>NC_133665.1:188230463-188560344 GCF_037893015.1 Macrotis lagotis
CCCACCCTCGTTTCTTCCTTTGCTCAGCCTCCCCGTTGTCCTCCTCTTCCTCCATCAGCCCTTGGGCTCCCCCCTCCCTGGCCAGTGCTTCGCCCCAGGCCTGGCCCCCTTGGCTGACCTCAGCCTCCTCTCCTTCTGCATCACTTTTGGCCGTTCTGCACGTGGCTTGTAGTCCGTCCTTGGTGCCCAATCCAGAGGGTGCCATCTTGAGAGGTAGGAAGGTGAGGTACAGGAGGGCACCTTTGTTGGCTCCTCATCATGAGTATCGGTCACCCCCTCTTCATTTCATCTTGTGTTCACCTTCCCGTAGGTCTCCTGTCACCTGGTGGTGAAGCTAACGTCCTCAGGGAGCCACTTGTCGTTGGGGGGCATTTGCTCCCCAGAGGTAGCCGTGACAGCCTGGCGTGGCACCTGGTTATCTCTTTTGGGTGAAGAAGAGTGCTAAGGTGAAGATTGAGCTGCGGTGGTGGTGCTCCTGGGAGACTCAGGAGTGGCAGGGTGGTTTTAGGGGCAAGTTGATGAGTTCTGTCGGGGAGGCGTTGAGATGTCTCATGAACCATGCAATGGCCATTGAGGATGTGGGGTTCACCTGCACAGTGGTGATGGGGATGACCGAACCCTGGTTACCATTGCTGAGAAAGGGGAGAGAAAGAGTGTCATCATCTCTTCTTTTTCCCAATCCCTCTTTATTGCTCCCTTCTGATCCTTCCTACCTTTGAACCCCCAGTATTGTCTTTCCACCTCTCTTAGAGGCCTTGGACTGAGGCAGGTGAATGTGTCTTCCACAGAGACTTCAGTCATCCCACCAGTTCTGTGAGCCCACTGATGATGCATTGCTTACCTACATTTTGGGGCCTTCCCCAGTAGACTCCAGAATTCCAACTATCTCCAGTCCCTCACTCTGGCCTCCCCCCTTCCTCATTTTACTTGTAGTGTGTTCCCTTGTAATGTGCATATTATACCAAGTGTCATTTCCTTTGCCCATTGGGTGCCCTTTGAGAGAACTTTGGTTCTTTGGAGACCATGATGGTTTAGCACTCAAAGCCAAGTAGCATCACTGGAAGAAAAGCCTTTAAAAGTGGAACCTTGGTATTAGAGAAGCACTCTGATCCATCGACTTGCCCCAAGTCATACATCTTGTAAGTTCCCAAGCCAGGACTAAAATTCACAACTCTGACTCGCATTTCTCAGCATCCCTTTTTGCTGGACAAGGTCCTGGATCTGCCGAAGTGGCTACATTATTCAAATGTGCACCCCATGATTTTGGGGGGCTAGAACCAGCAACCATATTTGACAAAATTATAACTTTGAATTTGGCTTCATGTGACCACAGCATTAGGACTAAGTATAGATAGCTATGATAATCGTGGTCAGGATTGTGGAATTGAGAGCTTGGTTCCAGCAGGGAAGGACACAAATCAGATCTTTTCCCTAGCTAGCACCTGCCCAGAATGACGGGATTTCAGCCTTAAGGCCAGGAAGGATTTTACAGTTTGAGACAAAGTAGGTTTCATTCTTTTAAATCTGTGCTCAAAGGACTAACTTTGATGTGGTCCCTGTGATTATTCAAGGTTAACAGCATTCCAACAGTGGATGTGGTCTACATTCATAGAATATAGAGCTTGGTGGAACCTTCAGACTTGAGTCCTCAGTCTATACAGATGAGGAAAGTGAAATGATTTCCTTCAAGGCTGGGAGAAGAGAAAGCTTTTTTTTTTTAAATCTCTCCTTCAGTACCTTGATCTCTGCTTTCAGAGGAACCTGTTCAATTTTTATACACTTGACTACTTTCCTATTATCTTTCCCATTAACCCTGTGACTTGATGAGCAGAATTCATGTCTTGGGGCTGTAAATACGATAATTTGGATGATTTTTCTTTTTTCCCCCTCCTGTTTAGATTGAATTTTCTGAGCAAGGAGCAGTTTTTATAGGCCTTTTTTCCCTTAGGTTTTTGCAAGGCAAATGGTTAAGTGGCTTGCCCAAGGCTACACAGGTAATGATTGGCAGGATTTGAACTCAGGTCCCCCTGACTCCAGGGCCGGTGCGCTATCCACTGCACCACCTAGCTGCCCCTATAGACATTTTTTAAAAGTACAATTTAGCTTTATAAATTCTGTTTTTCTGGATAGAGTACCAGCCCTGAAGCCAGGAAGACCTGAGCTCAAATCTTCCCTCAGATACTTAATTTTTCCTTAGCTGTGTGACCTTGGGCAAGTCACTTAACCCTATTGCCTTACCAAATCCCTCCCCCCAAAAAAACTAAACAAAAAAAATTCTGTTTTTCTAAATTTTCTCTCTTACTGATTTCTAGTCTTAATTTGTATCGTTGTTAAGTCATTTTTCAATTGTGTCGATCTTTTCATGACCCCATTTGGGGTTTTCTTGGCAAAGATACAGGGATAATTTGCTATTTCCTTTTCTTCTCATTTTACAGGTGAGGAAAATGAGACAAAGAGAGTAAAGTTACTTGTCCAGGCTCACACAGCTAGTAAATGTCACATAGCTAGCTACTTCTAACTCTTCTTTGCTCTCCCTTTTTTCTTTTATTTTGATTCATATCTTTTATTTTTACATCACTCTTTTTTGAAATATATGCCTCCTTGCCCCTCTCCTCAGTAGGCCATGTGTTGTAAAAAAAAAAAACAAAGAAAGAGAAAAGGAGAAAAATGGAGATCAGGTTAGCCTAGCTTATGGACATCAGTTAGGTTGGACAGGATATGAAAGATATTCATTTAGTGTCTCTTTTACCATTATAGAATTTCCTTGACTTGATGCAATTGCTAACACTTTTACTTGCATTAGATACTTTGGACCAAGTTTGGAATGGACATGTATGGGTAAGACAAGTGATCTATGGGAAATGGTGTCTTTATAGAAAAGGTCTCTATTGGTTATGATTGGTAACTGTTGTAGGAAGGAATGGAAAAGGAGAATAAGTCATCACAGAAGTAATACCTTTGTGCTGTTAGGCTAGTGGCACTCTAGACCTGTTGGTGACTGGTCTGCTGGGTGGTGCAGTGGGCAGTGCTATGCTGTAGAAAGAGCTGAGCAGAATCCTGCCTCGGACACTCAGCCAAGTGACCCTGGGCAGGTCACCTTCTCACTGGCAGCCTCGTTTCCTTATTTCACAATGCCTTCCTCCCGGGATTGTTGAGAGGGTCAGATGAGATGATGGATGTCAAAGCATCAGAGCAAATTTTCAGTAGAGAACAAGGGAGATTTTTCCTACTGGTCTTTGGAAGGTTGCTTCTTTTCATAACAGATTTAGACACTGACTTCGCTGCAACCATGTCTTCATTTATGAAGTGGTCAGCCCTATGGAGCTGTATTTTGTCTGGTAGATAATGGCCTCATTTTGCCATGGGACATACTTAGGGCTGGTTGAGGGGCCCAGAGAATAATGTGCCAAGTGGATTTTTGCAAGCTTGTCCAGAAGTTCCAGTATACACTGGGGTAGGCTAGAATTAGGCCTAAGGCATCTAGATAGTGTGGTGGACAGATCATCAGGTCTGGAGTCAGGAAGACTCTGATCCCTGAGTTCTGGCCTCAGACACTTTCTAGCTGTATGACCTTTGACAATTCATTTCACTCTTTTTACTTCAGTTTTTCACCTGCCAAATGAGCTGGAGAAGGAAATAACAGAGCACTGTACCAAGGAAGATACAGTGGGTGTCACAGAGTCAGGGACAGTCAGATAATGACCACATGAACAACTGAACCCACCAGAACAATAACAACCATATGAACCCCATTTAACAACAGTGACAACAGGATCTGGTGGCCAGAGATGGAGCAATCCCTGGCAAGACTGAAATTCAATCTTGCCCAATCTATGAGTTGGGCTGGTACGTGATTTACATTGGGAGAAGTTCCTGAGATGAGAACCACTGAGGACTGTGATTTTAGGGGAGATCTTTGGATATCCTCAGCCCTAAAGGAAGATGAATTTTGCTCCGCCATGAAGATCCTAGTCAGGCCATTGATCATTATCATTGATGGTTTGGACCGGAAGTCTTGGTTATTAGCCTTAGGTCTCTGGATTGTAATAGGCTTTCAAGTGCCCAAGGCAAGATATCCCTTGAATAGTTGATACACCTTTGCTTTCTTCCTCTTCTCCCCAGTCATCCATGGAAACACTCTTTCACATTGACATGTATACTACTTTCTTTCCTTGATCTTTAATCCTAGAAGAATCCATATGGTAAATACTGGCTCTCAGACTCCCCAAGGCACAGATGGCCTGTCTTCTTGCTTTGGTCCTTGAAGCAGGCACAGATCTCATTTAGTCTCTATTAGACCCCACTTCATTTTCTTACAAACTACCAAAGTAATCTTTCAGAAACATAGATCTGATCATGCACTCATCTGCTCAAGTAACCTCTGTGGCTCCTGTTTCCTCTAGGATAAAATCTAACCTCTTCAGTCGCAATCCAGTTCCTGAATTAGATCACATTCGCCCCCTTCACATTTTGTCTAATCCATCTGAATTGTCCATTCCTCCGCTTGTCCCCTCTGTGCTGCTCCCCTCCCCCCTAATCTCTGCCTCTTAAAATTGTAGATTATTTTCAAGGCTCAACTCTGGTACCAGTTCTGATAGGAAGTGGTGCTGGCGACTCCAAGTGGTATGTGTGTTCTCCTCATTGGAGGGGGGAGGTCATATATGTGCTTCTTTGTTTACATGTTCAATCTGGCAATAGGCTGGAAGTTCCTTGAGGGGAGGGGCTGTGTTTTTGGACCCTGCCCACAGTAGGTGCTTCTTGGAGACACATGATCTTTTTTCACTTCTGGTCCCCAGAGAGCCCTAGGGACATCCTTAAGCATCCTTACTGTCTCTGCATATGTTAGAGATGCATGCAGTCATAGAGTGGAGTGGACTAATGATGCGCAGGCTTGAGCAGGGGGACTTGGTAACCATTTGTAATGGTCAGATTGAATTGACTGAAATTTTAGATGTAGAAAATTTGAGATTCCTATGAGTGGAAAACCAGGTTAGGGTTTGGTTTTTTTAAGGCATCTAAAATTGAGGCCTCCCGTGTCCTCTTAGTTTTTTTTAAATTTTATTAGAAAGGCCTTTAGAAAAGAGATAAGACTTCACCAAAGACGATTGTGGAAACATTTAGCACCTCTACATGGAGGACAGTATGAGCCACATTATAGGGTAGACTGCTTTACAGAGTTCTGTACCCCAGAGAAGGATGGGCCAGATCAGAGATCAGGGAGAAAGAACTTCATGGAAAAGGGGACCTTGATTAGAAAGGGGCTTGAAAAATGGTCATAGATTCAGAGGGAGACAGCAACTAGGGGAGCCTCTGGGGACAGAGTTGGGCACCTGAGTGGTGTGGTTGGGGACAGAGAGTGGGCCTGTTTGGCTGGAATAGAATGAATGGAAGGAAGGCCTATAATGTCTGTGTATGTGTTATAGGTATGTGTATCTTATAGCATCTTGCTTCTGCCCCCCCCCCCCCCAATCCAGATAAACTGAAAATTCTTGTTTTTTGGATTTCAGTTAAGGTTTTATTCTAAATGAGCTGGAATCTTGTTTGAAAATAGTTTGCCTTTACACTCTTTAAAGTCTCCTCACAGTTTTTTTAAAAATGTATTCATTTTGAATTTTACAATTTTTCCCCAGTCTCACTTCCTCTTCCCCAACGCCCCCCAGAAGACAGTCTGTTAGTCTTTACATTGTTTCCATGCTATACATTGATCTAAGTTGAACTCAGTCTTTTTTTGAATCATCTTTAATTTGCTTAGCCAATTATTTTATAGTCAGGGCCAAGAGGCACTTCAGCCTAGTTACTCTAAACTCCAAACTGATGGAATCTGAATGAATGACCCCAATGCTATAAGAAAAAAGTGTTTAAAAAGTGATAGGTTTCTAATTAAGGAAGTGGGAAATTTCTCCAACTGTGAAGCTCATGGGTTATACTTGGTTGATGTTTATTACTTAAGGTTAGTTTGCAGAAATTATAAGATGTTAGCATTTTTGAAATGGGTGTTTTTGAGCTCTGTGGAAGCCGTGACCCCCACTTCATGACTTTACTCAATCTCTGTGGTCTCTTTCACCATCTTCTACCTGTTCCCATTTCTGCTTGCCTTTGGGGGCCTAGTTGGTTCCCTTGAAATATTTTTAAATTATTATTTAAATCAGTGGTGTTAGAGGAAAATATAGAGTCCACAAAGCACAGGGTGAACCTCAAGCATGTTGGTAGCACCTCCTTTGGACCCTACACTGTGTTAGGGGTGGAACAGAAATACAAGATAAATATAGAACAACCTTTGGCCTCTGGGAGTGCCCCCTCTGGGTGGGTGGGTGGGAGACATGGGTATAAGTAAGGCTCAGTTTGCACAGGGAGGTCTCTAACAGCCAAACTTTTGAAAGAGGTTTCAGGACAAGTCAGGCCATAGGGAAGCAAGTGAGCATTTAGGGCTGAGATGTCTCATGTTTGTATATGACTGGGAAGCTTTGAAAACAAGGTTGTTTCCATTGTTTTTTTTTTAAGTTGAGTTTGGTCCCCAGGTGACTCTTTCTTTTTACGTAGCTGTAGTCTGTGTGTATTTATTATTATCCAGGATCTGCTGCCTTTGCTCATTAAAATCTTCCCGTATTTCTTTGAATTCTTCTTCTTCATTATCCCCTATGCCATTTGTGATCTGAAAAGAAACCAATTTTAGGTTAGTCTTTGTGAGAAGTGGTTAAAACAGATTCTTTTTTAAAATAATTTTTTTAATATAGGATTATTAACCTGGAGTCTGCAAACTTTTTTTTCAAAAATATTTTGATAACTTTATTTTGGCATCATTGATTTCCTTGCTATTCTTTGTAGCAGATCATCCATTTCCCAAATCCAAACATTTTCACTGGCTCTCTCCCTTGTCTACAACACTCTCTCCCACCTTATCTTGTCTTTGAGCTTCCTTTGCTTCTATCCATTCTCATTTAAAGACCTGGTTTGGATAAAATTCTTTTTCTGATTTCCCCATAATGTTAGGACCTTCTCTGTGGATTTTACTCCAATTTATTGGGCATATATTGTGGTTTACATGCTGTCTCTCAGAGAACAGGACCTGTCTTTTGCCTTTCTTTGAATCCCCCTACGCTTACAACTCTGATGATTTATACATAGGGGACACTAGTTGACTTGCCTTGTAATCCTGTGTCATGCCAGCAAGTCACGATTGAGTACTTTTTGGGTGCCAGACACTGGATGAAGGCCTAGGAATATAAATACCAACAGAAGAAAAACCAGTTCCTGCCCTTGAGTAGCTTCCATTCTATTCCCATAAAAGGGAGTTGTGCTTGGTGGAGGGTGAGGGTGACTAGAGATGAAGACTGGGCCAGGATCTTTGAAGAGGAAGTCTGGGAGAGTTGTCTTGCCTAAGAGGAGCTGGCCCATCAGAGGGAGAGGCCTTAGAGGTGGAGGGGACTTCCAAAGTGTGACATGTTGAGGGGGAAGAGGCTTCTGGGGCATTGCAGAGAAAACCCAGGGAAAGCCCTCAGCAGGACCTAAGACTGAGGAGTTCATAGGATTCACCCACCTGCCAAAGGGATCCACAACCTCAAAAAGAAAGTAATCACATTAGAACCCCACCGGGAGATTCTTATTTCACAATGATGTTGCTTGTGTTCTTGGAAATGTTACCTTTTTATGGAAGTTATTGTTGCTCCCTATTGAAAAGATTGCTTTGATTTATGAGAATTATAATAATAATGTTTGTCCTTCAATTTTGAAGAAGACCCTGACATCAGGGAGATGATGTCATGACAAGCACATGAATTGGATTTTAGTGAGGGGGATGATGTGCAAAGTCCCCAGTCTCACTTTCTCCTCCAGAGCCATCTGGGTCCAGTGGCCAGAGATGAATTAGGATGCCTGGAGATGGTCCTGGATGTGAGACAGTTGGGGTGAAGTGATTTGTCCAAGGTCACATAGCTAGTAAGTGTCAAGTGTCTTAGGTCAGATTGGAAATCCCATCCTCCTGACTCCAAGGCCAGGTCTCTATTCACTGTGCCACCTAGTATTACAGGGGCAAACACTGAAGGAGGAATCAGGGTCATCAAGGCCAAGGGCAGTCTGCATCCTGAATCAGGTATAGTCAAAGGGTTCAGAGGCTTGTGGGCCAGGGAGCTTGAGAAGTTGTTTTTTTTTTTGTTTTTTTTTTTTTTACTTCTTTTTACCTTTTAAGAGAGCCAATATGGAGAACTCTGGTTAAAAGTCCTGACCCAGGAACTTCTCACAACTGATTTTGAACTCAGGTCCTCCTGACTCCAGGGCCTGTGCTCTATCCACTGTGCCACCTAGCCACCCCCAGGCAACTGATTTTGAATTCAGACTTCAGTCAGCAAATCAACAAGCATTTTATCAAGTGTCTGTCATATGTCAGACCCTGTGCTGGGTCCTACGGGGACAAAGAATTTAAAATTGTCCTTGCTCTTGTGAAATCTCAGTTGAGTCTTTCTGGGAAGACATGTAGCAGCTAGGTAAATACAGGATGTACAACATAAATTCACAGTTATTTTATAGGTAGGGGCTGGGAAATGAGCTGTTTCAAAAGAAGCTAGAGATTCTAAGAAGCAGAAAGAGAGAAGGAGACTGTCCTGGGCATGGGGGTGCCAGATAACCATGGAGGAGGGCCATGGAGGAGGAATTCTAAGTAGGCAATTTAGATTGTAAGGGGAGAAATGTGTAACAATCCTGGAAATGTCAGCAGAACCATATTATGAAGAACTTTCATCCCTCCTCCATCCCCCACCCCCCAAGCAAAGGTGGTATTTGATCTTCGAGGCAGAAGGGAGACACTGATATTCTGAGAAGGATTTGTGACTGTGGAATGTACCTTTTTGTGGAGACAAAGGGGAGAGGCTTGGGTCAGGGAGCTGAGTTTAGGAAGGGTTCTGCACCAGTCCACCTGAGAGATGATGAACCCACAGTGGTCATCTGTGTGAATGGAGGTGAGGAGAGGGGAGAAGCATTATCAGAAGCCTTGGGATGCTCAAGACTTAGTGGCAAGTGAGGGGGGAAGCTGAGGATGACACCCGGGTTCCAAGTCTGGGGACTGGACAGATGAAGGATATATCCTTAAAGGAAAGAGGAAAGAGGTGTGAACTCGGCAGCAAGGTGATGAGCCTCCAGAAGAATCTGGTTTATATGGAGATCAGTAAACTCTCATTTCTTTCTAGAATGTAGGGTGGCTGACACACCCTAAAATCCATGAGTAGTTTTTAGTGAAACTATAATAGTCAATAAAACATCATTAGTTTTAACTTGTACAAACCCAGTGAGCTCATGGAACCACAGACATCTGGGCTTCTTAGAGAATATTTTCTAATCTAGGTCTCTCATTTTATCCCTGAGGAAATGGGAGCCCAGAGAGGTTAAAGACTAGTCCGAGGTCATATAACTAGTTGTTGGCAAGACACAGTTCAGTCTTTTCTCACTCACTTCCATTTTGGAGCTCCTCTTAGCCTTAAAGATCCAACTCAGATGTCTCCTCTTACATTCAAATGACCTTTGCTGATTCCCCAACACCATCCTTGACTCGGGGGTCTTTTGCCTTCGATTTTGCACTTACTTCAATGTGCTCCCTGATGGTGGGCTTGTACCTCAGTATAAAATAGGGGTTTAATGAATGCTCTGAGAGTTGTGTTGGATCCTGTGAATGCAGTACATCCAGATGGGATTTTCCATAATAGCTTTTCCCCAGAGACTTAGTGAGAATTTGGCTGAACAAGAGCCTGTTGCTATGACTATTATTTCAGCAGAGGATGGGAAGCAGAGCAGAGAAGACAGGAAATGTTCTGCAGTGCAGTTGAAGACCTTTGGAGACTGGGCTGACTCACTGGGTGTTGTCTGGCAAAAGGGCAGTCGATATCTTTTTCAGACTCATCTGGTTACTTATCAGATGCAATAAGATCCTTTTGCTATGGTAAAGTTTTTGAGTTTATAAATGTTCGAACCTAAATTATATAAGAATATCTCTTGGATGGATTAGCATGTGCAGTGTAGGAGTCTGTTGAAGAAAGTCAATGCTGAAAAATTATAGAGATGTATCAGTTCATGGGAGATATCTAGATGGAAACTGTCCCCCTCCCTTTCCTCCTTTCCTGTCCTATTTGTATTTGTTATTCAGTCATTTTCAGCATGTCTGACTCCTTGTGATCTTATGTGAGATTTCCTTGGCAGAGATACTGGAGTGGTTCATCATTTCCTTCTCCAGCTCCTTTTGCAGATGAGGAAACTGAGGCCAATGGGGTTAAATGACCTGCTCAGGGTCACACAATTAGTGTCTTAGACAAATTCAACCTCCGATTTTCCTGAGTTCAGGCCTGGTACTCTATCTCTTTATGTCCCTTAGTTACTCAATAAACCATTTTAGACACAGGGATAAGAGTTGGACTAGAGAAGTTAGCTCTGCTCTCTTCATGCCTTCATATACCTTACTTGCCTTTATCCTTTCCCCTGAAAAAGCTATTTAAGATGATGTGTATTTTACCCCAAGAATTGAACTTTAACACCCATTTGAGAATGATTTTCCTTGTACTTTGAGCTGATTGGAAGATCCTCTCATCAGATGTCAATGGACTTTATGGGAAGATTGTTTGCTTTGTTCATTAATTTCCATCCCTCCAGTAAATTCCAATGAACTTTACTCACACATTTTATGAGGTGCTTATAAATAAATACATGCACACATAATAGACATACAGATATCTATATGCATGCACATATATGGACATGCACACACACGTGTTTCTCTACTAGGAGAGAGAGATTAAGGATGCTGATGCTGATGGTAGTGATGATGAGAGGCTGCTTACTATACCAGATAGAACTCTGACTTTGGACTTAGGAAAGTCTGGCTTTAGACCTTTACCCAATGCGTCCTGGGTAAACTGCTGTACCTCCCTTAGTTTTCTCATCTGCCAAATCTTGTTGGTCTTCTGTGGTCCCTGTCAGCTCTCTTCTATAATAGTATTGATTTTCTACTGCTTTGAAGGAAAGGTGACATGGTTTGTGGGGAGAAGAAATTCCATGAAGAACAGAAGTCACCAGTGATGACGCAATCCATTCATTAGGTGCTAGCAGGGTTCCAACAGAGATTCTTCCTGCGTATATATATATCTCCTTCTGCCACTTTGGACAATCAAGATATCATAGGAACCTAAAATATTTGGAGAGATTTTAGAGATCCTGTCATCTCAGGGTCTTTAGAAGTCAACTAATCACAGAATCAGAGAATTTCAGAGGAAATGACCTCCATGTCCATTGAGTCAGCCAGCTGACAGCTGTCTACAGGACCAACCCATGTGTACAACCTTGGTTTGTAGGTTGCCAGTAAAGAGGAGTCCAGCACCATCTAACATGACAATTCCACTTTGGTAAAGTCTTAAACTGTTAGGAAATTTTCCTGCACAAGCCTCCATTTTTGATAACTTGTTCCCTTTTGGGACCAAAAAGAAAATAGTTATGCCCCTTTCTTTATAAGAGCCCTTCAGACTCTTCTAGGTAAGGCACAGTATTAATTCCTGGGGGTTACAAATAAAATGCTTCTAAAAAGACAGGGAACTGTGGGCAGGTGCCCCCCTGAGGCATTGTGTTCAAGTTGGCAAGTTAGAAGTCAGTCCAGTGGCTCCTTATTGCATCTAGAATCAAATACTCTGACAGATGCTCTGTTTGACCATCAATGGCCTCCATAACCTGGCTCCTTCTTCCCTTTACAATCTTTTTAACATTTTATTCCCCAACAACCTCCTGGTTATGCCACAAATAAACAAGACTCTCCATCTCTTGGCTCTGGGGACATTTTCTTTGGCTGGCTACCATGCCTGGAATGTTCTTTCTCCTCTGTTCTGATTACTAACCCCCCTGACTTCTTTTAAGTCCCAACTAAAATCCCACCTTATACAGGAAATCTTTCCCAACTTTTTTTTTTAAGGTTTTTTTTTTTTTTTTTGCAAGGCAAATGGGGTTAAGTGGCTTGCCCAAGGCCACACAGCTAGGTAATTATTAAGTGTCTGAGACCGGATTTGAATCCAGGTACTCCTGACAACAGGGCCGGTGCTTTATCCACTGTGCCACCTAGCCGCCCCCCAACCTTTCTTAATTCCAGTGCCTGCCTTCTATTCATTATTTCCTTTTTATCCTTTATATAGTTTGCTTTGCCTATATTTAGTTACATCTTCTCTCCCCCCCATTAGATTATAAGCTCCTTGAGGATGGGAACTTGGTTTTGCCTCTTTGTATCCCTAACACTAAACAAAATGTCCTGCACATAGTAGGCTCTTAATCAATGTTGATTGATTAATTGATGGCCAGGAGTGGAAGGAAGGTTGACTAGCTTTGATTTTTCCCTAAAGTGGATCAATGGGAGAGAGTCTGACTCAACCATGGAATGTTCCCATGTAAGAAAGCAGAAGATCAGCTTAGATGCTCCAAAATGAGGAGACCCCAAGTATGTTCTTTTTCTTTTTGCAAGCAGTGGGGTTAAGTGACTTGCCCAAGGGCACATAACTAGGTAATTATTAAGTGTCTGAGGCTGGATTTGAACTCAGGTCCTACTGACTCCAGGACCAGTATAATCCACCTAGCTCCCCCCGCCCCATATGTTCTTACTCAGTGTCCTTTTTTTTTTGTACAGTGACAGTTCTGTCCTTAGTACTTAATGTTTCATAAATGGTTGGTGACTGGTTGATTGGCATCTCAATTTCCTCCCTTGATTCTCATACAGCTTGGATTCTGGGCATGTCATTATTGGTCCCTCTCCCTTGCTTTTATTGTTCAGCTTATTCATGTCTTTTCTCAACTATTGATGCCAGAACAAACATGGTGCTCCATATGTCATTTGACTGGGGCTAAGTACAGATGACCAATCATTTCCTTATTTACAGGGACTGTCACTATCTCATTCCTAGAAACTTTGTCTCCTAATGATGTCCATGGTCAGAGTAGTTGTTTTGGTTGTCATATTACACTGTTGACTCATTGAATGAACTTGCAGTCCATTACAGCCCCCAGATTTTTTTCAGAGATTCTCCATCTTATCCTGGGGAACTAACTTTTTTAAGTGCAAGAATAAGGTTTTCTATTTACTCCTCTCTGTTCAGTTTCATCTGATGACATTTAGCCCAATGCTGTGGCCAGTGAAGAGATGAAAAAATGAAGGCCTGGAGAAGTGATGTGATTGTTAACTTCAGTGGCAGAATGAGAATTTAATTAATGAAATCTGGCATTAAAATCTAGAGGCAAAAACTATTTCAACAGGATAAAGGGTGACCTACTCTGGGATGCAAGATAAAGACCCAACCTTGTTTACTACCATCATCACTACCCTGGCCACCAGCATCATCATCATCATCATCATCATCATCATCATCATCAACAGTCAGTTTGAGCACCAACTGTGAGTTTGACCATTTAGATGAACACACTGCATAATTTCTTTGCCCCCAGGATTGATACCTAGTATGTTACCAAAATATGGATGAATGTTTCCATGTAGAAGAGCTTAGATTTGAACTTCAAATCTCTCATTCAATCTAGGGATATGGGTTGTCAGAATTACTGCTCCCATAAGACTTTCTTGACCCCCATGTGGGGTAATCCTGAACCATCATTTTCATTGATGTAGTTTTATAATTTAAAAAATATTCTTGAAGTATTTCATATTTTTTAAATTTATTCCTTTGTTTAACTTCATTTATGGGGGAGAGCTTGGTGGATTAGGCTTTGTATATGATGTGGGATCAAATAAAGGAAATTGTTGCCTTGATGTTAGAATTTGGAGAACTCCAACTTTCAAATCAAATACTTGACTTTCTACTGAATTTGAAGAATCTTTTATAGTTAAAAATTTCCCAGCATTTTAATGCTTCATTTAATACTTCATATCTACTCCATTGGGCAAGGTAGAATTATGACTGAGTGGTAAATTAAACTTAATTTAAGGTCCA
Organism: Macrotis lagotis; assembly: GCF_037893015.1. Lineage (NCBI taxonomy): Eukaryota > Metazoa > Chordata > Mammalia > Peramelemorphia > Peramelidae > Macrotis > Macrotis lagotis. The sequence continues at coordinate 188,244,413 of NC_133665.1, forward strand.
TGGTGAAATCCCTCCCTCCCCCCTAACTTTGTTAATTTTCCATAATTGTTTTTAATTTTTTAAGGCCTATTGTTGAATATGTTTCAGTGAATGAATGAATGTATCAGGTATCTACTGTGACATACAAGACCATGTGGGGCTTTTATCAGCCTAGAAGGGAAGATGAGAACCATCCACAAGCACATGGGAAAAGTATTGGAGCAATCAGGGTGTTGGTTGGATGGTTGTTGTCCTTCATTATCAAATAGGGCCACAATGACATGCATCCTTGGAGTCAAAGGGATAGTATGTCTGATGGTGGCCTATTAGACCAATACAAGATTGGAAGGTCCTCCCAGATCAGGCACAGATAGTTCATATGAACTTTGAGAGTGGAGATGCTTCTAAAATTGTGCATCTCACGTTTCATTTTAACTGAGTCAGTTCTACTTGGCTCATAGAGTGGATAGCGTTTTCTTTGATGAGGGTTTGTCGTGTTATATGGTCCTATGCTAAAATTTCTCTTGTCTCACAGTTGATTCCAGAACTATTTGGAGAAGCCTTAAGAATATCCTCGTATTGCTTCTTCTGACCACCATGAAAGTGCTTGCCCTGTTTGAGTTCTCTGAAAAAATAGGTTTTTAGGCAAGAGTTATATCTGGCATTCAAACAGCATAACCAAACCCATTGGAGTTGTGCTTTCTGCCATAGAGTTTGAAAGTTTGGCAGTTCAGCTCAAGAAAGAACCTCAGTGTCTGGTATTTATCCTGCCAGGTGATCTACAGAATCTTCCTAATTCAAATGGAAGCAGTTTAGTTTCCTGGCATGGTGGTGGTAGACTGTCCAGGTTTCATGGGCAATGTAACAATGAAGTCAATGTGACAGCTGTGTAGACTTTCAGTTTGTTGGTCTAATATCTCTTTTTTTTTTTCTCACACCTTCCTTCAGTGCCTCCTGAGCTAGCTCTGCAATGCATGTCAACCTCAACCTCAACGATCAATGTTTACATCTCTGGAAAGTATACTGCCAAGGAAAATGAACTTATCTCCAGCATTCAAAATGTCTCCATTTGTTGTAACGAATGGCTGCACATATAGATGGTGTGATGCTGGCTGATGGAGCCCCTATATTTTCTTGGTGTTAATTGTTAGGCCAAAATTAGCACAAGTAGCAGAGTTGACCTGCACCTTCTTGCATTTTGCCTCAGAGATTACATTGAGTAAACAATCATCTGTGAACGAAAAGTCATGCACCAGCTCTCCCCTTACTTTAGTCTTGGCTTATAGTCTTTTTTTTTTTTTTTTTTTAGGTTTTTTGCAAGGCAAATGGGGTTAAGTGGCTTGCCCAAGGCCACACAGCTAGGTCATTATTAAGTGTCTGAGACTGGATTTGAACCCAGGTATTCCTGACTCCAAGGCTGGTGCTTTATCCATTACGCCACCTAGCCGCCCCATCCACTACACCACCTAGCTGCCCCTATAGCCTTTTCAAATGAAAAAATTTATTGTTGATTCAGTAGCTGACCTTGATGCCCTTCTCATCCTTGTTGAAGGCCTCCAGCTGTATCACAGAAAATATCTTGTTGAAATGCATCGGAGCCTTGTTTTACTCCTTGGTCTGGTGAGGCTCTTTCCCTTGTTCCCTGCTTTTTGCTTCAGCTTCAGGGCCTTATGAGTGGGAGATGTGAAGTTGGGGAGAAGGAGTCTGTTCCTCTGGAACCTGTAGACACAGAAAATCTCAGATTCTCTGGAATTTTGGCAGTTCTGCTTACCCTGCCCCATCCCTTCAACCATCCCCATTTGTTTTTGTCTGCATCTGTAAATTGGATGTTAAACACTAGAATGGGCACTTCTATGCACTGTCCAGAAGGGTTTGGATATTTGTTTTATTAGCATCCTAGCTGTAACCAAGAGATGAATGAAGAGCTCTGTAGCCCTCTGAAGATCTTGATTCTTCTCCTGAGCTCTAGGACTCTACAGAGGAAAGGTGACCTTAAAGTGTGCTGAAATGGCCTTCCAGCCCAATGCTCAAGCTTGATGGGATACTCATCTCTTAGAAAGAGAGTGCTATAGTGGAAGAACGCACAGCCTTGAAGTCAGAAATTGGGTCTGAATCTCTTAGTGAGTGATTTGGAGTAAATCCTACACTCAAGTAAAAGGAAACATTTAGACAGTATGACTTGTAAACAATAAATTTCTGATCCTATGCAATGTCAGTTAAGATTGCAGGATGGAAATAACCTTTGGGATAGTTTGAGTTCTGCACCACATCAAAGAAGGCTAGGAAGAGCCCTTGGTGGGTTTCCTGATATTTCTCTTAAAATATTTCCGTTTGCCCTACTATGGAAATTTAGGCTTTAATTGTGCCTCCTGTTTTTCATCTGGTTCAACTTCCTTTTGAATTTATTCCAGAGAATGGGACAGTTGATTTTAGGTGATCCGCTCTTGAATATATAATTCAGTTTAGTTAGTACCTTCAACTGGTTGGTAATTTAACTCATTAATTATCTCTAATGCAGATTTCTCTGTGTTTTTCCATGATTCATGCTTAGAGTTGAATTGGTTTTTAAAGAGACACAGCCCTGAGAAAATCCAGCCAAGTGATTTTTGGAAATGAATTTAGGGTTATGCATGCTTCTTAAACTTTGTAAACAGTAGGATTTTTTGTCACCTAAGGGTATGTGTGTGATCTTGACTTTGTTTTATTTCCTGTGAGTATTTCATATTGTCGAGACCTCTCAAAGTTCAAGAATCTGGAATATTGCTCCATCCCACTTCTCTTTCCATTGCATCCCTTCTCCATAATCATTGTTAAGCTTTGAAAAAGTCAGCAAAAAAGTCTAGCTTTCCCCAAACTTTGTGAGGTTATTGGTGAAGTGTCTGCTAGCATGGATTCAGCCAAAAAATGGTCTATATTTCAATTTTCTTTATTTGAATTCTCATTCCATTATTATGGCATAATTACATTAGCTAAGAAAAAGGAGTACAATGGCACCAGGATGGAGGAAATATTCCTATTAGTCTTGTTAATAGTAAATTTTCAATCCATTTCCCAATTTATAAATTGTGGAAAATCAACATTGTTCATTTAAAAAGAGGGCACCTGTTTTTTTGTTTTTTGTTTTTTTTTAGGTTTTTACAAGGCAAATGGGGTTAAGTGGCTTGCCCAAGGCCACACAGCTAGGTAATTATTAAGTGTCTGAGGCTGGATTTGAACTCAGGTACTCCTTACTCCAGGGCTGGTGCTCTATCCACTTCGCCACCTAGCTACCCGTACCTGTTTGCTTTTGAGGAAACAAAATAAATGATTTTATTAGCATAGTTGGATGACCACTTTATAACTTATAGTGTGAGAAACTTAAATTTTTTTTTTAAATAAATAAAGTTAAACTCATGGACAAGAACTCAAACAAAAGAAGCTAGGCTTTTTTTCTTCTCTGGGATCTTCAGTCTAGATTTGGGGAAATAGACCTAGAGAATTGTCTTGTTAAATGATAATTCATACAGCTTGTGTTGTGTAGCACCTTGAATTTTGCCTGGTACTTTCCATAAGTGCCATCTTATTTTGCCGTAACAACAGATCTGTGAGGTAAGCAGTGAGAACATTGTAATCCTTTTACAGATGAGAAAACTGAGGCCTGGATTCTTTTTCAGGAAGCTTATCACCCATTTATCCATTAGAATCATTCACAACTCTGAAAAATTATAGTAATATTGAGTCTTCTTGTATAAAATGACTGAGATAGAAATGTTTTTGCACATGTGTAATATTTATTTGATGACTTACTGTCTCAGAAAGGGAAGAAGGGATAGAGTTTGTAATTCAAAACATTTTTCTTTTAATTTTTTTATTTCAGGCAATGGGGTTAAGTGACTTGCCCAGGGTCACACAGCTAAATGTGTATTAAGTGTCTGAGGCCGAATTTGAACTTGGGTCCTCCTGACTCCAGGGCTGGTGCTCTATATATACTGTGCCACCTAGCTGCCCCGAATTCAAAACTTTCAATAAATGTTTTAAAAAATAATAGCAATGGGGTGGCTAGATGGTGCCGTGGATAGAGTACCGACCCAGGAGTCAGGAGTACCTTGAGTTCAATTCCGGCCTGAGACACTTAATTACCTAGCTGTGTGGCCTTGGGCAAGCCACTTAACCCCACTGCCTTGCAAAAAAATTCTAAAAATAATAGCAATGTAAACAACCCTGTTTATTAGCCATTTGATATTGAATATCAAATATGGCATAAACAAGGAGAAAAGTGTGTGTTGGTTTGATGTATTTGCCACACTGATGGAGAAGAACTGGTATAGAATCCAGGGATCAGGGCCTTCCAGTGCTCCCTTTTGGGATTTTGCTGATTGCATCAAGCCTCCAGACATTGTAGAACCTTCTGGAAGAGGTCTATAATCATTTCAAATAGTCTGACCTGACCATCCACACTGTTAAGGCCAAGTGGATGAAGTATGTTTATCACTCACAGTAAACGTGCAATGCATAACAGGCATTGGATGGACCACTTATAGAACTTGTCTATTATTATGTAAATCAGGTATAGAAAATGCTGTTAGATTATGAGTTGGGCCTTTGTTTAACAAGAGGATAGTGGCCTGCATTTCTCTGAGGAAATTATTATCATGAGAGAGAATCTCAGAACCATTAAAGAAGCTTTGCCAAGGCCATCTTTTTTTCACAATAAAATTTGGCCCCTGTTCTTGCATGGCAATGAAATGTGGAACACAACAATTAAAAATGAGTATCCCCCAGAGGGCAGTGGGAAAGTCCACGGTAAGAGTGAGCTGGCGGGAGCTTCTTCAAAGAGTAGAAATTGTCTATGGTCATATAATGAGTCCTGAGGATGATGATAATCCTCTGCTGATCCCCTTGCAATGTCAGGAGAATGTGAGGAAGACTTTGATTGTTCTGAGGACCCCTGGGCTGATGTTTGGGGAGGAAATGGGCAGGCATGACTGGCTTTTCTTCCGCATTTTGGGAGAGATCTTTCAGACTGATGAAATCACAATTCCGTGTGAGTATTTCAAAACAGTACACACAGCATCTTTGTTAATTTTGAACCTTTCCCTTAGTTAACACTTTCTCACTATTTACAGCTGCCATGCCTAGGAAAATGTAAGGTGGTCTAGTTGTCCTGATTCCTATCTGGCCACTGGACCCAGAAGGCTCTGGACGAGAAAGTGAGGCTGGGAACTTAGCCCAGCCCCTCCTCACTCTAATCCAATTCACGTGCTGTCATGGCATCACCTCCCCGGTGTCGTGGCCTTCTTTGAAAATGGAGCACAAACATTGTCCTCTGAAGAGCTATTTGAACCATTAAAAAGAACATTGTCATCTGTTGGAATAGCTTTTTCCCTGGAAAATCAGGGCCTCTGGCGGGGAGCAGCAGTCTACTCAGTGAGGGTTGGCCATTGTTCTGTTCTTTCTCCTCATACAGAATGAGGTTTTTATACTGAAGATTTCTATTTTGGTTATTTTAATTCCCCAAGTCCGTTGGTGTGTGATGGCAGAGCAGGAATCAAGAACTAAAATCATGTTTGTCCACCACAAACATCCTCTTTACACAAGTAAAGATTTTCTCTTGTTCCCCATTAAGTCTCAGAGCAAGGTCATTTCTTTATTGTCTTTTGAATGACATTTGAATATTTCCACTGCTCGAGAGACAATTTGGAGGAAAGAGCCTAGGTCTGGAGATGGAGGAACTGGGTTCAACCCTGCCCCTATCATTTACTACCTATGGGGTCTTGGGCAAATGACCTTTCCTCAACTTGACCCCAATTTTCAAATCTAGATGGGTTTCCAGTTTTCTTTCTAGCTATAGATCTCTGGTCACTCATTCTTTTTTTTGGGGGGGGGGGCAAGGCAATGGGATTAAGTGGCTTGCCCAAGGCCACACAACTAGGTAATTATTAAGTGTCAGAGGCTGGATTTGAACTCAGGTCCTTCTGACTCCAGAGCCGGTTTTCTATCCACTATGCCATCTAGCTGCCCCATTGGTCACTCATTCTAAAGGATGGTAGGCTTCTAGTCTGGCCTCTCAACGTTGTTTCACAGATAAGGAGACTGAGGTCTCGAGACCTAATAGCTTCCTTCAAGCCTCTCAGCTCAGGTGGATGTCAGCAGAGGAGTGGCTGTACACTTTTTAATACTGAGTGATGTTTTCTGCTTCTATACTGGTCTTAATGTTGGTCACGTGCTGATAATAGCTTATTAAGGCCAAAAGCAGCAGAGACTAGTGATTTTTGTGCATTTTTTCATTGAGTTGTATCTTTTATGCTTTTTTTCCCTGGTTTCTTGTGTCCTTATGATACATTTAATTTGCTGATACTTAGAATGAAAATTGGTAACCTTGGTGCCATGGTTGTTTATTACCTGTCCGGCAAGAGGGGTGGAGGGCAGAATCCTTGAATGGTGTTCACTGGGATGAATTCTAGTCAGTGGTTTGTTCTTCCTGAAACTGGGGAGAGATAGCCAGGTTAGCTGTCCTGTGAATGTGCACAAACACATAGATAAAAAGAATTAATCAACAGTTTTTATACTTAGGAGTCTAAACAGATCTATAGGATGAAGCTGACACCCCCTAGGCTAGCTGGAATTTGTATTTTTTTTAACCATGGCTCCTAGGCAGAAGTGGAATTAAATTGCTGTGTTCACTTGAAATGATGAAACATTACTCTAGGAATTGTTCCTAGATATAGAGAAGAAAGAGATATATTAGGGATCATCTTCAGCCTCCTCATATTACTGAATCCAGTCTACACAGCTACTTTTGCTTCCTGCTTCCAAAACTTACCCACTGAAGGCCCTTATCATTTCCAAGTTGACAGGCCATGTCAAAGAGAGAACAGGAGAAGTGATAATCCATGGAAAAATTTTGCAAAAACACTATCCTAATGACTCCAACATTGTCTCAGCAAATGAAGCAAAACGACTTCATCTTCAAAAATTTCCCCCCCCCGGGAAAGAGATTAGCAATTGTAATAATATTTTGGCTGAGAGATGCAATCCCCAAGAAATACAGTGTCTTCTCATCTTCATTCTCTGCCTAGAGAGATTGATTGGTTTTTCCTAATACCACTGTTTAACTAATATGCCTTAAATTACTGATGAATACAAACAGAAATCTGATGAGCAGAAATAAAGTAAATGAGAATGGGGAGCAGGGTTGCTTCCTTCCATCAGGGATGTTTCTTGGAGGGGGGGAGGGGGTAGATTCTAGCAAACATTTCACAGAAGTGACCTGGAGTCCAGAGGTTGCTGAGTCACAAAACATTCAAGGTAAATGAATTGTTAATGCTGTAATCCATCCTTTTCATTAGTGATGTATTCATTTCAAGGTACTTTCATTAACCTCCTTCATTCATTTCCACTTTGTAGAGCTTGAAAACACAGTGAGGCCTGGAGTCAGGAAGTTCAAATCCTCAGACTCTTAGCCTGTGTGATCCTGGGCAAGTCACTTCACCTATGTTTGCCTCAGTTTCCTTCCTTGTAACAAGTGGATAATAATATACCTACTTTACCAAGTTATTATGAGGATCAAATGAGATAATTGTAAAATGCTGAGCAAAGGTCCTGGTGTAGAGGAAGCACTATAGAGATGTGAACTGTGCTTATTATCATTGGGATTGGGCATCTTTAAGATAATGAAATGAAAACTCAGGTGTTTCTGATTATAGAATAATTTTTTAGAATGCAAACAAGACACGAATCTTGGTCATGAAACCAGCCACACACCAGCAGCGTGCTTTCTGTTTCAGAACAGGTGGGATTGTTAAGTCTTGAGAGGTGTCCCATTACCCCATGACCTTGAGGCTTTGATCTCCCCCACCCTGATGGCTATCAGTGGATAGAGTAGATAATGGGTAGAGATTTTTGGGGGCAGTACTCAATAACCAAGAGGAGCATTCCATTGGAATCCAGCATTTCCAGGAACTACAAACCACTCCTTATCTGCTCAGAGGAAGACAACCTTAAGCAGTCCTGCCCAATCCCCACCAGGAAATCCTTTGACAGCAGTGTCAGTTAACGTGGGAAGTGTAAATCATCTTTCTACTGATTACATCTCAAGCACCCTTAAAACTAGGATGTGGGAGTAATGACTCCTTCTGCAAGCTTATTGCTGGTATTTCCTTATGTAGCAGAAAATCCTTGATGTTATAGATTGATAAACAACCAACATTTCTTTTCCATTCCGACTAAATCATTTTCTACAAGTGATTGCTTTAGCCAGGGACTTTCCTTTGTCTGCCAAGAAGGTGCATCTCATTGGTCCAACCAGAAGTTCTGTCTAATTTTCTTACTTGGGCCTTATGGGCTGATCATTGTCTAGTTGGTCTTTGCCTGGAGTTATCAGAACTCTGAAGGTCACGGTCTACCTGAGGCAGGTGACTTTTTTGCTCCCAAGTATGGTCAGTCTTTGTTGATGTAGATCTTGGTAGTACAGTGGATAGAGCACTGGCCTTGGATTCAGGAGGATGGGAATTGAAATTCAGCCATGACTTTAAACAGCTGTGTGACCTTGGGCAAGTCACTTACCCCTGATTGTCTCACATCCAGGGGTATCTCCAGTTGTCCTGATTCATATCAGGCCACTGGACCCAGATGGCTCTGGAGGAGAAAGTGAGGCTGGTGGCTTAGCACAGCCCCCCCCCCCCCCACTCAAATCCCATTCACATGCTTGTCATGGCATCACCTACCTGATGACATGGTCTTTGAAAACAAAGGACAAGCAATAGATGCTAGCGGTTACTCAAATGTAGGGAGATCAGAGAAGGAGCTAAAGTCAAGATTTGTTTATAAATCAGAACAAATCCTATTGGGTCTTTATATGGGATGGATCTACTTGTCTGAGAAATCAGATTTCTGCAGTAGAAGGGAAAGCACTGCTTTTCTAGGCTACCTTTGCCTAGGATCCCCCTAGATTTGTGTGTGGGGTAGGTTTCTACTTTGGTTTTTAATATAACCTTCATTATGCATCTCCCATTCAAGGCATCCAGCAAAGCACCTCATAACAAAGAATAAAAAAGAAAGAGGGGGGAAAAGTATTTTTGCATAACCCACCCCTAAAGCAACCATGTCTGATAGCATGTCTCCAATATTTCATATTTGTTGTCTCTGTATCTTCAGAAAAAAAGGGAAGGAGGTACATTTCCTGAGGATTTCTTTGGGATCTGAGTTTCTAATACAATCACATAGCCTTCAGTTTATTTTTGTTTCTTTAGTTTGCATTGTTACAGGGTTTTATTTTTTTAGGGGGAAATATTTCTGCTTACTTTATTCTGCATCAGTTCTTGTAAGTCTTCCTGGATTCTCTGAATTCTTCCTATATGCAGTTTCTTAGAGTGCAGCAGCAATCCATTCTAAACATTTAATACAGTTTCTTCCTATATGTCATTTCTTAGAGTACAGTAATTATCCATTTTATACATTTAATACAGTTTCTTCCTGTATATCATTTCTCCAAGTGCAGCAACAACCCATTCTATTCATTTAATACAATTTCTTCCCCACTAAGTTCTACTTTATTTTCAGTTCTTTGTTGTCACAAATAGTCAACGCTGTATCATGGGATTAAACTTATAGCATGTTCAAGACAGATGAAGTAACAGCCCCAGGGAGGTCAGAGGAGTTGTTCAGTGTCACATACTGGAACTAGCTTTAGAGAGCTTTATGGTACTGGGCCTACTGTCAGGAAGACCTGAATTCAAATCTAGCCTCAGACACTTATTCACTGTGTAACCTTGGGCAAATCTGCCTCAGTTTCTTTAATGTGATATAATGAAAAATGAGGACAAGGGTAACCCCCTACTTTCCAGGAAGGCTTGTTCTGAGGATCAAAGGAAATCATTTTGATGCAGCACGGAGCAAGTATTTTAGTAATTGTGTGTTTCCTTCTTTTCTTCTTTCTTGATTTGGCTCACACTTATTTCACCATCTGCTAGAGCCCAAACAAAGGAGTTGAGACATCATTTGCCGGCCATTTGCCAATGCTTAGGGTCCAGCTTTCTCTAGGGTAGGGATTATGGTGGAGGAGCTTCTTCCTGATGGGTTACAGTCTGTAGTGAGATGGGAAGGTAAAATCCATAGTGCCAAGCAACTCTCCCAAACCCCCTAAAATCACCACAAGCATCCTTAAGTAGTTGCAGTTGGAAAGGCTTTGGGATCTCTTTAAAAATCAGAACTACCTAAAGTGTTTTTTCCTCCCTTCCTCATATCCACAGATGTAATAGAATGGGTTCAAAAGTTAAATAGAAGTATAATGTGTCCCTGTTCTAGGAACTGCAGGCTGTGTCCTTGGTGGATGTAATTCTTTCACAGGGATGGGGTAACACAGTTGTGAGATACTGCTCATATCCCCATTTTGCAGCTTTGTATTTATTTTTTTTGACAACGCAATAGGATGATATTTGATTAAATAAGACAAATAGAATCAGAAGTTCTTCCCTTTCGGTTTTCTGTTGTATGGAACCTTTGACTTGACCTTTAGTCTCTAAGTGAGGTGGTCGTGTTGTGTTTCCTTCTTAGATCTCCTTCCCATAAGGCTCCCTGTCGTTAAGAGCTTGGAAAAAAGCTATGCAATGAGAGGCAGTTTGATAAGTGCTTCATGCAAACTAACTTTCTGTTTCCATTTCTTTTACTTTCAAGATTGTTCCTGAATGCTAGTAATGGTGAAACTGGGAACAGGTTCCTTTAAACCATCACCAGGATGAATCATCTGCCAGATGATCTGGAAAATGCCCTCAGTGGAAGTCAGGGCTCCCATGCTTCTCTGCTCAATGTCCATTCCATCAACCCCACCCAACTGATGGCCAGGATCGAATCCTATGAAGGACGGGAGAAGAAAGGCATCTCCGACGTCCGAAGGACTTTCTGTTTGTTTGTCACCTTTGACCTCTTGTTTGTTACTCTGCTATGGATAATAGAGTTAAATGTGAGTGTTTCCCTTTCATTAATTTTAACTTTTCAGTTTCTGAATATCATTTTCTTAACTTCTCTGTTTTATTTAACCTACATAATTCAGTTCAAATAGGATGTAAGTCTAAACATAATGTTCCTGAGCTGAGGAGATGCCTAATGACTTATACTTTTGAGGCTCCACATTTTATTGATATTTTAAAATTGAAAGGAATGATGTTTCTCTTCTTGTTTATGCTCTAACCCTTCTCTTCTTCAATCTTATTATCCCTTGTTCTCTCATGATGGAGCTCAGTCCTGAAATGAGGTCTTAAGTATTTCTGAGCTAATTTGACCGGGGTGGGGGGAGTAGAGTGGGGCTGTCACCTCCTTTTTCCTGGACAGAAGGTCTTATTTCCGATAGATAGATTTCCCTAAAAATGCTTTATAATTATTATCTCAGCTAATCCTCACAGCCCTGGAAGGGAGGTGCTTTTATTATCTCTGTTTTATAGAAAAGGAAACTGAGGCTTATACAGGTTAAGGGATTTGCCTAGCGTAACACAGCTTGTAAGGAGCTGAGGCAGGATTTGAACTTGATTCTTACTGACTACAAGTCTGGTTTTCTATATACTGCTAACACCCCCTTTGCTGTCTGGTATCAAAGTACTTTTGACCACCATATCACACTGAGGAGTGAGTCAGGTTGAATTGGAACTCTGCTAAATCTCAGTTCTTTTGCTGAAGGTACTCTTCTATAGCAATGCCTCCTTTAATCTTTACCTGTGAAGCTGAATTGGTTTTTTGCAAGGCAGTGGGGTTAAGTGACTTGCCCAAGGCCACACAGCTAGGTAATTATTATGTGTCTGAGGCTGGATTTGAACTCAGGTCCTCCTGACTCCAGGGCTGGTGCTCTATCCACTGCACCACCTAGCCGCCCCTTGAAGTTGAATTTTTGAACCAAAGTATATAGTCATTCATTTATCCTTTTAAATAATAGATTGGTTTTGGCTCATTGACATAGCACAGGGATTCTTAACCTCGGCTCTGAGAACTTTTTTTAAAAAATTGATAACTGTATTTGAATATAATCCCTTTCCTTTGTAACCCCATCTCTTTCACTTCATGCATTGAAAAACATTCTGATTCTAAGCAATCTAATAAAATTTTGAATTAGTCCACAACTTTCATCAGACACCCAAGGGTCCAGGATCCAAGAAATAGTCAGAAACCCTGTTGCAAACTGTTGGCAGTTTGGGATCTTGCTTCATGTTCAGTACGTTAGCTAATCCTCCCCACTCTATCAGCCTGCAAATTATACAAGCATCCTTACTCACCCAAGTTATTATTATAAATGTTAGATAACAATGACTGAGTTTGGGATCCTTCTCCTAATAATCTAAAACATGGACCCATTAATGACTGTTCCTTGAGTCTAGTCCTTCAACAAGTTTCAAATCCAGTTTCTCTATCAAGTTTGGCTTTTCAGGAAGATAATGTGAATAATATCAGATGCTTTACTCAAATCTCTACATCAAATAGGCTCCAGTATTGTTAAAAGAGGAATGGGACTAGTCTCAGGGTTTTGAAAAAGCCATGCTGCCTCTGAGCCTCACAAATGATCTCTTTAACAATATATTCTCCAGTTAATAGTAGTCAAGCCACCATCATAGGTAGAGATCCTGCTTTAGCAGACCATCATTCAAGTAATTTGCCCTTCATTCTCAAGGAAGATCATAACATCAGGGAGGTGCTGCCATGACAAGCATATGGATTGGATTGGATTGGGGGGGGGTGTGCTAAGTCCCCAGCCTCACTTTCTCCTCCAGAAGAGGGTTCAGTGACCAGATAGGAATCAGGATGACTGGAGGTGGCCTTGGATGCCAGGCAATCAGAGTAAGGTGACTTGCCCAAGGTCACACAGAAAGTGTCAGAGACTGGATTTGTACACCTGTCTGCCTGATTCCAAGGCCAGTGATCTATCCTCTGCACCATCTGGTTGCCCTTATGATATATTAGGCTCCCTTTCTGTGTCATTCATTGTGCTGGGCTAGTAGTACAAAGAATGAAATCATCCCTTCTTTCTTTTTTTTTTTTTTGCAAGGCAAATGGGGTAAGTGGCGTGCCCAAGGCCACACAGCTAGGTAATTATTAAGTGTCTGAAGCTAGATTGGAACTCAGGCCCTCCTGACTCCAGGGTGCTCTATCCATTGCACTACCTAGCCATTCCAGGACGCCTTTTTTTCTAATGGGGAAAGCAAGAAGGATATATAAAAATGTTTGTAGCATAAGCATCACGTGGATAATAGATATATATTATATCTATCATATATCTATCCACCAGCATCTGTAGATGTAGTATAAATATGAGGTCGTTTGGTTGGGAGGATGTCAGCAGTGAGGAATCAGGGGCTTCCTGCACAAGATGGTACCTGAATGAGGGATCTGAGGAGTGGAGATAAGGAGAAAAATAGCCATGGCAAGGACATGAAGAGAAGAAATGGGGGGGTTATGTGTGAGAGAAGAGTCAAGTTCAACTGGGTAGACTGAAGGTGGTTAAGTGACTTGCCCAAGGCCACACAACTAGGTAATTATTAAATGTCTGAGGTCAGATTTGAACTCAGGTCTTCCTGACTCCAGGGCCGGTGCTCTTTCCACTGAGCCACCTAGCTACCCCTCAGTCTTATTCTTGAAAATGTTCCATCCTTCTTGGATTCACTTAGTTTGTGGAATTGTAGACCATTGAATCCATCTGAACCTTTCCCTGAACCTTTGGAAATCCACCCTCCTGAAAAGAGCAGAGCTTTGATCTCCATGACCTTTCATCTTCTCAAAAACATAAATTAAGCACCAAAGATAAAGCAACGTCAACTGTCCCCATGGACACCTAGAATCCCAAAGAAGGTTTAAAACAAAAGCCAAAAACTATGAGCAGACCCCTACCTGAGCTCTCTCGGCATTCTTCCCTGCCCCCTCATTCTAATAGCACAGAAGAAATAAAGAGTGATTACACTGGAAGAAAATCTGCCCAACACCTAAGCGGGTCCTATTGATCTTGAAGAGAGGATGTGTGGAGACAACCCAAGGACCATGGGTCTCCCAGAAGAACATGAGAAGATGAAAAACCAGAGAAATAATCCAAGAAAACTGCACAGAACTTCTGAAGGCAGGAATGAAATTTCAGTGGCAAGGTTGACTAGATCACCTCCAGACATCTGATCTCCCCAGGTTGAGGGTGCAGAGCTGCTTCCCCAGGTTCTCCCTTCTTTATTAGAAGGACTCACCTCCAAAGACATTTCTAATTTTTTGTTGATTTGAATTAGGTCCAGAGAAACCATGTCCTTGTTTCTTCTTTACCCAAGTTTGAAAGACAAAATCATTAAGACAGGTCAAGAGAAAACTAGCAGAGGCCACAATAGTTAAAATGCACCCCAGCACCACTTTCTGTGGTTTGTTATCTGTTCTTCAACTCTGGATGACAGCAATAGTGTGGGGAGGGTATTCTGCTTTCCTCAACCCTCCCTCACTCCAATACACCCTTGATTCAGCCACTAAAGTCATTTTCTTAAGGTATAGGTCTGATGATGCTTCTCCTCTGCTCAGTGAACTCCAATGGCTCCCTAAAGAATTAAGAATGTCAATTAAATTGACATTCAAAGCCCTTCATAACCTAACCACCTTCTGCCTTTCCAGGTTTCTTACACCTTACTATGCTCTTTGATCTAGTGACTCTGGACTCTTAGCTGTTCCATAAACAAGGCCCCCCATTTCTAGATGCTGGAATTTTTCCTGGCTGTCCCTCATTCATGAAACACTCTCCCTTCTAATCTCAGTCTCCTGGTTTCCTGATTTCAAGTCCCTACTAAAATCTCTCTTCCTATAAGAAACCTTCCCAACTCCTCTTCATTCTAGAGCATTCCCTTTCTTAATTATTTCCTAGTTTTCCTGTTAAAAGCTTGTTCATATATATATTTGTTTATGACCTTCCATAAACAGCAGGGACTGTCTTTTGCCTCTTTTTTGTGATCCCAGTGCTTAGCTTAATAAATGTTCATTTATATTATTCATTCATTTATTTCTTATCCATTTCATTCTGCCTTGCAAGAAGTGTTTTCCAATGAGTGAGAATTCATATTTAGGTTATGAGTTTGACCAAATGACTGTGGTTGTGATTCTGCAACAGTAGGACTTATTTTTCCCTAACCCAGATGTTCTCCACTATTTCCAACTTTGATTCTTGGATTTCCTTAGTTGAACATATCTTTATTTGTTTTGTTTTGTTTTGTTTTGCAAGGCAATGGAGTTAAGTGAGTTGCCCAAGGTCACACAGCTAGGTAAGCATTAAATGTCTTAAGTCAGATTTGAACTCGGGTCTTCCTGACTCCAGGGCCAGTAGATGAACATAGCTTTTAATTGGCTCTATTGACCATGAAACCAGAATAGAAGCAATAACCATTCTATCCTGCCCTTAGACATTTCTTTATGTGCTTTCCACATGGGTTCACCCTCCTTTGTCTTTTCCTTCATTCCAGTTCTTTCCATTTCCTTTCTTTCTTAGCATTCTCACCACCACCTCCTCTCATTGGCTCTCTGCAGATTTGGCCTAAAATTTGCTTTAGCTCTACTCCTCCCTTGGGTCTCTCTCTCCTTTGAAGCATTCAATTCTTCTTGCCTTACAAAGGATTTCTTCTTAGGCCAAGACCAGACTTCCTATAATAAATGGCAGTGTGTTTGTTTTCTGGAAATAATTATTAGCAAAATGGAAGAGATAACTCACAGGAGCAGGAAGGCCTGTTTAATTGGGTACAAAAGCTCAATGTCCTTCAAAGAATAGCTACTTAACATTTGAAATGCATTCCATCAATAACTTCAACCTTAGAGAGTACTGGAGTTTGAGTAAGTTTCTTAGAATTTCATGTTTTCCCAACCTAGGTCTGCTTCTCGGTTCATTGCCATGTTTTTAAAATTGTTCTGTTTTGTAGCACTGTCCCATCTGAATGATGGATATCAAGAAAACACAAGGTCATTTGGCGTTGGGACCTGTGTGTAGATAGTGAGAGCACCGAGATGTTTACAGCTCAAATGTCCCACTTCTTCACATTGAATACCAGCGGGTTTGCTTATAAAGAAATGGAAGGGAACTCTTCTTGGAGGCACCTTTATTCTTCTTGTGCTCACTCCCAGAGATCTCTCCTTTGATTTCTCACATCTTTTTGCTTGGTAATGATGGATACCTTATTCTCTCTTAAATATCCCCTTAGATCCCAGAGATTGTGCTCTGGGCCATATTGGGAAATGGAAAGAAATTGCAGACATCATCATCATCATTATTATTATTATTATTTTAAATTTTATTTATTTAAGGCAATGGGGTTAAGTGACTTGCCACAGCTAGACAATGATTAAGTGTTTGAGGTCTGATTTGAACTCAGGTCCTCCTGACTCCAGGGCTATTCACTGCACCAGCTAGCTGCCCCTGTGTACAGTATTAAAGTGAGATTTTAATCAGAATGGTAGAATTATCAAAGGGATTAAAGGAGAGCAGTCTAGAAACCAGATCCCAGGAGGTTGTGACTTCCCCCCAAGTGGCATTAAGCCTTAGGTGAAGACTTTGAACTCAGTAGTTTGACTCCAGAACTGGGGTTCTTGTTCCCTGAATTAGAATGTAGAACCCCTTGAAAAGTGGGCAGAGAAAGTTGGGCTTTTGAGGATAAGGAGCTGGTCTAAGTGCTTGAGAACTGCTGGGGGTGTCATAGTGTCTAGAACACTAGACCGGGAGTCAGAAAGACTCCTGAGTTCAAGTCCAGCCTCAGACACTGCCTAGCTGTGTGACCCTGAGCAAATCACTTCACCCCATTTGCCTCAGTTTCCTCAATCCTAGGAAATGAACTGGAGAAGGAAAAGGCATACTCCTCCATTTTTGCCCAAAAAAACCCCATATAGGGTTCTGAAGAATCAGATATGACTGAAAATGACTGTATAACACCAGAGGTGTTTGAGCGGGGTAGACAGTTAGCTTGGTAGCTAATGATTAAACTCAGAGTCATGGACTTTTAGAGTGGGGAGAACTTTAAGGACCATTTGGTCCAGTTTCCTCATTTGACAGATGAGGAACCAGAGGCCTAGAGAGGTTTATTGTCTCACTCCTAGGACACACATTGAGTTTGTGGCAGAGCTGGTGCTCAGACATGGGAGTTCTGAGCCAGCAGGCACCATACATCAGGCCTCTCCACATAGGGAGAGGCCAGAAGACTCTCCAGGATGCCCTTCCAGCTGTCTAGCATGCCTACATTAAGATAGCAGCAGGAAGGATGGAGCCGAGTGAGCAATTTGTCTGAGGAAGACCAATCATCCAGGGAACATATTGGAGCTAGGGGACATAGGGTAGGGAGGCATCAGAGAGGCTACGAGGAAAAGAGTTGAAGAGGCTACGAGGAAAAGAGTTGAAGAATGATCTTTCAGGCAAAATTGGGGTGATTTGTAATAATATCTGGAAAGGAGATGAAGATGACTTCACTTTGGGTTTTCTCTAGGTGACAATGGAGGAGAGGTGTGATTGAGGCATTGGGTAAGGAAAGGGGTTGGGCTTATGATTTCATTGCTATAGGGAACTCCTCTGTGGGAAAACTCACTCCTCTGATGTACATTGGCACATAAAGTGACTTGCTCAGGGTCATACAGCCAGAATGTGTCATAAGAAAGAGCTTGAATCTGAGTTTTCTTGATTTTGAAGTCAATTCTCCATTCAGCTTTTTGGAAATATGGGAATGAAGTATAGAACAAGGCTGGGTGGGATTGTCAACATGGAGCCTCCTACAAGCAGTGGCACCCACACATAACACCTTCAGGAGAGCCAGATTCTAGAGGAGGAACGTTTTAGACAGGTTTGTTCATTGTTCAGAATTCTGTACTGGATCGACAAAGCCGAGAGCGGCCATGCCTTGTGGGCTGAGCGGCTGCCGTTCAGATTGCCTTCCTTTTGATCGGTTTCTCTAGGTTGGCGAATCATAAAGTATGGCACCACAAAACCAAGTTGGCATTCAGTGTTGGCTTGCATAAGTTGTTTGCACTTCTTTCCCAACTCTCTTTGGCTTCAGGCCCCTTAAAATAAATGTAAGCCTTGCCAAATGTTATTATCCTCTGAGATCAGTAGGTGTAGGAGCCAAGAGTTCTTCAGTTACTTATTTTTGCCTTGTCTAAACTTCAGGTTAGTACCTCAGGCCAGCTTTCCCTTTCCCCAGAACTCATGTGATTGGTTTCTTTAGATCACAGGATGTAAGACTTGGAATTTGCTGAGAATTTATCGACATGCTTATTTGCTTCAGATCATCATCCTAGCAGAGGAGCCAATTCTAACTTGGAGGCTCTTGGCTCCTCCTTGTGCTTTCACAACTCTTACAAATTTGATCAACAAGCCATCTGTGCCTTCATCAACTTATTAATAAAAAGTGTTGAAGAGAACAGGGTAGAAGATAAACTGCATCAAGCCACTTTCCTGACATCCTCCTTTGGTTGGCCAGGCTCCATCAACATTCTGGGGGTCTCACGGTTCCGTGGATGAACATCCTAAGACATTTTGGAGTTTGGCACTGAGAGAATTTGGCAGGTAGTCTGAAAGTTTTGCAAGTGGTATAACTGTTAGTTTAGAAATTTAGGATCCAGGAGAATGAGCCCCTCCCCTGAATTCTGCTTATTTTCGGGTCACACTAGAACATGTAAGTTATCTACCTCTATATAGATTGTTTTTATAGATATTTTGTTGGAAAATATACAGATTCATGGCACTATAGTTGAGAAGGACCAGAGTAGAAACCCAGTCCAAGTTTCAGTATTGTAGAAGCCTAAGCAGACCAGCGATCTTCCAGCCTCTTATTCAAAAAAACATCCAGAGCTAGTGGGAGGACCAGGGTACCTCACCTTGGCAGCCCAGGCCACTTTGAGATGGGCCTAATTGTCTAAAGCCTTCTTTGACCACTGTCCTGACATCTAGGACCTTTGCAGATAAGCTGTTTCAACATGCTTTCTACATCTCATGCTTTTGAAATGTTTCTTGAACCCTACAGTTTAACCCTAAATCATTTTAGATTTAGCCTGCCGTTCTAATCTGTTGGGGTTTGAAGGATCCTGACTCATCATCTAGGTTGTTCATAGTCTCTTCTGGCTTTGGGTCAATACCACCTTTGAGATGGATATTCTGTGCACCATTATCTGAATGAGGAGAAAAACAAAACTAATATGAAAGAACATTGGGAATGGTTACCTGGGATGCACCTCCTTCCAAGTGGAGATGGAAGCTTCAACAGCTCATTTTTGAATCTGAATCTGGGAAGGCACATTATCACTTCTCTTGCCCACTTGTCCAGAAATAAGACCTCAGATCTCAGACCCTTTGTTCAGTCTGGACAGTCTCTTATATCTGTGGGATTTGCCCTCACCGGTTAAGGTAAGCCATTAAAAAGGTTGCAGAGTTGATGCCCTGACTGAGTGTTGCTCACACTTTTTCCTTTTCTGAGTCACTTATCATTACTTAAAACTTCATTCTACAATGATTTATGCAGTCAATTTTCCATTCACTATTGACATGATTTTTAGAATTTTAGAATTTTTAGAATCATCCTTTTTTTCCAGTCCCAAGGCATTTCTTCCATTTACCAGTCTTTTCAGTTCTCCCGACAGTGGCACACCAGTCATATTCATGAGTCCTTTCAGTGGCTAAGGATGTCAGTAACTTTAAGTCCTCATGGGGAGCAAGTTAAGAACTCTTTTACTTATCCTTGAGTATCAGCTCCCTTGGTGACATCTTTGACCTTTTATTTCCAATACAAAGGTCATTCTTTGTGGCCTAAAAATAGAGAAACAAAATGAGAGAATCTCAGCTTTCTCTTGGGTTTGGGCCATTGCAGTCCCATCCACCCTCCATTGGTTCTTTTCCTTTCCTCACTCTGTCTGCCATCCCCACCCCAACACCCCCCAACTATTATTCTTTGCTTCCTTACCAATCTTAGCTTATTATAGGACCATATTTGTTTTTTTAATAGAGCCATGTTATCCTTTTTCTTCATCCTCCCTTTCCTGCCTTCATTTCCATCTTGTACATATCTTTAAAACCTGCTTTGGTGAACTCTCTGGGCATCTACATTGGGTCCTTCAGGTTCTCATTGAAATGACATTCTTCAGTGTCCCATCCCATGGGATATGGCCTATCCTCCCTTGGAATTCTTTGGAATCTCTTCTCTGAAGTCTAGAGAGAAGGTGGATTCTTCCCAACCTTCTTCTCTATCACAAACTCTGGGAGTACTTCCTTTCTCTTCCCAGGGTTTTCCCTAGGAAGTCTTTTGTTAAATGGGTATACCAGGGGTAGCCAGGTGGCACAGTAGATAGAGTACCAGCCTTGGAGTCAGGAGGACCTGCGTTCAAATCTGGTTTGGGCAAGTCACTTAACCCCATTGCCTTGCCAAAACCTAAAACCTGGTGAATGGGTACACCAGCAGATGAAGCTCAGAATACTCTTAGCTGGAGACAATTTAGCAAGCATTTAAAATGACAGAGATAAATACAAAACAAGCAGTTTTATAGATGAGAACCACAAAGCAGTAATGAATAAACAGCCAACAGAGAAACATTAGTAGCAAACTAGCAAATGTTGAAAATCCCAGAGCTTTCTTGGGCAGCACATTCTGTTAATTTGTTTTTCCAGGTAAGAACCTCCTTTTCTCAGCCTGCTCTTCTGTCTTTTTGATCCCCCCTTAAGTGTGTGGTCTCTTTGATCATAAGAGGGCATGCAACGTAGAAACATTTTTATGACCATTGATCTCAAGACCAGGAAACGCTTTGATGTTCTTCTGACATTGGGCCAGATGTTCCTTGACTCAAGAGCTCTCTTGGTGATTTTATGGAGACCTGTCTCATGGCTACAGGTTCCAGAAGGTTTCTGAGGCATTGCAGAGGGTTTCCTGTAAAGCTCACCATGTCTTGGTCAAGGTCAAGGATAAACCATGTTGGTTTTTTCAGATGACTGGAAAACTAATTGCCATTTGTTATTTCTGTGACTAGAGTTGAAGCAGTTCTAAGAATGTAGCCCACTTGGAAAGCCTACTTGGTGAATTTTTGTGGGTTTTTCTACCCATTTCTTTTTTAAATGAAGGTGAAGGTAGAGCTCTGGTCTCAGAGTTATAAAATCCTGGATTCAATTCATACCTCATGTTTAACCTTCCAGGGCCTCAGTTTCTCCTTCTGTGAAAGGTGAAGGGACTGGCCTAAGGAATCTCTGAAGTTCTTGCAACTCCAAATCTAGTAGACAGTGTGGCTGCATGGGGAGGATCCAGTTTGAGACTCTGGAGGGAGCTGTCAGAACCCAGCACCATTCCTTTGGGTCTCTGGGATCTCAGACAAGGACTTTGACCTCTAGACTGTCTCTCAACTGTGGAATGAAAGGGTTTCACCATATGACCCCTGAGGGCTTTTCTAGAGCCAAGTCTGACAATCCCTGAGTTGTTTCACTAATGGAGAACTACCTGACTGCACTATTCTTTATCTCAGTCTTCCTGTCATCCTTTTTTCTTTTTTTTTTTTTTTTTCCTTTTTTTTTTCCTTTAGAGACTAGGTCTCCCTGTCTTGTCCAGACTGGAAGTGTGGGGGCCAGTCCCACAAAGTGGGATTATTGACCTTCCCTATTGCTGGCCCAAGCTCTGGGTCATGCCGCCTCAGGCAATCTTGTGGCTGATACCAACTCTTGGAAGTGCACCATATTAAAGCAGAATGTAGTGTTGATATCCATTGGACAGAACCCATTGCAGCCTCAGAGTCTTGAGATTAAATGGTCCCCCAGCCTGAATCTCCTGGTCACTGGGGCTATGGGGAGGGGTGGGCCACCCTACTCCACCTTTAACAGTGTGATAGGAGGCTTGATCAGCTACCTTCCTGAAATCCAGCCAGACTGCATCCACCACATTCCCCAGCATGGCCAGGCTGCTCCCCTGTCTGCAGAGGGGTAGAGGTCAGCCTAGTATGGGTCTTCTGAAAATATTCCCTCTCTCTTCACCTGTTTGAGGGAAGCTATGAGTGAAAGAAGTGCAGATGGTGGCTAGAGAGCAGGAGAGGAAACAGAACTGCTAGTCCAAAACTCAGTGGGAAAGGCAGGCCAGGCCTGAGCGAAGCTGCAAGGTCACTGTTCAGTCTGCATGGAGGGAGAAATCGATTTTTGGCTCATGTTTTATGAGTTTTTAAAAAACATTTTTTCATCCATGTTCCTATGTTTGTTTTTAAGTTACAAAATTTTCTTTTACCCTCCCTTCCCACCCTCCCCTCCCCTCAATGGCAGACAGTCAGATTAGTGCTGTGTATACATAGTTTTGATAAACATGTTTATGGATTTATGAGTTCTTTTTAAAAAGGATATTTTTTCTCCTAAATGAGGAAAATCCTTTGTAAATCATAAGGTGCTCTTTTCCTTGTGAGTTGTTCCTTATTATCACAATCTTCCCTCTGGCAGAAATGCATGAAGCGATGGGCCAGCAGTCAGCTCCCTGTAGCGGTGTAAGCCTCACCCTTAGTAGGAGAGAGAAAGAGGAGCTGCTCCCCTTGTCCCTCAGAGGGACCTCTGGGAAGTGGCTGTTTTCCTGTACATAGAGTAAAGAGGTTGGACTGGATGGCCTCAAAGCACCCATCCAGCTCTAGGTCTGTGGTATTCTTGCCAGACTCTTAGACAGTAAGTGGACTTGCTGAATACTTAAATTAAGTTAAATAGGATAATTTCCCACAACATCACAGATTTGGAGGCAAAAGGATCCTTAGTCAAGCTTCCCTAGTACATTTCTCTGCCCCATTAATGACTTGTGTAAACTGAGGCCCAGAGAGGAGTGATTTGCTCCTGGACCTTAGCTAGGAAGTAGGAGATTCTGGATTCAAATAGAGCTTTGCCCAGATTATCTGGTGGTGGTGGTGGTGGTGGTGGTGGGGGAGAGCTGAGTCTTTGGCTGCATTTGTCCTGATTTCAGTTCTTCCCGTTTTCTTCTTTCCCTCCTAGGTGAATGGAGGCATTGAGACCACGTTAGAGAAGGAGGTGATGCAGTATGACTACTATTCTTCCTACTTTGACATATTTGTGAGTATCTCCCAGGGTTCCAGTCCCAAAGGCTGCTATCTGTCTGGGCTGAACCTTCACCTTGGAGGAGAGGGAGTTTCTCCCCCCCCCCCCCGCCATCCAGGCTTTTCTCTGTGCATCAGGTGATTATCTTCTCTGGTAGTGGTTAGAGCACCAGTCCTGGAGTTAGGAAGACCTGAGTTCAAATTCAGCCTCAGATACTTGAGACTTACTAGCTGTGTGACCTTGGGTGAGTCACTGAACCCTAATTGCCTTGAACCCAGGGCTATCTCCAGTTGTCCTGATCCATATTTGGTCACTGAGCCCGAAGAGAAAGTGAGGCTGGCGACTTAGCACAGCCCCCCTCGCTCAAATCCAATTCACTTGTCATGGCATCACCTCCCTAATGTCATGGTCTTCTTCAAATATAAAGGACAAGCAGCAACTCCTCCCCCCCAAATGCAGAATGGAGGGAAAGTGTACAAAAGTATTATCTGCCAACTGGATCTTTCTAGGGGAATAAGCATAAATGTGGCCCCTATTGTTTGCCAGCACCTTGCAGATATTATCTCATGTGATCCTCACCACAGCCCTTTGTTGAAGGTGAGGAAATTAAGGCAAACAGAAGTGAAGTGACTTGCCCAGGGTCACACAGATAGTCAGACTGGATTTGTACTTGGGTCTTCCTGACTCCAGGCCTGGTCCTCTATGTTCTGCACCCCCAATCCACCCCATAGTAATATCCAATGTCTAGGCATTAATTATCAGGGTCCCAGGGTTAGAGATCCCTTCAGGGAGGGGGCATTCTGGTAGCTTAAAGGAGAATGCAACCACTTCTTTCTGGGCACCAGGAGAGTGACATTCCTCTCTATAGAAGTAGTGCAGAGAAGTGATTATTTATGGGGGGAAGCATTTTGTAATTTGATTTTTATACAGGTGCCTTCAAAAAGGGGGTTTCTAGAGTCTCTGGTGTATTGATGCCAGCCCCGTGTCTGGGCTGGAGGGACTGCTTCCCCACACAGGCTTGGCCCTGGTCCCTTTGGGGACACTATTTGCACTGTTGGCATGTCCCAGTGGACTTCAAAGAGTCAGCTTTGGAGTGACACCTCTCTGGCCGTTCCTTCTGTTTCTGTTTCTGGTGATGCCACTGGGTTAGGTAGAGCTTGCTGCTCCGGCCACTCCCTCTCATTCATTGGATTTCTTTTTCCTTTGATTCAAATCCTTTGTAAAGGCTGCCTTCATCTTGCTCGCTGTTCCTTCGAAATGACCAGAAGCCCGAAGATCATAAGGAGAAACAGTCTTTGGCGCAGCAATTGTGTCCGATGCTTACAGGGCTCCCCCCCACCCCCCATGGAAGACAAGTCAGCAGGGCGATGGGATAGCTTGGTTTCTCTTTTGGTCTGCTCTGGTGCTGTGACTTTGGATGAGTCCTTTTCCTTCTAGTGGCCTCCATTTTTCTCTCTGTTACATGAGGAGGTAGATGAGCTGAGCTTTGAGGTTTCCATGCATTCTAAATCCCATGACCCATAGATGGAAGCCACTCAGTAGTCTTGGTCCAAGCCCCTGAGCAATCCGCAAACTGTGTCAAGTAGCCCAGGAGACACTATGTGCTTGGTCCTGTGAAGGACTTGCATTAGAAACACAGAAAGGCAGAGAGAAGGGCAGTCCTGGCCTTCAGGGAGCTGACACTCTAGGGGCCTGAGACCTTGCTTAAAAGGAAGCTGAAAGGTTTAGGGGAGGGAGAGATGAGGGTGTGGCCAGGGTCCATGTGGAGAGAGTCCAAAAGGGTCAGGAGGACTGAAGACACGGCTCTCTGGGCCGCCTCCTCAAGAGGGAGGCCCTCAGAGGAATGGGGCAGTCTGAAGGAGAGGCTGCAGGATCCTGGGGCCACTCCAAAAGTGGTCTGAAACAGAAGGCCGGAAGACAAGCTGGGGAGAAGTTGAGACCCAGGAGGAGGAGGGAAGTGGCCAGAAGGCCTGAAGGAGCCTTAGCATTCTCTTGACCAAGGCCCTCACTTTAATGATGCCAAAGCTCTAAAGGGTCAATGACTTGCCCAAGGGAATACATTTTACAGACACCAGACTTGAGCCTATGATGACTTTTTATTCCACTGAGGGAGCAAAGATGCTGTCTTCCAGACAAACTCAAAATTGCAGAATCAGGTCAACCCAAGAAATATTGATTTAACACTCACTCAGCAGAGATGGATGAGCAAGGATGTTCTGGAAAAGTGAAA
Source organism: Macrotis lagotis (assembly GCF_037893015.1). Lineage (NCBI taxonomy): Eukaryota > Metazoa > Chordata > Mammalia > Peramelemorphia > Peramelidae > Macrotis > Macrotis lagotis. The sequence goes on from NC_133665.1 coordinate 188,269,612, forward strand.
GAAAAGGAGTCAATCAATTCCTAGAAGTGAAAAGATTTTATAGAGATTGTGACTGTTCAGTGAGGGAGGCTAGTGAAAAGCAAATGGGTTTCCCAGGCTTCAGCAGGGCCTCGGTTGTCTCAAGGGGACATTCCCAGAGGTAGAGGAGGCCCTGAGAGGCCAAAGTTTGTTTGTAAGGTAGAGGACGTTGATGGAGCAGTAATACCCATGAAGGGGGATTGGACCCTTTGCCGTGCTGGAACCTTACAAGAGGCATTGTTCAGATGGCCATGGCTCTGGTGAAGTGGAGAAAAGAAAATTGTTTGGGGCGGGTGGGGGAGAAGCACATAGCAAGCTCTGGCCACCCTAACTCCACCTCCCGGTGACCAAAGACAGAGGAGTAAATGGGCTTTTGGATATTCTTCTTTTATTCAGTCTCACAAAAATGTCTATTTCATGAGAGGTTTTAATGACAATAAGTTATCTTCAAACCAGGACCCATAGACTTAAATACAGTACCCATAGCCATACCTTTAGACCTAAATACAGTGTCCAGACCCATACTTTTAGACCTAAATACAGAACCCATATCCTTAGACCTAATTACAATACCATACCCACACCTTTAGGTCTAAATACAGTACCATACCCTTAGACCTAAGTACAGTACCATACCCGTACCTTTAGACCTAAATACAGCACCCATTCCTTAGACCTAAATACAGTGCCCATACCCATATCATTAGACCTAAATACAGTACCCATATCCTTAGACCTAAATTCAGAACCCATACCTTTAGACCTAAATACAGTACCATACCTTAGATCTAAATATAGAACCAATATCCTTAGACCTAAATACAGAACCCATAGACCTAAATACAGTACCATACCCATACCTCTAGGTCTAAATACAGTACCATATCCTTAGACCTAAACAGTACCCATATCCTTAGACTTAGACCTAAATACAGAACCCATATCCATAGACCTAAATACAGTGCCCATACCCATATCATTAGACCTAAATACAGTACCATACCCATACCTTTAGACCTAAATACAGAACCCATACCCGATGTGCATAACAGGAAAAACAAACAAATAAAACCACCAAACTCAAATAACTTCGGAAGAGGTCAAAAACAACTTTGTGAATAATTATGTAAGTTCAGCTCTTTAATATTCCAGTCTCCCCTAGGTAAAAAAAGTATCACATGTGAACTTTAAAAATACAAAAACAATTTACAAGGTCAGGAAAAAAGCACCCATTCCCCTCTGTCTGCCTATAGAACAGGGGATGTTCATGTAGATTCAATATATTTCTTGTTATTTATGGCCTCCTCTGGGCCTCAGTTTCTCATCTGTAAAATGAGAAAAGGAGAAGCTGTCCAAGGACCTATTCAACTTTTGCAAAATAAAATTTGGAACCATTTTTCATTTGTGTCTGCCATCAGAATCCACACTTGAAGAAATGTAGAACCTGGAGGTACATTTCTTTTAGAATAATGTATTTTCTGCTCATGGGCATTTCCATGAAAGTGAAGGGAGGGAAATCATTAATTTATAAATATTTGTTATTGTTTGGTCATTATTTTAGTCATGTACAACTCTTCATGATCCCATTTGGGGTTTTCTTGGCAGAGAAAGTGGAGTGGTTGACCATTTTCTTCTCCAGCTCATTTGATAGAAGACGATACTGAGGCAAACAGAATCAAGTGACTTGCCCAGAATCCGAGGCCAGATTTGAATTTAAAAAGATTAAACCTTCCATCCATTGCACTGTAGCTGCTCCATAATTTTTCATAAATATTGAAAACAGCTGAAATCATTCCAAATCCAAGTGATAACACAATAGACCCATGCTGCAGCTCCAATGGTGCAGCCCATACAAGTATGTTGTTTTCTTTTTGTTAACAAGGGGGGAAGGGGAGTGAAGATTTGGAATTCATATATCAAGGTCAGCTAGTCAGAGACCAAACTTGGAGGAGTCCAGCTTTGTACTATCCATGAACTGCTGGGACTGTGGGCCCATTGTCCAGAGGGCAGGAGATCCTTGGATTTGGATTTGGATGACTGTCCTTGGCCTTCCTTTCCCTCCTCCCTGTCCTGTTCACCCATTTCTTGGGAGAACATGGACACCTGGCCTAACCCCATTCCTTCTCATATGCCTTCCAAAAGTTTGTGAAATGAGAAAGGAACATTCTAGAAGATATTCTACCTTGTTCTAAAAGGAGACATGATATGTTTGGAGTCAGCAAAGGTGACTCTCTGAGGCTGCGCCAGGGTCTTGGCAGCCCTGGGGGTTGTTTTTTTCCTACATCATCTCTTCTCCCTCCTGCAGGCCCATTGTTCAGGTCTCTTTTCTTTCTTTTTGTCCTGCTGCTTTGGTTTCTTCAATCCCTTCATGTGTTGGGTTTCATCTGGTTCCATGTGACAGGTGGGCTAGCCAAGGGCTGACCTGGGAGTCAGGAAGGCTGTCGATGTGACCAGGAATAGGTCACACACTCTCCCTGCCTCGGTTTCCTCACTAGTAAAGGAAGGGATTGCATTGGCCATCTCTGGGATTCTTGATTCCTCTCTATTTGGGGGCTGCAGTTTTCAATCATCTATAAGAAGAGATTCTTCTCTCTTCTTTGAAACAGCTCCTGGCCGTTTTCCGGTTTAAAGTGTTAATCCTCGCATACGCCGTGTGCAGGCTGCGCCACTGGTGGGCTGTAGCGGTGAGTATACTCCCACACCACTGTGCTGACAATGATGAGGGGGCCAGACTGGGCCCCGAGTCCCCCAGAGTTCCCTCTTCCCACCTCAGGGTCTCTTGTGTTTGAGACAACAGAGGCCCATTGAGCCTTTAGAATGCTGGCAGTGATGTAGCACCCCAGTACCCACAGAGCTGCTGTAGCCTCCAGGGGCACTGGCAGATTGCTGTGACCGGGACAGGTGGGAGAAAGGTAGGGGCAGGAACCATGACATTGGAGCTGGCAATGAAGGAGCCCTGGCTCAGATCCAGCCTTTGGGCCAACAACTGCCCCATATAGCAAGTGTCTTTGAAGGGTTTTACAAGTATTCTCTCCCTTGATCCCCCACAACAACTTTGGGCTGAGGGTGCCCACTGTCCTCAGTGACTCAGGGGCAGTATCTTGTCCATGGTCACATGGCCCATCCGCATCTGAGGCAGGATTTGAACTTGGGTCTTCCAGTATCCACTTGATCCCCTCTGCCATCTGACTGCCAGTCTGAGGTCCTGTCATCCTGATCTTGAATATGTGACTATGCCTCCCCATCCTCAGTTTCCCCATCTGTGAAAGGAGAGAATTGTTTTAGAGCATCTCTACCTTGCCATCCAGAATTCTGTGATTCTATTGAGGAGGATAAAGCCCTTCCATATGCATCAAACAGGATGGTCCCTTCTCATTCTAATGGGGAGACCAACCAGGACCAACCAGCTAACATCCCTAGGTGGTCAGGGGCCTGATGGTGGGGGGGTTGTCCAAAGAGTGGAGGGAAATGGGGGGTGAAGAGAACTGAGGGTCAGGGTTGGCCTCGGGTGAAGCTGCTCACGACCCTGTTCAGGGACATCAAAGACACTTTGATGCAATTTTAGCCGTCTTTGCCCATCTTCAGATTTTAGATGGGGTGAGAGCAGAGAGAGGGCCTCTCCTGCTTCTCGCTGGGTCCTTCCCAGACTGATTCTGTAGGCCTGCTCTCCGTCCCCTCACTGAGTCCTCCTGACTCCCTGGGGTAGGAGTATTGGGTGCTGTACCCAGGGACCCATATCTCACCTCATGGACTCCTTCCAGGCTCCCCAAGGGAGCAGCCCAGAGTGCTCAGGCCTGGTGGGGGGCCACGTGGGGGGCCCACTGTGTCCTCTCCTCCCTCTGCACATCTCACGGCTACCAGAGCTGGCTAATGACAAGGCGATGATCTGGGATCTGAAATGAACCGGATCCTTTGTCTTTCAGTTGACAACAGCGGTGACGAGTGCCTTTCTGTTAGTCAAAGTCATCCTCTCCAAGGTGAGTGCCCCTCCTTCCCACCCCCCACCCCCAGGGGATTCTGGGAGGCTCCACCTGCCAAGGTGGAAGCTTAACCCTTCCCCTCCCCTTCGTTTTTCAGCTCTTCTCTCAGGGGGCTTTTGGATATGTGCTGCCCATCATTTCATTCATCCTTGCCTGGATCGAAACCTGGTTCCTGGATTTCAAAGTATTGCCTCAAGAAGCAGAGGAAGACAACAGTAAGTTCCCCTTTCACAGTGATAGGGGTTGATTTGTGTGGGGAAGACCCAGGTGCTGCCTGAACCCCAACCAACTCATTGGATGTTAGAGGCTGCTGGGGGGGGGCCTGTGTTGCCTGAACATATGCATTCATTCATGCATGCATTCCTTCATACATTCTGTACCTTCCAATGCAGAGCCCCCAGCTCCCTGCTAGAGGAGGTTCCTAGATCAATAAAAGACGGTCTCAGCTTTCTTTGAGCAGTGGGAAGGATAGGGCACGCACCCATATATAGATATATAGATATAGCATATTAGCCATCTAGAAATAAATTCATATTATTTCTCTTACATGAGAAATCATTTATGAATAATTAAACTGCCAATTCAGAGACTGAATAATCTAAAAATAAATTAAAAGCAAACCATGAGGAATATAAGGAAAGAATTAAATTACTTGTGATTTAGCCTCATAGATTTATAATAAAATGATATAAATATGTAATTTAAATAAAAGGATGAGGGGGCTGTTGTTGTGTCTCCTCTATTACATATGTCTTTACACACTAGAACATGAGAATCGCAGAAGTATAGAGGGGGAGTGCGCCAGCATCCAGTGGGAGCCAAATCAATTCCCAGAGGCTTGGTAGGTTTTTGTGGTGTGAGGGGTGGAGGACCAAGATGAACAATTGCAGGCTAGAGGAGAATGTGCTCCTGCCCCCAAATAAATAAGATACAGAGTGTGAGGGGGGCAGAGCAGAGATCAGTTTTAGCTTGAGAAGGTTGATGGAGGATCCAATGAAAGAGAAGGATTTCCCAGATCCAAGTGTTGTTGGCATGGGTGGATTGTATGTAAGGGATTGGGTTCTATACAGGATTCTGATTTACTGGATGACCTTTGTCTGCCTCTGTTTCTTCATCTGTAAAATGGGGATAACCAAGTAGCTACCTATTATTTTTTGGGTAGTATGAACCTACAGAAAATCCAGATGTGTACTGTGACTGGAAGTTAGATTGGGAGCGAAGACAGGATTGGGGGCAGCCAGGTGGTGCAGTGTACCAGCCCTGGAGTCAGGAGGACCTGAGTTCAAATGTGAGCTCAGATACTTAATAATTACCTACTCATGTGACCTTGGGCAAGTCACTTGACACCATTGCCTTGCCAAAAAAGAAAACAAAAAAATGAAATAGGGCTGGAAAGATAAGTTGGAACTCTATCCTGGAAAGCCCTGATGGCAAGCCAAAATGGGGTGAGGGGTTTTGAGCAGGGAGGGTCAGGGCAGTCTGAGGCATGAAGAAGGTTCTTTTGGAAACTCTTTGGAACCTGGTGATCTGGTGGTTCAGGTGAGAGGCCAGGAAGGCCAGGCATGGAGGAGTTGCCTTGTGAGGGGAGGGAATGGAATGGATTCAAGGATGTTTGGAGAGAAAATCAGCAGGACTTTGGCAGCTGACTGGATATTAGGAAAGGGGAAGGGGCAAAGGTGACTCGGTTGTTGAAGCCTGAGTGACCTGCATGATATTGGCACCATCAGCAGAGCTTGGTGGGGAAGGTGATGAGTTCTGTTGGGACACCTTTGGGTAGAGGTGTCTGATCAGAGGTACACCGATAGACCTCGAGACTGGGGAGACACAGGGAGGAGGCAGGGAAGCCACATGATTAGAGACCATTGTCTCATCTCTTCACATATATACTTTGATGTGATAAGTTTACATTTTCTTTCGTTTCTGTCTAATCTTGTTTTTGTTTTTCTGAATCAATTTTTTAAAATCTCTAGGTTCCCCTTTCTCTCTAAGGACAGAGCTTTATGTCTTCTGTTGGTTTTGCTTCATCTCCTTCCACCAGCTCTTTGCTTCTCTTTCCCACCCCCTGCCTCTCCCCATAGTTCTGCTTAATTGGGTCATTGCCTTTTGTCCAGTTATCTACTTCTCCTTTTTTCCCCCCTCAGCTGAGGCCAATTTAAATCCCTTTCCTCCCTCTTCTCCCTTTCTGCTTGTCTTGTTGGTTTTTAAGATTCTCTGAAAAGGATTTTCTTTTTCTTTTTTTTCCTCTTTTTTGTTTTCTTCCCTTTCTGTCTATCCTAGACATTTTTTTAATGGTCTTGAGCTTTATCCTTCCTTTAGTCTCTCTGCTTTCCAAGAAATTCAATCTAAGGTACCTAGTTTGGGTTCCCTCTTTTAGAGGGAGCTTCTTTGTTCTTTCTTTGCATATCTTCCCCCCTTTTCCCTGTTTTATCTCACTCTTAGAGATATCAGTTCCTAGAAGATAAAGAGAATAGAAGTATGTTTTTCATATGGTACAGATTTTCATGGTTCCTTGATTGTGTTGTTCCTATCTTCTTCCTCACCTCAGTGGGGTTTTTTTCCCCTCATTTGTCATGAAATCTTTCTGGGTCCATGCACCTCACCTTTTGGAATCAATTGCCCCCAGTGCCTCAACTTTCTCTTCTTCCAAGGCAGGAAGCCATTTGTGGAGACACAACAGTCTCTCAAAGGTAATATGTCTCTAGACACCAAATCCCTGCAGATGGGGGCCAAAAATTCCCTTCTCTCCCCTTCTGGGTCTCTGTCTCTCATCCTAGAACATCTCTGCTCAGATTGGTAGCAGCCTTCAGTAGGCTTCTCTTCCACTAATGAAGAGTTTTTCCTCTTTCTTTCCTGTCATCCATTCTTCTGTAGGCCTTTTCCTTCCTGGGAGACTGGGAGTTACTTTCCCTTCATTCTTTACCATTGCTTTGATTAGGACTCATCACCCCTTCCCCTCCACCTTTCTCTTTCTCCCATTCTCTAGTTTGGTTCCACTAACAAACATGGATTCACCTGGAGCCATGTCTCAGCCTATTTCAATTCTCATTCTTCCATTGAAGTCTCACTATTCCCTTTATCATCTTCCCTACTTAAAAAAAAAAAGGTTTAAGGTTTTTGATTTTCCCTCTGTTGTTTTTTAGTGGTTATGATTGTATTTAATTCTAGCTTTTGCCTCCTTTTCCCTTTTTTTTCTGGGGCAACTTATTTTTTTTAAAGAAAGATTTTATTTGTTTTGAACTTTACAATTTCTCCCCAATCTTGCTTCCTCCCCCCCAAGAAGGCAGTCTGTTAGTCTTTCCATTGTTTCTATGCCAAATATTGATCTAAGTTGAATGTGTTGAGAGAGAAATCATATCCTTAAGGAAGAAAAATAAAGTATAAGAGAGAACAAAATTACATAATAAGATAATGGGGTTTTTTAAAATTGAAGTTAATAGTCCTTGGTCTTTGTTCAAACTCCACAGTTCTTTCTCTGGATACAGATGGTATTCTCCATTGCAGACAGCCCCAAAATTGTGCCTGATTGCTGCACTGGTGGAATGAGTGAGTCCATCAAAGTTGATCATCAGCCCCATGTTGCTGTTAGGCTGTGCAGTATTTTTCTGGTTCTGCTCATCTCACTTAGCATCAATTCATGCAAATCCCTCCAGACTTTCCTGAATTCCCATTGGGGCAACTTATTTTATTACTCATGGTATCTCTGGATGGTATATTTGTTTGCCATTTTGGATGGGTAGGGTGTTTGCAAAGGGAATATTCTACTCACGTGTAGTTTTTGTCATCTTTTTGTCTCTGATGACTATTAGGCTTAAGTATATGAGGAGTGTTGCATTGACTTGCACCCTGAGCCCCCATGGTCTTCGGAATGCATTCCCTGCCTTTTTGCAGTTTCTTGTGAATCCAGAGTCATTTAGTGTGGTTCAAATTGCCTTTCCTCCAAATCTGAAAGACTTTCCTTTCTCCTGATGGCTTGTAAAGTTTGGTGTTTGTCATCAAAACTGCTCATTTTCACTACTATGTATCTTGGAGGTAGCAGGCACCATAGCCTTGTTCTCTGTGGGAACTAGAGACCTTCCAATTACCTTTTGTAGTCTATGTTCAGAAGCTCTGAGAAGAATGCTATTTCTTTCTGATGTTCAGGTTTTTGATTCTCTTCTTTCCTATGCATCCTCTCTTCAGTTGACCAGAAGATCTTATTTCCCTTCTTTTATTAATATCTTCCTTTTTGGTTTATCTCTCTGTGCTCAAAATTTTTAATTAGATTTCCCTTGACCTGATCTTTGATAATTTTAGGGTTCCCCTCTCATTTATTCACTTATTATTTGTGATTCTTTCCCCTTTGATGATTCCTTCTGAGGTCTGGGCTCAGCCTCTTCCCTATTCTGAACAGTCTTCTTTTTTGGGGGGTTGCAAGGTAATGGGGTTAAGTGGCTTGCCCAAGGTTACACAGCTAGGTCATTATTAAGTGTCCGAGGTCAGATTTGAACTCAGGTGCTCTTGACTCCAGGGCTGGTGCTATATCTACTGCACCAGTTAGCTGCCCCAATTCTTGACCGTCTTAGCCTCAGGTGACTGGCTTCAGCTTGTTGCTAGTCTTCTCTCCTTTAGGTTCGGTGGAACCCCCTCCCACAACATGCTGGCTCCCTTCCTTCCTTCCTCAATTCCCTCTGTCTCTTAGTTTTCTGGCTGAGCCCCAGCTTAGCCTCTGTCTCCACCTCCTTCTCAGAGGGTGGAGTGGGGCAGAAAGAGCTGGGGGAAGTGAGTATTACCTCATTAAGGTTCTTTGCATCTCAGCCTTTGGAGACAGCTCCTGCATGCTTTTCAAACTGTGTAATAATGCATAGTTTGGAGAGATTTGCAGGGCGGTAGGGATTGGGTCAAATGTCTGGTCCTCTCTCTGATGGGTTGCATGACTTGGAAATGGTCAAAGATGAGATGGTCAAAGGAGAAAGTTCAGTTCAAAGAGAAAGAAGTCCAGCCAAAGTGCCTTGTGGTATACCCAGCCTTGGAACAGTAGAAGAATCAGTGATAGAGGGCAACAGAGGGGAATGGCAATAATAAAAATAACATTGGCTAGTGTTTGTTTAGTTTTTGATTCTCACAACAACTCTGGGATGTAAGTGCCATTCTTGTTCCTCTTAGTTTTTGCCTAATACATATACCAACTGGAGGGGGAAAGAGAACAGGGAAAAGGCTGTCTAAAATTTACATCAGTGACATCAGAAAGAAAAGTCCACTCACTGACCTTTGGCTCCATGAATCATTTGGACTTCCCACTTAAAGTCAATTGGCAACTGAAGTACTCATTGGAATGGCTGGGTTGGGGTCATTCTGAAGGGCAGAGCATGAAGACAGAGAAGTGGAAAGGGCCTGGGAGAAGAGAGTGGTCAAGAGTCTGGAAGTGGCAAAGAGGCCTCAGCATGGCCTGGATGGAAGCCTCAGGGCCAGGAGCCACAATTGCACTCTAATGAGGAGAGTCACCAGTCACATCATTGATCTGTTGGCCCATGAATATCTCTGCAGCTCAGGACTTTGAGTGAGAAGCCCAAATGATTCATGGAGTCAAAGATCAGAGACTGGACTTTTCCTTCTGATGTCATTGAGGTAAACTCCACGTATTAGTCAAAACCTAGCAAGTCCCAGCAGGGGGAAGGTGCCATTTCTGATAACATTTGGTGTCCCCTATTTGGTGCCAATACACAATTTAACTCTCGTGGAGTACCTAGGAAGAGTCTGGGGCCTAGAAATTCCCATGCCAGGGCCTAGGCATTTCAGTATTAGAGGCTGTTCTTGGATTGGCCTCTTCTTTGGTCCAGCTGAGAGCTGAATGTCTCTAGAACCCACTGAAGAAATACCAGGTGGTTTCCTAGGGGAGGTTTGGCATGTTGCTTCCTTTCCCTGTGCCCATTTTCAAGGAATTTTAAATAAGAGAATGGAATTAAAATAAAAGGAAAGATGAGTAAGTCTACTGGCAAAGCAGCCACGGGTCAATCACGTCACACTCCTGTTGGTCCATTCTCCGTTTTCCGAGTCATTCCAGTTACACCCCAGCGGTTTTTTTTTTCTACCAATTGGTGAGGGAGATGCCAGGAAGAACAAGGCTGCAGCTGGGAGTCAGAGAGACAGAGGATTAGTCATTTGATGTGCCCAGTCCATCAGAACAGAGCTAACAAGCTGAAGGTGGGCCCTGGGACAGGGCGAAGCCTTGCTCTCTTGTCCTGGCACCGAGTGCTTCCAAGGCTCCCCATGGAGCTCTAGGCAGATGCTGTCTATGCTGGGAGGTTTCTTTCCTGTTTTGCATTATTAAAGTACCAGTGGTGGCAAGTTCAGGTGCCTTCTCTTTTCGGAGATGCTGCGTGTCTTGTATGCTGGTACAAGCCACTTGTCTGTTGAAGAGAATGTGATGGGTCTGAGGGATGGAAAAGTTCACAGGCACAGTGTTGTCCAGCTGGGATAGGGTTGGTGGTGGAAGAGGGACATTGCCACAGCCATGGTGTCCCAGAGCTTTCCAAAAGTCAACCTCTTTTATTTTTATTTATTTATTTTTTTGCAAAGCAGTGGAGTTAAGTGACTTGCCCAAGGTCACACATCTAGGTAATCATGAAATGTCTGAAGTCAGATTTGAACGCAGGTCCTTCTGACTCCGGGACTGGTGCCACCTAGCTGCCCCCTAGTCACCCCTGCTATTGCTATACATGTGGGCACCTGTTGACAGGCATGTGTAAGTAGTGGTCACCCTGCCCACTGTGGCAGACTGACTCCTGGGCTCTTGGTCCCTTCTCTTTTAGGACTTCTGCTGGTTCAGGATGCTTCGGAGAGGGCAGCCCTCATCCAGCCACCCGGGGGTCTCTCAGATGGCCAGTTTTATTCCCCACCGGAGTCTGAAGCAGGTAAATGGGCCTCTGGACATTTCTTTGACTCCCTTACCATCTATTCTGGGGGGGTGGGAAATTGATCCTTCAGTTGGTCATGGTGGCTCCCAAAGGAAGCAAGCAGGAGACTCTGGGCCCACACAAGCTCCCTGGGTGGGTGTCTTCGGGGCTTCTGAAGGCTTCAAGGTGCTTCTGAAGGCTTCAAGGTGCTTCTGAAGGCTTCAAGGTGCTTCTGAAGGGCTTCAAGGCCCTGGAGTCCAGGCTGACCTCAGAAGGGAGAAACAGAATTTAGCTTGCCTGGGGAGCCCTCAGGCTGACTCTGTGAGCTCATGGTGCCACCTGGTGGAGCTGGGGGGCAGCCGGCCTGGGCTGTGGGGAAGGAAAGGGAAGGGGGGGGTCAGGCCAGGGAATTCCACACTTCTTCAGTGAACACAATGAAATGTAAATGTTTCCTAGAATCTAAAGGAGTCTGGGGACCTTCCTTGCACATCTGGCCTGGGATGCTCTGGAGGCCATCCTTGGGCACAGCCCTGGGAGGAGGACCTGACGGTACTGGGCTCCCTCTGGGTTTGAACTAAGTGTGTGTGAGTGTGTGTGTGTTTGTGTGAATGTGGATGTGTGTGCATGTGTGTGAGAGAAAGAGATTGAGAGAAACAGAGACAGAGAGCTGCCTACAGAGACATGGATAAGCTGGAGGTCACCCCTTGCCCCCAAGGGACTGATCCAGGACAGTCGCGGTGAAGGGGAGTGGCCTGGGCCCAGGAGGTGACCCCGAGGGAAAGGGAGCTTGCTTTCTCTGTCTCCCTTCCCCACAGCCAGGTTCCTAAGCCCCTGCTTGGCTCTCCGTGATCCTGGCAGCCAGGCCCATCCAGGCCTTTCTGGCTCTGGCCTCTCCATCACCCAGTGAGCTAAGCCTAGAGATAATCTGACCAAATGGGGAGACTGACGTCCATATTGGGGAACTGATCACCCAGCTGACAGAATTTGGGCCTGGCTGTTTTTTTTTCTTTATGATTTTATTTTTTTCTGTTTCCATGTAAAGAGTTTTCAGCATTCCTTTTTTTTTTTTTTTTTTTTTGGTAAGATTTGGAGTTCCAGATTGTTCTCCCTCCCTTGGCTGCTCTTTTCCTCAGCTATGGACACCCTGAGCCCATCCTTTCTGGGCTGGCCTCTCTCCACTGGGCTCCACCACCCTTGGCCAGGCCAGGCTGGGCCAGCTGGAAATCTTAGTGGCCCTTGGTGTAGACCCACCTGAGGGAGCTCGGGTGCCACAGTAGCAGCCTTGGAGCTGGGCCCCAGTTGGGGGGAGGTGACTAGACATGGTAGAGGGCTGCTGAGACCCACAAATCCCCACCCCTAGGTTTTGGGGAGAGCAGCATGACCTTAAAGTTCTTTGTCAAAGGCTGGAGGAGGTTATTGGAGACGGCTGAGCTGGGAGCTCCGAGCCTGCGGGATTGGTGACGTTACCTTAAAAACCAGCCCCCAAGCTGAAAGCAGTTAAACCACACCAAAGATGGCATGTGATTTGTGATGGCACAGCTAGAAACAAAGCCTTCTGCTCATTGTGTGTGTGTGTGTGTGGGGGACTTTTCTGAAACCACTGATTTCACATCAAAGACCTGGTTTCTAAACTGAGGCCCAAACTGTGGCTGGGGTGTGAGTGTGGGAGGGAGCTCTGCTGAGGTTCTCAGCCGGCCCTCCTCCTTGGCCAGAGCCCCCTAGCCTCGGACACCTTAACCGGAAAGCAGGCTTACCCAAGAGCTGCAGGCCTCTTGCAGCAGAGAAGACCAGGCAGCAGCTCAGGGGGGTGGGGGGTGGCCTAGAAACCAGACCCCTCTAACCTGCCTGCTGGGGACAAACGGGCCCAGTCAAGGTAGTGTGGGGAGCCAGTGGCAAGTCATTGGTTAGTAGAGATGAACGCATGTGTTTGTCTGAAATTTCTCCATCTCTGTGTGTGGGTCATATGTGAGAATGAGCTCAGGATAAAGGGTCATTTTAAATAAAGTCTTGGCCAATGAAGAGTTTACTAGCCTATAAGATTGGGATTTCTTTTTTTTATTTGAGTTTTCCATGATAATATTTTAATAAATGTTTCATTTTTCTTACTCTCATTTGTTTTCACCTCATTTATCTCTCCCATGACCTGTCCAATGGGCCATCCCTTGTAACAAAGAAACAAAAAAAAAAGGAGAAGAGGACAGTTCAGCAAAGCCAGCCCATGGCCCAGTTTAGTGTGGGCAGTGGGCCCAGTGACCCAGACCCCTCGTCATCTCAGTAAAAGAAGCAAATGATCTTCTGCTTCTGCACGGTTGTCCCCAAGCTCCATGTGGGGTGGGGGGGTTTCTGTTGTGGTCATGGCTCTGTTTTCCTCATCCTTCTTCATCTCAGTCTGCCCAGAATTGTCCCCACCCCCCAGAACCCCGGTCACAGGTGTTGGCCATCCCTCTGCCCTCCCCCTGCATTGGGGATCTGCTGGGTTTGAGGTCCTTGCTCCCCCAGCCAGAGCCTGTGAGAGGGCAGCTTGTGTGGGAGCCTCCTCCCTGTGTTTGCCCTTCTTGGGGGTTCTGGGCCTGGCAATGAGTGGGATAATCATGGGAGTCCCTTTTCAGGGTTATTTCCAGATTGTTCTATGCTGGTCATGGTTTCACTCTGATGTCACTCAAAGGCAATAGGTTTGTAGGTGAGATGGGCAGCTTATAATTCAGTACTTAGAGATGTTGGTGAGCTCAAATGCAATCTCCATACTTCCTAGCTGGGTGACCCTGGGCAAGTCACTTCACACCTCAGCTTCCTCATCTATAAAGTGGGGATCATTACAAATAGTACCCATCTCCCAGGGTGAGGATACCACAGTATCTGGTGCATAAGACATGACTTGGGGGGGAGGGCACATAATAGAGTGCTTCCTTACATCCAGAAGTCCCTCCCCCAGAGGATGGCAGACTAATTCAGAGATGGGGTACCCAGTGGAAAGAGCCCCGGACTTCACTTATCTCTCCTATGCCCTGCCCAATGGACCATCCCTTGTAACAAAGAAGCAAAAAAGAATGAGGAGGAAGAAGGTAGTTTAGCAAATCCAGCCCATGGTCTTGGGCTGTCTTGGGGAGTGTGGTCTTGAGTCAGGGCCCCCCTGGAGCCTTTTCTTAGGGAGAGCTGGGTTCTTAATAAGAACTGCCTTTCTCCTCAGAGGGTATTGGAATCACAGGAGTGGGGACAGATTCCACTTTTAACATTCGCCTCAGTCATAGAGTCACAGAACCACAAGGCTCTGGGGGCCTGCCCTGGGGTGGGGGCAGCTCCACAGAGAGAAGGAGGCTCATGGAAAGAGTCTGGAGAGGTAGGTGTCAAAATGCTTCCAAACCAAGAACCGAAAAGTGCAGGAGCCAGTCCCTGAGTTTTGGGGCCTGACTGTCCACCGGTGTCTGCACTTTCTGTACGCACCATCCATTCCTCCTTGACCCAAGTTTATAAAGATGATGACTAGCATGAGGCCAAGCCAGACCCCTGGGCCTGCACTGAAGCCTGGGGAAGAGACCATCGAGCCAATAAGGACTACTCTGGTTCCATCCATTCCACGAATTCTGAATCCAGAGAATCGTATGATCATCTGACCCCCAACTCTCCAGCGTTTTTTGTTCCCCATAAGAAGAGTATGAGATGTTTTACTTGAAAGGGTTGTGAAATCTAGTTACGCTAGATAGCCGGATCTGGGTTCTTGATGGCAGCAACCCTGGTAAAGACAAAACAAGGTTAGTCCGCCATCAAGGCTCTCCAGCAAGCCATGAAGAGTCAGAACCGCCACGTCCTTCCCTAGTTCCTTCAACTTCCAGAACCTCAGTTTTTGTATCTGTAAAGTGGAAGTCATCTTAGTATTTGCCTCCAGGATTGTTGGGAGAATCCATGTGGCACGGTGACTGGTTTTTAGGACGCTTCTTGGGAAAAACCATGAGATCATTTATATAGAATGCAGAGTCAGCATCGGATGCATAGTAGGCTCTTTGTAAATGCTTGTACCTTCCCATCCCTTTGTCCCACACAGGTTCTGATGAAGAATTGGAAGAAAAACAAGATAGTGAAAAGCCAGTCCTGTAACTGTGAGAATTACTTCGATGAAAGTAAGTATTTGAAAATGGGGTGAGAGTGAGCCCCGAAGATTTCTGGGTGGACATCATTGGTGTAGTGTTTAGTTGGTCATCAAGTCGCCTTGTCAATGTGTGTTTGGGTGGATATCCAAGGGAGCCTGGGAGGTTCTCATCCCACTAGATCTTTAGGTGGGTATGATTGGCTAGAATGGGAAATCTCCATTTTTTTCCCAGTCTTGCTGATGAGGCAGTGGGGAAGTGACCTTTGCTGATTTGAAGACTTCCCTACCAAGTCTTTGTTTTGGAATAAATCACTTCCTTTTGTCTCAGTCTCTTCATCTGTATTGTGGGGCAAGTCATAACTCTAGTGTCTCTGCCTTGTTTATTCCCCAATTCCAATGATTATTAGATCAGGCCTTTCAGAGGCCCCCACAGAAGCATATGTAGGAAGCCAAGCCAGTTTTACTGGTGCCAACTCCACCCAATCCTGTAGCTCTGGGAGGAAAAGTTGCTTTACAAAATCTGAATGACCACAGGCTTGGAATGTAAGTGTAGATAAGCTCTTCATTCTTAACCAGCCCCTCCAGTGCCCTCACTCTTGCCTTTATATGTTTAGATAAGTTTTGGTTTTCAATGTATAATCTATGTTGGACATTTGTCATCTCAGGAAAGGAGGAGGTGAGGAAGAAAGGGATAGAATTGGGAACCCCCAAATTAAAAAATGAACTTGTAAAAATGATTTTAACATGTAATTGGGGGGAAAGTAAAATATTATACATATATACCCCTTAAAAATATGGGAAAGGACAGGAATGACTTATGCTGAAGCCCTCTGCTTCTTGTGGCCGGCCTCATCTCTCACATGGGTGAATCCTCTCTGTTCCTTGGTGATTGTAGTGTGAAGGCCCCCAGCTCCACTGGAGGATGAGGAGGGGCTCTCCCTGGGAAGCTGTGCCGACCAACCTGCTAATCAAGGATTTATTTATTGTGATACCTCACAGAAGATTGTCCGACCCCCACACGTGCACATTCACCTGCCTGGGGCTGGTGATATACTGTGCTGTCCTCTGCTACTGAAACTGCTCTCCTAATGCCTAGGTAGTTCTGGGAAAGTCTCCTTCTGTATCCCTAATCAATAGATACTGTAGTATATTGACCTAACGCATCTTCTGTACCGTAGAAGTACATGGATTTTTTTTTCTGATTCACAAAATGGGATTGTTTTATTCGTCTCATGGATTTATTTTATATTTCTTTTTTAAAAAATAACATGTCCTTGTGTGTTTTTTAATTCATGCATATGAACTCTTTGTACAGTTTAAAAATGTTAATAAAAGGCAACATACCAACCTTGACTCTGACCTTTTACTTCGGTGGGTCCATGAGCTGGGCAGCACCACTGCCTTTTTCTTAGCTTTGTCTCCTGCCCAAGGAGTAGGGATGGCTGAGCCCAGTCAGTCTGCTAATGCTCAGTGTCATTTTCTCTGCAACTGGAGAGATTTAGTGACTCGTTCAGGGTACCACAGCTGGGATGTGTCTGAGGCAGGACTTGAACCCAGGTCTTCCTGACTCCCAAACCAGTTCTCTCTCAGTCCTCTTCTGGACTGTCTTTCTGCCCAGACTGTCCCTCAAAAATGGCCTTTATCTGGTGCTCTCCATGGGGGCAGGGGAGGATCTGCCCATGGAGCTATTGCTGGCTCTTCCTTTCCAGAGCCGCAAGCTGGTTCTATTTAAGTCTCTAAGTCTAAAATGTTGAACTCATTTACGACTTGTTGAAAAGATTATCAGTCTAGTTCATTTTCTAGGCCAATGTAAAAGATGGTTCCTTTGGAACTCAAAGGGAATTCAGGATTATCTACCCTTCTGGTCATTGTGGCTAAGTCAGGGAATGTTCTCAGCATCTTAATTCTCATAGGACCCCAGTAACAAACTGCATCCTCTCTGTGTGCAGATGTCAGCTATGGATTACTCTAAAGGGAGAGTATCAGCCTTAAGTAGATTCAACCTGCATGTGTTAGCATGGTGCATGGTGTGTGTGTGTGTGCATGTGTGTGTTTATATGTATATTTTGTGTGTATATGTAGGAAGTATGTATTCTTGAATCTATGTATTTGAGATTACATGTATTTGTGTGTATGTGGGAAGGATGTGTGTGAGTTTAGTGTGTGTGTATTTATGTGTGTGTGTGTGTGTATGTGTGAAGAGACATGGCACATGAACCAAAGCATCTTAAAAACAGAGTGGCAAGAGTGCTTGTCCAGCTGGTTGGTTGGGCTTTGAATGGCAGTGGTGGTGGAGAGGAGGGAGGGAGAATTTAGTGGGGAGCAGAAAAAGACTGTGAGGTGTCCTGGTCCTGCAATGGAAGGCGCCATTCAGGAGGGACACGGGTGGACGTCCAGGCAGTCACCCATCCTTGACATAGAAGGCCAGACCAGGCTGCCTGCTCAAAGCTCCAGCCTCCTCCTCTAAGCCTTTGCACATCATCCTTACTGAAGAGGACTCCCCGCTCCTCTCAGTCTTTTCCTCCAATGACTGGCTCATCCCCCCGCCGCCCACCATGGAGGAGTCCTTCCTTCACAGGACCCTTATCTCCTTCATTTACCTGGAGTTTCCTCCTCCCTGTAGAATGGGAGCTCCTTGGCCAGAGTAATTTGATTTTTATATCCTCCCCAGGGCCCTAGGTTGGCCTGGCACATTCTGGAGAGAAGGTTCAGTTCTGTGTGTGTGTGTGTGTGTGTGTGTGTGTGTGTGTGTGTGAAGGGCAGGGGAGGGGAGATGGGGCATTTTTAGAGAGGAAACTCTGCCAAAATCGCCCAGCACCTCCACTGCCGCTCATCATTTTGGAGTAGGCCAGGACATTTGAAGGGGAAGAGATTTGCCCACAGTCACACAGATGTGACCCTTGACCCAGGCCTTCCTGACAGGCCTCTCTGCCCCCTAACCCTGTTGCAAATAGAATGTGTTGAATGCTTGCTCAATCCAGGTAAACATTGGCAGGAGGGGAAGAGAACAGGAGCCTTGGGATCAGTTTCCAAGAGAACTCACTGGGCTGATGCCCAACAGCAGTGTACTCCCAAAGATTGGACTTTGTCTTGGATTTCATATTCATTTAACAAACCCTGGGGACCTACTGTGCTAAGAGGCCTCCAGAGGCCCCCCGAGACATGTAATCTGTATTCCAGCATGGTGTTACACCGATGGGAGGTGTGTTGCCAATCTTCTGCTGCCAGACTTTTTTGCTAATATGTAGGTCCCTATTCTTAGCACACATCTGAGGTAAGAGGGAGAGCTCATTTTGCAAGCAATGGGGAGGCCAACCGCAGCCCCCACACCCGGCCCTCCTGATACAGGCTGCTTTTTATCTACCACTAGCTGTGGCCTTTGAAAGCTGCAGGCTTAGCTGTGGTTTAACTGTCCTTATTTTGCCACATAATACCCAACCCCTCCTCCCATCACACATCCCCAACTGGAAGAGGCTTATTTGCCTCAAATATTTTCCACCAACCCACCACATTGCAAACACCAAACAAAATAAGAAGCCCATGATACATCCGCTACCGTAGCCCCCACCCCCTTCAGAAGCCTGAATCAAACCCCATTAAAAGTGAGGGGCAGGAAGGGCTGTGGGAAAGGGGACTCACTGGGTGACTCTTGTTTTTTTCCTAAAGAAATGATGTTAGTTTGTGTGCCTAGCACAGAGGTGCTTAATAACTATTGGATTGAATTGAAAATGGTCATCTCCCTCTTCACTCACAATCACGTATGGACAGTGAATCAAAGAGGATGTATCTCCATTAAGCAAATGAGAATGGGTGAAAAGATCTGGACACTCTTGGGAACATAAGCTGGCAACTCTAAAATCTGAAATAAACTTGTTTTTCTTTTCTGCTTTCCTTGTGCTCCCTTGTCCCTTTAAGAAAAAATGGGAATTTGGGGTGGTTTTCTTTAGGAGGTTTTTCTATTCCTTTTTTTTTCTTAGTTTTTGCAAGGCAAGGGGATTAAGTGACTTGCCCAAGGTCACACAGCTAGGTAATTATTAAGTGTCTGAGGCTAGAAGGGATTTTCTATTCCCTTAGAATGTTGATGCTGATCTCAAAATGCCTTGAAATTGTTGGTGTTATTGGCTCCGGAATCCACTTTCTTCTCATGCCTTCTTTCCTCTATTTTCCTTTTTCTCCTCTTACCCTGATAATGAATTTCTATATGATTCTGTATCTGCTTATTAAATACCCACATTATCTAAACTACTGCCCTTAGTACTGGTGGATACAAATTTACAAATCTGGGGCTAGGGATATTTGTTCCTAAAAGCCTGTTGATCGCTAGGAGACCAGCAAAGAATTATTGTGCCAGCATGTGAATTGTGAGATGGCAAGAATCTCATGATGGTTGACTACAGCTGAGAGACAAGGAAGGACACACATACACACATGAATTTTAATGAAACATTATTGCTTAGGATAGTATGCATGAGAATTTTTAAAAGTATTTTCTGATGACATTCTAATTCACCTCTGCTAGATGGTCTTTGAAGTGGGCCAGCAGCAGACTGAGGAGTGGGGGATCTCTTTTTTCTCCAAGATCACTTGAGAGGAACCATTCTGACTTTGTTTACAACCTAGACCCCAAGCTTCTAAGGGTTTCTCTATGTACATCAGCATTCTTTGTCTCTTTTAAGGTTGTCATTTGCCTCTTTTACTCTTCATTAGGCTCATACCCATGTAATGTTAGGGCAGGGAAGGATCTTAACCATCAATTCAACTCATACAGAGAAAGACATGAAGGCCAAAAGACTGAAAGACTAGAATCCTGTCCCTACCACTGTCTCTGTGACCAAAGGGAAATAATTTAATTTGCATAATGAGGATGGACTAATTAGCAGTAATGGGACTTATCTACTCTAGATACATAATCCTGAATAAGTCATAATATTAAATCGTTGACCTAAACAGGACTTCTGCCCCTTACCATCTGTGTGACCTGAGGCAAGTCACTCCCACATCTGGGTCTTGGTTCCCTCATCTGTAAAGCAAGGGGGTTCAACTAAGAACTCTGAGGTTTTTTCAAGCTCTGTGACTTGCTATGCCCAGTCACTGAACAAGGCCCAACACTTTATGGTTCCTTCCTCAATGTGAATGTGACTCAACTAAATGAACCTTGGAAAATTCTCTCCATCCTTCTATGTCCTTTTGAAAGTTAAAAAGAAAGTAATTTCAGGACTCGGTTCCATTGCTGGAGATGCCAAGATTTCATGTTGAATCCTACTGGAGCCTCATTTCCACCTGAGATTTTCTTATGCCTTGGAAATAATATGTCTTTTTGCTTAGATTGCATGCTCCTCCTCAATTACAGAGATTCTAGGAATGAGGCATGATTGACTACCCTGTTTGACTTTGAGTGTTGCTTCCAAACTTCTAAAAATCGACAGCATCAGCTTCATAACTAACTTTTCTGGATTTTATTCAGGGATCTCTCTGTCTCAATTCTGTGTACACATTAATAACGAAAAGATCTTAGAGATGGGAAATTAGAGTGACCTGCCCCAGGTCACAGATGCAGTAGGCAGCACAGCTCATTTGACTCAATGCCAAAGAAGGTATATTTTGGAAGGAAGGCAGTCCTTGTTCCAATTTCCCATCATGCATTTAGGAAAAATTCAATTAATAGCCTTCACCAATGAGGGAGGGAACCAGTATCCTAAAGCTTGGGTTTCTCTTGTCAAGGAAATAAGCCACCAGTGAGGCTTGGCAGCTCAGCAGCTAGGTGAGAAACTTCATGTGACTTAGGCAATTCACCCCATTCTGCCTCAGTTTCCCCTATTTGTAAAATAGAAATGATAATAATAGTGCCTGCTTCCTAGGCTTGTTAAAAAAATACCTAAGTCACAGGGTTATTTAAGACTCCAAGGCAATAATGTGTATCAAGTGTGTGTACACCTGAAAGTGCTTCAGAGGGGGTTCTTTGTCCTTCATTTTTGAAGAAGACCATGACATCGGGGAGGTGAGGCCATGGCAAACACATGAATTGGATTTGAGTGAGGGGGATACTGTGCTAAGTCACCAACCTCACTTTCTCCTCCAGAGTCATCTGGATCCAGTGGCCAGAGATGAGTCAGGATGACGAGATGGCCCTGGGTGCAAGGCAATCAGTATTAAGGGACTTGCCTAAGGTCTCACAGCTAGTAAGTGGAAAGTGTCTGAGGCCATAGTCTAACTCCTGTCCTGAATCCAAGGCCAGTACTCTATCCACTGTGCCACCTGGCCATCATCATCCCATTGCTGGGTAACATTTTTCAGTTGGACTAAAAGAACTGACACAAAAGGAGAGAATTAGTTGTTTTTATTGGGGAGAGATCTATCAGTAAGGAGGTACATTTTTATCTAGAGCAAAGCTCAAAAGAACAGATTTTTACAAGCTAAAATTTCCTGTTTGTCCAACAGATGAAAAGAAACCCACTTGCATTTTCCAAGTTATCACCAAATTGTGTTGCTAAGCAAAAGTTAAATAGTGAGAACCAACAGTATGCCTACTGCCCACTTCTGCAGAAGACAAATGGGAATATGCAGACAAATGAACTGATGGGCATCACAGCATGCCTATTTTTTCCCCTGGCTCCCAGTTGCTTTCTTTTGGTACAGGAAGAAGAGGATAATAGCGAAGTAGATGGTACTCTTCACAAGCAGGATGGAATAGGTATAAAAGGCTGACATGTTGGCAAAATGCATCTCCTGGAAGACTAAAGACAGAGAGTCAGGTTAGTTCTGCTTGGCCTTTTAAGAGATATGGGATCAAAGGACTGGAAACAGAAGCCAGAGAACCTGGGATCTGATAGGGACAGCACCAGAAAGGAAAATTTTAAATTTATTTAAGGCAGTGGGGTTAAGTGACTTGCCCAAGGTCACACAGCTAGGCAATTAAGTGTCTGAGGCTGGATTTGAACTCAGGTCCTCCTGACTCCAGGGCCAGTGCTTTATCCACTGTGCCACCTAGCTTCCCCCCCCCCCCCCCATTTTGATTTGAATTTGATGTCACAAGTCTAGGGTAAAGAAGACAGTGTTGCAAGTAAGGAGATTTAGTTTCTAGTGTCTTCTAGATCTGTAGCTGGTGACCATCTCCAGCTGCTGAGTCAGACAGAACTTTGGCTGTTTCCCTCTTATTCTCTTATTTGGAACTATTAAAATTCCAAAAACCCATTGGGACGTTAAGCATCCAATACAAATGGGTGGCATTTTTATTGTTACCATCCTTAACCGGATCTGCATTGGAGGCTTGAAGTGTGCCCAACCAAGAGCTAATCAAGACCCAAATGCCTCTAAAGACAACCCTTGCCAGCTAAAAGTTTTTTGACCCTGAGTCCGAGTTTCTGAGGAAACTTTTATTATGAGAAGTTGCTGCATGACCAAGTCACTTCTTCTCTCTGGCCCTGAATCTTCAACCATAAAATGAGGGTTTGGACCTGGGCCATCTCTGAATCCCTTCCCACTCTAATAGTCCATGATTCTATGTGACTTGTCTGATGGGACAGAGTGGATTAATGGCGGATGGGATAGGAATCCTTCCATCATCACCCCATAAATGAGTGGTTGAGTGAAAACAGAGCTTGAATTTGTTTCATTAGATTTAGATCTGGAAAAGATCTTAGATATCCTACAGTTTACCCTCTCCCCCATGTTATAACGATGAGGCCCAGGCACATAGAATGAATAAGATTTATAAAATGTTCTCCTCAAGACAACTAAGTATCATAGTCCCCATTATACAGATAGGAACACCGAGGCTCAGATAATCTAAGCAAACTGACAAGCAATAAAGAGTACGTTGGTTGGTTGGTTGGTTAGTTGGTCCTTCATTATCAAAGAAGACCAAAACGACATCACTATGGTTGAGACAAATATGTTTGAGTGTGTGTGCCGAGCTCAGAATGCTCTACCACAGGTCGGGCACAAATAGTCTTTGTGAATACCTGAGGTGGATACTCTAAACTAGTGACTATCCAGGATATGAATGGATGTTTTCCTGATTACGAGATTGCCATTTTGTTCACCCAGAAACTGAGACCAGTGACTCAGCCTTATTTGCATCCTACTAGTCAAGGCTGCAGCTGGGAAACAAGCTCATTTATGTCGTGTTATTCCCTCTCAGGTTGACCTGGACCCCCAGGCCAGCCACTTCCCGGGCCCCCATCAGTCAAAAATTTCCAAGCTTCTGTTCCCAGAAGTCCTTAATCTCAAGATCTGTACAATCTGATTATGACAAGGGCATGCTCTTACATAGACAAGTCAACTGTCTTTGTTTCCCTGCAACGTTCAGTGTCAGACCCCAGGAACCTTCCCTGCTTCCCCACATCCCCAGAACTAAAAAGCTGAGTTGATCACGTGTTAAAACTCCTCTAGGTTTCAAAAGCCACTTAATGTGTAGCTTACCTTTAGTCTTGGCTTCAGTATTCTCACAGTTATTTTTAATGGATTCTAAAGTAAGAAAAAGAGTGAAAATCAGACAAAAATTGCATTGTGTTAGCTCTGTATGTTTACGCCAACCTAAAGACATCCACATTATCCAAAAAAGAAAACCACAGGTCTTTGGCAAGATTCTTAACAAGTAATAAATGCTTTTTCTGTTCTCCTTCATGGGACTCAGTTCCATTGTTGGGATCTGACATATGGCAGTACTGATGAGCCAAATAGGAAACATTTTATTAGACAAATTGGCATCTCCTTCAAGGACCATGTGTTATTAGCTGTAGACATGGATGGTCTGACTGCTTGGACGAAGAAAATTAATTTCTTCAGGAAATGGTAGTCAATCAATGAATAAGAACTAAGCTTTATGTAAAATTAGAAGACAGCTTGTAGATCACTTAGGCCAGTCAGAAAAATAGAGTGCTTATCTCCTGAATAGATGCTAGGACCCAGGCCTGGGTTCCTCCCTTCAAGGGTTGGACACAGTGATTAAGGCAATTGATTTCTTGAGTGGACAGTAACTCCCTCAAGTTTGGTTAGTGTGGGCCCTATGAGACTGACACAATTACTCTTCTCTTTGAAATGGTTTTTCCATGAGTTCTATGTCCCTTACATTGACTTATCTGCAACCATTGTCCCAGTGGCAGGTAAGCAGCTTGAGGGCAGGGATTGTTCAGTCTTTGTGTTTTCAATATGTGATCAAATCACCCTTGGAAATCTTCCAGTGAGGATATCTATGGGTCCCCTCTCTCCTTCATATGTGATTATTAATTTTTTTCCTTAGAATTTAACTATTAATATAATTTAACAATTAAAAATAAGCACATATACATTGCATTGTTACACTGCTATTATAGTGACTAGTGGACAATTGGAGTTGCTATTTTGTTGGGAAAATGCTGAAACATATTCCCTTCAGTGGAATCATCGTTAAATATTTGGCCAGTAAATGAGCTAGGAGAGAGCTTAGCATTTATCTAGAATGGAGGTCTTAGCCTGGAATCTATGAACTTTTTGTAAAATGGATTTATTTCAATGTAATTGCTTTCCTCCTATTTCCCCTGCATTTCATTTTTAGGCATAAAACATTATTTTTAGAAGGATTCATAAGTTTCATCCGGTTGCCAAAATGGTCCATGAATTAAAAAAAAAATAGAACCTCAATAACCTAATTCATTTATTTCGTAGACAGAGAAACCATGGCAAGTGAAGGTACTTGTCCACAGTCACAAAGGACAGAGTCTGGATTTGAACCTGAGCCCTCTGATTTCAAGTCTAGTCTCCTTCCCATTGTACCTTCTTGAGCATTGGATTCTCAGTTTGAATTTTGTATTTCTACACTTGGGAAATGGAGTGACAGCAGAGTGTCTAGGACCAAAGACAAATGACAAATGGAAGAAATTGTCCTGGCTATATTAAAAAAAAAATCAAAATCAAACCTGACACTGAAACCATTTATTTACCAAGAGGGGTCTGGCCCAGTGGTTTTTCCTGATCAACTTCAAGGAAGCATGATTTTCTAATTAATTGCTCTGTTTATTATAAAATTTCTCATAATCTTTTGAGAAAACTTCATTTAAGTGACAAATTATTTGTATTTGCAAATCGTCTGGGAATTCATAAGCAGCTTCCTTATATAAGGGTCACTCAAGGCTGGTTTCCTTATTGGTTTTGAAATTTACATCTACGTTAAAAAAATGGATACCTCTCACAACCAAAGTAATCAATACATTTAAAAGAATGACTCACTGGAACGCGTATAAGAGTCATGCAGTTCTGAACCAGGTTCAGGGAAATGACCACGACTGCCTCTATCCTTTCGTCATCTCTACCCTGACTCTTCCTACCTCTGGCCCTTCTCTGGGGCTCCTGGGTTATGTCTGTATAAAAAAGTTGATGGATTCATTTTATTGACTAACTGGTCAGTAACCAGACAAAACTGAACCTCGATTGCTTGTGTCCTTGGGCCTGTGACGGTTGGGGTGTTTTGCTTTGCCGCCCTGTTGAGTTTTGTTTTTTTGCCTGAATAATGGTCACATGCCTGCTCTTCACCCTATTGATTCAAATGTAACTTTTAGGCAATGCCTTCGTTGCTAGATAGGACAGTTAAGTGTTACTGAAGTCATAGTATGTTGTCGTCATATATTTTGCCTCTTTTCATTTCACCAACCATTATAAATGTACTTGGCCCATAATAAATGCTTAATAAATGTGGATTGATTTTTTTGTACCAGAGAATTGATACTACTACTACTACTACTACTACTACTACTACTACTACTACTAATATGATTCTCATGTAGGGTGTCCTGAAGAATTTAATGTCACAAAGGGGACTTTGTTCCTTGAAAAGGCAGGGAAGAGAGTGCATCTTCCTACAGTTTGCAGAGGTCTGGACAGGAGTGTATAATGAGAACCCAGGCCCCTTGACTCTCTCTGTCTTTTGATTTTTCTATGGAGCCATTTGGTAGATGAAACTCTCCCCATCAGCCCTATGTAACCAGAGGGCTTTACTTTTGCCTCTCCCCACAGGATTTACTAAAACCCAATTGGGGGGCAGGATCTTGATACTACTGGTTTGATGTAAGAATGCTTGATGTGAGATCTGTCTGTTGACCGCATGACATGATTTTATCTAACTATGTGAACTTTAGATGTATTTGCTTTTCCTTTAGTGGTTTGGTTGGAAGGAAAATAATGATTAATGTTAAAAAGGAAAAAATTAGATATTTTCATGGGTTAAAGACAAAGAAGACATTGAAAGTCTCTCTTTTATAAGAGAAACAAAATAACATACTTTGATATAGCACTTAATGGTCCACCCAGGTCTTTCAATGTAATCGTCCCAATTCTGTCTGGTCCATTCAGTCTAGTTATGGACCAGGTAATTCAGTCCTAACAGTCAGGTGGCTTACCTATGTATCTTTTTTATTCCCCCTCTCTCTCTCTCTGTCTCTCTCTCTGTCTCTCTCTCTCTGTCTCTCTCTGTCTCTCTGTGTCTCTGTCTCTGTCTCTTTCTCTGTCTCTTTCTCTGTCTCTCTCTGTCTCTCTCTCTCTGTCTCTGTCTCTCTCTCTCTCTCTCTCTCTCTCTCTCTCTCTCTCTCTCTCTCTCTCTCTCTCTCTCTCTCTCTCTCTCCTTCCCTATTAGAATATAAACTTTTTGAATACTGTGGCTCTTTTTATTTTCAGTTTGTAACTGCAGAACTGAACACATCCTACAAGTATTTGATGCATAATCGATTGGCTTTGGGAGGCTGGGCAGGACTTTTACTGAGCAATGAGACCAGTTCCTGATCTTATTTATGGAAAATACCTGAAGTGGGAGAAGCCAGTGTGGACAAATGTGGAGTCATCCTTCCCCACTCAAGAGGCCTGAGACCTGGAAACATACCTTTAGCAATTGAAGGAACAGGGATCTCCTTGGCCCCTTGTCCTGCATCAAACCCCTCATGCTGGTAGAAGTAAGAAAGATTTTTTTTCAGGGTGTCTTCTGATACAGTCACCCAGCTAATCTGTGAGTATAAATTGTTGACCCTAGTGACAGGTCCAACCTGTGCATCCAGAGGGTGTGAATTATCATTTTCTTTCCAATATGTTTTAATGACACCAGGGAAAAAATCCTCCAGCAGACAAATGTAGGTCCCAGATTTTTTTGAATTTATCTCCTCTGAAGTAGGAAGAAAAAATATGGGATTTGGTGGTTTTTTTGGAATATTAGAACCTGTAGAGAAAACAAAAGAGCACAATGGTAATTTTAAGAAAAACTGAAAGGCTAACTTTGGGGAAAAGGAGAGATGCCCCTTAGGCCTTGCTAGGACACCAGTTTTAGATTTACAGAACTTCAAAGTTGAAAAGAACTAGAATGGTCATCTAATCCAACCCAAAACTGACGAAAGTTCCCCATATGCCATACTCAAATGACCCTCCAGCTATTCATCAAAGATGTCCAATAATGAGAAAGCCACTACTTCTGAAGTTAGCTTGAATTTTTAGAAAGATATTGGGTAGAAATTTGCCTCTTTCCAACTCAGTTATGTCTTCTCAGGTCTAGGAACAGAACAGGGTGAGATCTTCTTCCAGATGACAGCCCCTTAAAAACTTTTATCACATTATTTCTGTTTTGATGTTGTGGGACATTAGAAAATCTGACCTTTGGAATGGGAGATGGTATTAAGAAAGACTGTTTTTGTGAATTGATTGGCCTGTAAATTTTTTTTAGATATATTAAATCAGATTTTTTTCCAGGTAATGCTGAGAAACCAATTTTTCTCTCTATAGACCTAATTCTAACGTCACCTAATTTATTTGATTTTCTAAAGCCTCAAATGCTTGGGGAAAATTTAACAAAGGATATTATATTTTTGCCAAAGGGAATTTCACATCTGTGCATCATGGAAGAATGACAGACTGCCACTTTGCCTTTGAACTTGTATACTGAGCTTTCAAATTCTCAAAAATGCTGGTCAGAAAAAAAATTATAGCAAATCTTTTTCTGGTGCAAAGAATTGAAAACTGAGGGGGATACCCATTGATTGGGGAATGGCTGAAAAACTTTTGGTATTTGAATGTAATGGAATATTATTGTTCTATAAGAAATGACAAGAAGGATGATTTCAGAAAAACCTGGAAGGACTTCTGTGAACTGATACAAAGTGAAGGGAGCAGGATGAGGAGATTATTGTACACAGTAACGATATTACAATATTGTATCAATAACACTGTACACAGAAACAATATTGTTCTATGAAGAACCATGTTTGACTTGACTACTCTTAATTAGACAATGAACCAAGACAATCCCAAAGGATTCATAATGAAAAAATGTTATCCACCTGTAGAGAATGAACTGATCTTATGTGAGTACAGACCAACATGTTCCATATTCACTTTCTTTTTTCTTTTGTTTGAGTCTTCTTGCACAAAATGACAAATTTTAAAATGTTTTAGATAGTTGCGCATATGAGATTGCTAACTATTTCAGGGAAGGGGGAAGAAGGGGGAGTGGGTTAGAATTTAGAACCCAAAGCTTCACAAAACAACGAATGTTAAAAATTGTTTTTCCATTTTGGGAGAAAATATTATTTAAAAATTCTGCTCAGTTTCTAAGTTTATATTTTTCTTGATTTTTTCACAAGAAAAACGACTTGATTATTTAAGACTCTATTATTTCACATTCGTAAGTTTGAAAAGCAAAGCAATGTGTAAAAAATCATTCTAAATCTCCAAAGTTGCCTTCTATTGATAAAATATGTTCTTTTCCCCCTAGCAGTCATTGTTTTCCAGAATAACTGTTGTTTTTATTTTCTATATCATTATTTTGTATGTTGATATATATATTTATATATATTTAACATTAGTAATGCATTGTATCTTGTTCAAAACCTTTCACAGAAATGATTCTATTGGTGTTTTCAAAAAAGCTTTTGCCTCCTGAAGTTTGTTTTGAGTTTTAAATATTTTTGAAGACTTCCATTGGAAGAATTCTACAATTTTTCATGTCTTTTCTTATATTGAATTTACCTAATAATTGGAAATTTTCTATGTAACTCAGCATCTTTCAAATAGGTATATTTAATTTCTCCTCCAACCCCTATCCCCATCTTGATTATGTCTGTCTAGTTAGGGATTGTTCTAGATCCCTTCTAATTATAACTTACATTGTAAATGATAACCCATGAAGAGGCTAATGGATCTCGATACTCTTTTAAGAACTGACTATATCACTAGGACTGACTATGATATCTTAATGAAGCTTTTTCCAGAAGGAAAGAAAAAAGTCAATGAATTCATCAATATTTCCTTAAACTCTTCACTAAGATCCTACACTTATGCTAGTTCATGTCCTTGGGGAGATCTTGCTTCTTAAAGATTATGTCAATGGATGGGCACCAAGCTGTGTGCCCACTATCCTCAAATCATCCCGAAACCATGTTGGGTGAAGCCCATAAATTGATGATTTGGTGGTCAGATGGGATTGAGGAGCTGGAGACATTCGTGAAGACTGTTGAGAAACTGTGTCTTAGAAACCAATGCTCACCAAAGAAATTAGCAGAACCCACAAAGTACTGAAAAATAAGTAAATTGCAATAACAAAACTGTAGTATCAGATTGAAAAGAGAAATATAATTTGTAGACTGAATGATCTGATAAATTATAGAAGAATGATCAAGCATCTTTGTAAAATTATTTAAAATTCTTTACCTTTGTACTCCAAATCTATAAGTAGGAAGACATCTAGTCTAGAGGTGTCAAACACACCATTGTAAAACTCCAGAGTGTAGAGCAAACCCAATGAAAGTATAATTGGAAAATGTTCAACAAAAATAACGAAAACAACACAATGTAAATTTGTGTTAATTTGTCATTTTCTAAGTCAATACATGGCCTTCCATGAACCCAGACTATTTGGTCGGTCTCTCTCTCTCTCTCTCTCTCTCTCTCTCTCTCTCTCTTTCTCTCTCTCTCTCTGTGTGTAATACCAAGCAGCATTCCTAACAAAAAGGGGGGCAATTTTTAAAGTCACATCAGCAGAGGAAGGTAATCTTAGAGGTCTAACAAGGGGAAATTAGCTGCCCAAGGTCACACAGTAAGTGGCAGAAGCAGAATTCAATTTCAAGGTCCTCTGACTCTTAATTTAAGCCTTGACTTGACATTTACCCCAAACCAACAAAACACTTCCTTCTAATCTTGAATCTGACCCACTTAAGTTATTATAATCATGCCTTGGGTAATCATCAGTCAAATGTGATAAATTTAGCTTCACTCAATGTTATTTTTAATGCTCATGAAGTTTTAATTGATTACAAGAATTGCAAAATGGAATCCATCCATTTCCTCAACCTTTCTTTACCATCCAGGAGCCACATACATGGTAAGTATCTATACCAGAATCAAAAGAACTGGAGGAATTAGTTAACAAAATGTGAAACTTGATTTGTATCTTAGTTTTTTATCTAGAGGATTTCATTAGTTTCATTTGTCAATATTCAAAAATAATGAAAAGTGAGCGTTACAATGAGCATTCCCTTCAGAACAAACTGATTTTCCCATTCCCACTCATTTCTGCCATATCCTCACAGCCATACCTACTGGAAAACAGTTAACTCATGTTTCAATAACGTTTCAGTTTTCCAAATGACCAAAACTCATTTTAGATCTGAGGTACCTAGAAAGGAGTGGAAGTATAACTGACAAACTTACTTGTTACAACGAGCTTTGTTCCTCCACCAAAGACCTTAACATGTCCCACTATGGGGCAACCAGCTACAAAAAATCATCTAAGGAGCCCAGGCAGAGGCAGCATCAAGACTGGAAACTTACCTATCTACAAGTCAATTTTCTTGTTATTAACATGGAATTATATTATATATTATATATTATCATCCTGTCTAGACCAGGATTTCTGAAGATATATTTTTGTGTTGACGGCAATTTGGTGATGTCTATCGACTCTTTCATGGAATTAATTTTTTTTAAATACATAAAATAAGATGCATAGTAGCAAAGGGAAAGTAGGTGCATGGAAATACAATGATCACTGTACCTAAGTACAAGGATATAGGCACATATACCTAGAGATATATCTGTATATCTATATGAATGTTTAGCTTAAGTTGACAAATGCCTAGAGCCACTGGCCATAAAACTCCTCCATTTTAGATGTGTTAACAGGAGAGATTATGCCTTACACAAAATCTCACAAAGAGGGAATAAGCAGTAGAGTTGTGATTTGAACTGAGTTCCCTTCCCAGCAATTTAAAAAATATCCAAGAGACTCCTGTTTTTGACTCCAACCTGATTGCCCAATTATGAAGTTTAACTTTTTCCATTGATGTCATTGTCACAGTCATTCACTGACTCTTGAATTTTCTTTTTTTACAGGGAATTTGATGGTCATCTGGGCACATGGTCAGCAAACTCTGGCTCCCACCCACTCCCCATGCCAGTTTTGATATGATCTGTGAGCTAAGAATAGTTTCTACATTTGGGTCAAATAGAGGCAAACCAAAAGTCCCACAAATAATTTTCATTAGAAAAGAACCATCTGGTGGCCATCCAGCTGTACTATCATGATAACCAGTGACCAGGAACTCTTAGACCAGCAGCTTGGAGGAGGAAGTTCTTTCTAGACAAAGCTGCTTCTTTGCAATTTGTCCCATTGCTTCTAATTCTGCCCTGGGTCAACCAGAACATGGCTGATCCCTCCTGTATGGTCATAGGTATGACAGAAAGTTAATGCATGCATAGGGTACTTTGTGAATGATCTTTTAAATCAAAGAAAACTTAAATAATTAAAAAACATAGCTGAAAGAATGATACATTAAGTTCCTTGCAATCTTGTTTTTACTATTAATGAAATTTTAAAAGATGTTAAGAAAATTTCCCCAATCTTTCCTTACTATGGTAGAATCTTATACTATCATTAAGAAATCATAGTGACATCAAAGGCATATAGGCATTAAAATGGGAAAGTTGGCTTGCACCTTAGATTGTTTTTATTCAGAGAATTTTATCAAGGACATTTGCAAAAATAAAATATAGCAACAATGACAATGACAACAACGGCTCAGAAAAAATTCTTTTAAGTAATCTAGGATCTCTCCTAAGCCTTGGTCTGTTGCATCCATGCTCTCCACAACAAAATGATTCCCTCCTATTGAACTGACTTCAGTTGAGTGCCCATTGTTGCCCCACTAGAAAATGGCCACTTCACTAGCAGTCAGTCAGAGGTGATGGGTTTTTGCTTCTCTCAATGGATCAAACCTTCCTTTTTAACTAGTGGAAACATAATTGAACCACTTACTTGTCACTATGAGCTTTGTTCCATCACCAAAGACTTTAACACGTCCCACTGTGGGGCAGCCAGTGGCAAAAAGCCCCCAAGGAGCTTGCCTACAGTCAGAGACAGAACCAGGGTACCATGTGGAGCCAGAAGGCACAGTGTGGGGCTCACACTGTGGGGTTTTTCTTGTTTGTCAATTCTCCATAAATCTACCAAGTCTCAGCCATGTTTTCAATTAGCATCAGTTCTCCAATGTACAACATAGGGTTGATTCTCTGTCTATTTCTAGATCTTTCCTTCTCTTTTTACCCCCATTTCTTCCTTACTTCTCTCAAAATACTCCTTTTGATTACATGATTTTCCTAATGATTTCATATTTTCCTAATGATTCAATTAGTTAGAGAATCTGCAAAGATTTAAAAACTGCAGGAGGAAACTGAATGTTGATCACAGTAAATGTTCTGACATTTATTTCTTGGTGGTAAGAAGCCATGGATGACACCTTTAAGTCCTTATAAAGCCATATTCTCCTTCCAAGTAGTCCAATATCTCCTGAGTGACTATGGCCTGGATGACTTTATTTTCTGCACTTGAGACACATCTCAATTTGAAGTAGTATTGCCTCTGAATCCCATGAGGAATTCCTGGTTTATGGTAAAGACAGAAAAGGCTTTGGAAATTAGACTGAAGACTCAGGTTCCCATCCTGCCTTTGACACTGCATGTGTGACTTTGGGCAAGTCACTTATTTTTCTAAGCCTCAGGTTTTCCCATCTTTGGAACAGGGATTGTGGTCACCTCATTGCTATAAGGAAGAAATTAAAGGCATAAAGTGCCTTATTAAAAACTGGCAGTTTGTGCCTATATTGAAGTCAGCTTTCTTGTTATCATCATGGCATTTAGACCTGGGCAGGATCTTAGTAATTTTCAAGACCAGGACTTCTTTAGATATTTTGTGGGTTCCATTATCAGGACTCTGGGGAGTCTGTGGGTCCCTTACTGGAACAATGCTTTTAAATAGCTAAAATGAAATGTATGGGAGTCCAAGGAAAGGAAGGTCATGGAAATATGGTGATCACCTTACATACATACATGTATTTGCAAACACACATGTAGAGATATACAGCCCCCTCATATCTTTAAAATTCCTCCATTTTATGAGTTAACACCTCTCAAAGTGCTCCATTTTCTGAGTTAATAGAGGTTCCAAGGGAATGGAAGCTACTCCATGTCACAGAAGGAGGCAATAAGAGACAGAGTTTTGATTTGAGCACAGGTCCCCAAAGTATCAGTCATTTTTAAAGATATTCAAGAGGTTAGAACATTTAGCAGATTATTTGCTGCCCTGGGGAGGGGGAGGGAAGGGCAGGTGGTAGAAAAATGTGGAACTCAAAACCTTTCAAAAAGATGAATGCTGAAAGCCACCTTTGCGTGTTGTTGGAAAAATAAATAAATGAATGAATAAAAAGTAAATTTTTAAAAAGAGAGATAACCAAGAGACTCCTGTTAAGGGCTTCAATCTATTTGACCATCTTTGAAGTTCACCTCTTACATCGAAGTCATTGTCCTAGAGTCACCAATCCCTAGAATTTTCTAGTTTACAGGGAGTTTGATTACAATTTGGACATGGGATTGGCAAACTCTGGCTTCCACCCATTCTTCCTGCCTGTTTTTGTATGATCTGTAAATTAAGAATGTTTTTCACATTTGTGTGAAATGGAGGCTAATTTCATCAATTAATTTTTTTTAGAAAAGAACCATAAGGTGGTCATCCACCTTTCCTTTGATGATGTCTAGTGACCAGGAGCTATCACTGAGTCCTGAAGCTCTGAGGGGGAAATTTTTCCCAGACTAATCTCCCAGATGGTGTTCTTATCTCCTTTTACTCTTCATTGTGTTCCCAGGGCCAAGTAGAACCTATCAGATTCCATTTTCCCTTTTTTCTTTTTAAATTGATTTATTTAATTTTCATCTGTATGCACATGTATATTTTTAAATTACAAAATTTCCTTCCCCCCCTCTCTTTCCACCCTTGCCTTCAGTGGCTACCAGTCAGGTTAACATTGTATATACATGATTTTCATAAACATGTTTACAGATGAGTCCAAACATGTTTATAGATTAGTCAGAACCTATCTGATTCCTCCAGTAGAGTCATATATAAGACAGAAAATAAATATATATTCGTGGTACCTTCTGAATGATCTTTCAAATCAAAGAAAATCTCAAATAATAAAAAATCATCGGTTAAGATAGGCCATATTTAGTAATAGGCATTCTTGATTTTTTGTATTAATGAGATTTTAATGAATGCTAAACCTTCCCTAGCCTTTCCTTACCTTATGGTAGAATGTTATGCCATGACTATGAAGTCACAGTGAAATATAAGTCATATAGGCCCCAAAATGTAAAGGCTGCTGCCTTGCACTTTAGGCAGAGAATTTTACCAGTGACGTGTTCAAAAATAAAATATAACAGCAACGACAAGGAGAACAGTGGCATCAAAAAAATCCTTTAAAGTAACCAAGGATCTCCCCTAAGGCTTGATGTGTTGCACTTCTGCTCTCCAGAACAATATGCTTCCCCCACTGAGCTAACTTCAGGTGAGTGTCCACATCTGCCCCACTGGGAAATGGCCACTTCACTCAGACATTCAGTGGTTGTGGGTTTTTGTTTCTCCCAATGAATCGAACCTTCCTTTTTAATTAGTGGAAATAGAATTGAACCACTTACTTGTCACGATGAGCTTTGTCCCCTCACCAAAGACTTTAGCACGTCCCACTGTGGGACAGTCAGCAACAAAAACCCCCCAAGGAACTCGCCCAAAGTCAGAGATGGAACCAAGACCCACTGCTGCACTCAAGGGTTGTCTCTCTGCTAGTTTTCTTGTCTATTAATTCTCCATAAATCTACTGAGTCTATGTTGCCAATTAACACCAGTTCTCCAAGGTGACCTTAGCTTTGCCTCGCTGTCAGTCTCTCATGTTTTAGCCATATTCTCCTTCCAAGCAGTCAAATGGTGAATGCCCTGAGTGACTCTGACCCGGTGACTTTTTTTTTTTGCACTTGAGACTCTTCCCATTTGAAATTGTTGTCTCTATATCTTGTGGGAATTCCTGCTGTATGGTAGAGGCAGAAAAGAGATTGGAACTGAGACTGAAGAGACTCAGGTTCCCATCCTGCCTTTGACACTGCATGTGTGACTTTGGGCAAGTCACTTATTTTTCTAAGCCTCAGATTTTTCCATCTGTGGAACAGGGATCATGGTCACCTCGTTGCTATAAGGAAGAAATTAGAGAAAGGCATAAGTGCCTTATTAAAAACTGGCAGTTTGTGCCTACACTCAAGCCAGCTTTCCTGTTATCCTCATGGCATTTAGACCTGGGCAGGATCTTAGTAATTTTCAAGACCAGGACTTCTTTAGATATTTTGTGGGTTCCATTATCAGAACTTTGGGGAGTCTGTGGGTCCCTTACTGGAACAATGCTTTTAAATAGCTAAAATGAAATGTATGGGAGTCCAAGGAAAGGAAGGTCATGGTAATATGGTGATCACCTTACATACATACATGTATTTGCAAACACACATGTAGAGATATACAGCCTCCTCATATCTTTAAAATTCCTCCATTTTATGAATTAACACCTCTCAAAGTGCTCCATTTTCTGAGTTAATAGAGGTTCCAAGGGAGTGGAAGCTATTCCATGTCACAGAAGGAGGCAATAAGAGACAGAGTATTGATCTGAGCACAGGTCCCCGAAGTCTCAGCCATTTTTAAAGATATTCAAGAGGTTAGAACATTTAGCAGATTATTTGCTGCCCTGGGGAGGGGGAGGGAAGGGCAGGTGGTAGAAAAGTGTGGAGCTCAAAACCTTTCCAAAGGATGAATGCTGAAGGCCATCTTTGCATGTGGTTGGAAATAGAAATAAATGAATGAATAAAAAGTAAATTTTAAGCCTGTTAAGGGCTTCAACCTGTTTGACCAACTTTGAAGTTCATTGGTTGAAGTCATTAATAAGTCTCTCTTGGTTATCTTTTTTTAATAATTTACTTTTAATTCATCCACCTTTCCTTTGATGATGTCTAGTGACCAGGAGCTGACTATCACTGAGTCCTGAAGCTCTGAGGGGGAAAATTTTCCCAGACTAAGTTCCCAGATGAAGTTCCTATCTCCTTTTGCTTTTCATTGGGCTCCCAGGAGTAAGTAGAACCTATCTGATTCCATTTTCCTTTATTCCTTTTTAAATTGATAAATTTATTTTTTCATTTATACGTATGTGTATATTTTTAAATTACAAAATTTCCTTCCTCATTCCTTTTCTACCACCCCTCCCCCCAGAGGCCACCTGTCAGGTTAGCATTGTACATACATATTTTTGAAAAACATGTTTACAGATTGGTCCAAACATGTTTACAGCTTAGTCAGAACCTATCTGATTCCTCCAGTAGAGTCATATATGTGACAGAAAAGAAGTATATACTTTCGTGGTATTTTCTGAATGATCTTTTAAATCAAAGAAAAGCTCAATAAAAAAGTCATCAGTTAAAGTGGGCTACATTTAGGAATATGCACTCTTGGTTTTACTATGAATGAGATTTTAAAGAATGCTAAGAAACCTTCCCTAGCCTTTCCTTACCTTATGGTAGAATCTTATGCCATGACTGAAGCCACAGTGAAGTCAAAAGCATACAGGCATAAAAATGGAATGGTTGCTGGCTTGTACCTTAGGCAGAGGGACATGTGCAAAAATAAAATATAACAGCAATGACAAGGACAACAATGGCATCGAAAAAATCCTTTAAAGTAACCAAGGATCTCCCCTAAGGCTTGGTGTGTGGCACCTCTGCTCTCCAGAACAATATGTTTCCCCCACTGAACTAACTTCAGGCTAGAGTCCACATCTGCCCCACTGGGAAATGGTCACTTCACTCAGAGACATTCAGTGGCTGTGGGCTTTTGCTTCTCCCAATGACCTGAACCTTCCTTTTTAATTCGTGGAAATAGAATTGAACAACTTACTTGTCACAATGAGCTTTGTCCCCTCACCAAAGACTTTAACACGTCCCACTGTGGGGCAGCCAGTGACAAAATCTCCCCAAGGAGCTTGCCCACAGTCAGAGACAGAATCAGCCGTGTCTCTGCTAGTTCTGTCAATTCTTCATGCATCGATCAACTCTCAGCCATGTTTCCAATGAACACTAGTTCCCCAATGTAACCTCAGGATCGACTCTGTACATTTCTCATTTTTTTCACCATATCCTCCTTCCTAGTTAAATAATGTCCTGACTGACCAGGCCCTGGGTGACTTTTTGTTGGGTTTTTTGGTGACACTTCTCTATTTGAAGTTGTTGTCTCTGAATCTTGTCGGGAATTCCTACTCTATGGTTTAGGCATGTTTCGATTTTGTCTTTGACACTACATATGTAACTTTGGATGAGAGTTTTTCTAAGCCTCAGTTTTCCCATCTGTGGAATAGGGATCGTGGTCACATTATTGCTATAAGGATCAAATGAGAGAACAGGCTGAAACGTTCTTCATAAATCCTGCAACTATATACTATATACTATTAAGTTAGCTTTCTTGTTATTTTCATAAAATTTAGACCTGGACGGGTCTCATTAATTGTCTAGACCAGGACTTTTTGAAGTCATTTTGTATTTTTTGTTCTAGATTTCTTTCCCAGCAATTTGGTGAAGTCTGTGTGTCCCTTCTTAGGAAAATCCTTTTAAATTCTGAAAATAAAAATGCCTAAGTGTATAAGGAAAGTAAATACATTGAAACACAATGATCATGATTCTTGCATGCCTATATATGTACATACACAGAGATATGTGTCTCTTGCTCTAGAGGCGACAGATGCCTAGAACTCCCACTTCGAAAATTCTCCCATTTTATAAGATGAGCTAACAGAGCTATCAAGAGACTGTGACCTTCTCAGAGTCACACAGAGACAGAGTTGAGATCTGAACCCAGGGCCCTTGAGTCTCAGCAAGTTTTAAAGATATCCAAGAGGTTACAACCTATATCAGATCGTTTGCTGCTATGGGAAGTGGGGAGAGAAGAGTGGATGCTGGAAAAATGTGTAACTCAAAAACTTTCAAAAAGATGAATGCTGAAAACTAGCCATGTATGCTTGGAAAAATAAAGAAATGAATAAAAAATAGTTAAAAAGAGAGAGATATCCAAGAGACTACTGTTCATGGATTTCACTTGATTGCCCAACTAGGAAGTTCAACCTTTTCTATTGGAAGACCTTGTCACAGAGTCACTAGATTTTTCTAGTTTATAGGGAACTTGATGACTGTCTGGGTCTACAAACTCTGACTTTCACCCACTCCCCCTGGCTGTTTTTGTATGATCTATGAATTAAGAACTTTTTCATATTTGTGTCACATGGAGACTAATTGATGCCCCCAATACGATTTCATTATAAAGGAACCATCAGGTGTTCAACCAGCTGTTCTTTGATGGTGTCTAGTGACCAGGAGTTCACTATCACTGATCCTGCAGCTCTGAGAAGGTTCCTTGCAATTTCTTCCATTGTTACCAGTTCTGCCCCATTGGCTGAGGAGAACATGGCTGATCCCTCCTGTATAGTCAGAGGTAGGACAGAAAGCCAATATATGTATAGGATACTTTGTGAATGATCTCTTTAAAAAACCTCTACAATAATATAAAAAACCTAGGCTAAAATGTGATAATTTAGCTCTCTGCAGGCTTGTTTTTGCTAATAATGAGATTTTGATGAATGTTAAGAAAATTTCCCTCACTTTTCCTTACTATGATAGAATCTGAAGCAATCAATATGAAGTCGCAGTGAAGTCAGAGGGACACATAAGCATAAAAAGGAGAAGAGTGGTTTGCATTTTAGACCATTTTAACCAAGAGAATTTTATCAAACACATTTGCAAAAATATAATAATGATGACAACAATGGCACAGAAAAAAATCCTTTAAGAATCAATCTCCCCTAAACTTTGGTCAGTTGCCCCCCTTCCACCCAGAACCAAATGATTTCCCCCCTTAGCTAATTTCAGTCTAGTGCCCCCCCTGGAAAATAGCCACTTCTCTCAAAGACATTCAGGGGCTGTGGGCTTTGGCTTCTCTCAATGAATGGAATCCTCCTTTTTAACTTGTAGAGACATAATTGAATCACTTACTTGTCACAATGAGCTTTGTCCCCTCGGCGAAGACTTTGACAAGTCCCACTGTGGGGCACCCAGTGACAAAAACCACCCAAAGAGCTCACCCACAGCCAGAGACAGAATCAAGATAGAATCACACTGTGGGGCCAAAAGGGTTTAGCTCTTTGGGGTTTTTCTTATTTGTCAATTTTCCATGTATCTACCAGGTCTCAGCAATGTTTTCAATTAATGTTAGTTCTATGAACATCTTGGGATTCATTCCGGCAATTTCTATTTCTTTCCTTCTCTTTTTACCCTCATTCCTTTTGTTATTTTTCTCAAAATACTCTCATTTTCATGACAGCTTTTCTAATTGATTTGATTCATTAGCAAACATGTCTACTTTTGCAGAGATTTAAAAGCTGCAGAAGGAAACTGAATGCCAAGTGTAGTAAAACGTTCTGATGTTCATTCCTTGGTGATAAGAAAACACCAATGACACCTTTAAGTTTTTAGAATAATTCTTTAGTCGCATTCTCCTTCCAAGTGGTCCAATAATCTCCTGAGTGACTATGACCTGGGCAATTTTTTTTTTGTTCTTGAGACACTCTCCACTTGAAATTAGGTTTCCTCTTGGGGAATTTCTTCTGTATGGTAGAGACAGAAAAAATTTTTGAATCTAGACTGAAGAGACTCAGGTTCAGATTTTGCCTTGGACATGACATGTGTGACTTTGGGCAGGTCACTTTGTTTTTCTAAGTCAAAGTTTTCCCAACTGATGAATAGGGATCATGGTCACATCATTGCTGTAAGGATCAAATGAGAGAACAGGCATAATAACATGCTTGTAAAATACCAGAAGCTTACATACCAGTCAGGTTTTTTATTATTATAGAATTTAGACCTGGAAATTTAGATCTTCGTTATTGTCTAGACTAGAATTTCTTAAGATATTTATTTTTTGTATTCTGCTTCCCTTTGCTCTTGGTAGCAAGAGGTTGTAACCCCCTCAAACTCACACAAGGAGGGGATAAGAGACAGAGTTTTGATCTGAGCCAGATCCTCTGACTCCCAGTAATTTCAAAAAGATACCAAGAGACTCCTGCTATTAGTTCCAACCTGATTGGCCAACTATAAAGTTCAATTTTTCCATTGAAATCATTATCATAGAATCACTGATCCTGAGCATTTTTTAGTCTACAGGGAGCTTAATGACCATTTGGCTCCCGCCAACTCTGGCTCCTACCCTTTCTCTCTGCCTGTTTTTGCATGGTTTGTGAACTAAGAATGGTTTTTATATTTGTGTCAAATGGAGACTAATCTCTGGCCCTCAAATTACTACTGTTGGGATAGAGAATCAGGTGGTTATCCAGTCATTCTCTGATGATGGCTATTAATCAAGGCCTTCCCAATCTAACCTGGCCTCTTTGCAACTTCTCCCATTGCTTCCACTTCTGCCCCATAAGCCAACCAGAATATGACTGATCCCTTCTGAACAGTCATAGATATGCTAGCAAGTCAATAGAAGAATATGATACGTTGTGAATGATGTTTTAAATAAAAATAATAGAATTGATAATAATATATTAGAATAAAAAAGTCATAGGTAGAAATGTGGTACATTTAGTTCCATGCAGCTTTGTTTTGCTATTAATGAGATTTTAATGAATGCTAAGAAAATTTCCCAACCTTTCCTTACTGTTATAGAATCTTCTGGAATCAATAGAAAGTCACAGTAAAGTCGTCAAAGGGACATAATGGTATAAAAAAGGAGAAGGTAGGTTTACACCTTAGCTTTTACCCAGATAATTTTATCGAACACATTTGCAATTTGAATGTCTTCAAGGGAAGTGGCTATTTTCCAGGGGGGCACTAGACTAAAATTAGCTAAGGGGGGAATTTGTTCTGAATAGACTGGGGGCAACTGACCAAGGTTGAGGGGAGATTCTTAAAGGATTTTTTCTGTGTCATTGTTGTCATTATCATTATTATATTTTTGCAAATGTGTTTGATAAAATTCTCTTAGAATGGTCTGAAGTGCAAACCACTCTTCTCATTTTTATGCTTACGTATCCCTCTGACATCACTGTGACTTCATATTGATTGCTTCAGATTCTATCAAAGTAAGGAAAAGGAAAATTTTCTTAACATTTATCAATGTTACCATGTTATATTGCAATGTCCTATTTATCAATGGTACAGAAAATTTCCTGAAGTAATCCAGGATCTCCCCTTAGCCTTGGTCTGTTGTACCCATTCTCTCCAGAATAAAATGATTCCTGCAATGAGCTAACTTAAGACAAGTGCCTATAGTTACCCCCATTGGAAAATAGGCTACAGACATTCAGTGACTGGATTTTTTGCTTCTCTCAAAGGACAGAAGCTTCCTTTTACAGGATCAAATTGGTGGAGACATAATTGAACCACTTACTTGTCACAGAAAGCTTTGTTCCCTCAACAAACAAGTCCCACTGTGGGGCACCCCCACAGGTAGAGACAGGATCAAGGCACAGCGTGGGACCCACATTGTGGGGTTTTACTTGTTTGTCACTTCTCCATAAATCAGCCAGCTCTCAGCCATATTTCCAATTAACACCAGTTCTCCAAGGTAACCTCTATCAGTTTCTCATTTCTTTAGCCATATTCTCCTTTCAAGTAATCAAATCATGTCCAGAGTGACCCTGACCTGGTAATTTATTAGTTTTTTGACACCTCTCATTTGAAGTTGTTGTCTCTTAATCCTGTGGGGGAATTTCTACTCTGTCAGAAATGTGTTTGGGACTTAGAAGAGATTTAGGTTCCAGTACTGCCTTTGACATTATGTGTGACTTTGGACAAGTCACTCATTTTTCTAAGCCTCAGTTTTTCCATCTATGGGATAGGGATCCTGGTCACCTCATTGCTAGAAGGATGACATTAGAGAATAGGCATAAAATGATTTATAAAAAACTGGAAACTTTTACCTATATACAAGTCACCTTTCTTGTTTTTATAGTAGGCTTTCGTCTTGGAAATTTGGACCTTAGTCATTGTCTAGCCTAGGACTTCTTCAAGTTATTTTATGGTTTTTGTTCTACATTTCTTTGCAAGCAATTTGGTAGTCTGTGGACCCCTTCTCAGGAAAACGCTTCTAAATACATAAAGTGGAAAACATTAGAATACAAGGAAAGTAAGTATATTGGAACACACTGATTAGTATGTTCACATACCTACATAGACACACATACACAGAGATAGATGGTTTTTTTCTGTGCAAGTATGTATAGATAAAGTTGACAGATGCCTCTAAGATTCTTCCATTTTATTAGATAAACTAACAGAGGTATCAAGTGATCTACTCAAAGTCACACAGGGAGGGAATAACAGACAGAGGTGGGATTTGAACCCAGGTCCCCTGGGTCTCAGCAATTTTTAAGGATACCCAAGAGGTTATAACCTATATTATATAGTTTGCTTTTGTGGGAAAAGGGAAGGGAAGGATGGGTGAGAGAATAATATGGAATTTAAAGGCTTTCAAAAGGATGAATGTTGCAAACTATCTGCATGTTGTTGGAAAAAATGAATAAATAAATAAATTAAAAATTACAATTATAAAAGAGAGTTATCTAAGAGACCCTTGGTAATAGAGTCACCTGATTTCTCAACTATGAAGTTCAACCTTTTCCATGGAAGTCATGATCATAGTCACTGATCCCTAGGATTTTCTGTTTTACAGAAGCTTGATGCCAATAGGGGCTTGGGGTTGGCACACTCTGACTTCGGCCCA
This sequence comes from Macrotis lagotis, assembly GCF_037893015.1. Taxonomy (NCBI): domain Eukaryota; kingdom Metazoa; phylum Chordata; class Mammalia; order Peramelemorphia; family Peramelidae; genus Macrotis; species Macrotis lagotis. Next base: position 188,312,695 of record NC_133665.1, read on the forward strand.
TTCCCCCAGTTTTTTTTCTATGATCTGTGAGCTAAGAATGGCTTTCACATTTGGCACTTTACATTTTACACTGTTAAATGGAGTTTAATCCATGAGCCCTAGAGCTCTGAGCAGGAAGTCATTCCTAGCCTAAAAATGCAATACATTCTGATTCCTGAGGTCTTTTTTTTTTTTTTTTTTGTTGCTAATAATGAGATTTTGATAGATGCTAAGAAACTTTCCCTAACCTTTCTTTACTATGATAGAATCTTATGCCAGTGAAATCAGAGGGACACATAAGCATAAAAATGAGAAGTTGGCTTACATCTGATCCAGAGAATTTTAGCAAGCCCTTTTGGATAAATAGAATATAACCCCAATGATGAAGACAACAGTGGCATGGAAAAAATGCTTTAAAGCCTTCCTTTGGTCCTTTGCCCCCATTCTCTCCAGAACAAAATAATTCCCCCTCCTTGGAGAATTTCATTCTAGTGCCCACTGAAAAATTGCCTACTTAATTCACAGTTAGAGGTTTTTACTTCCCCCCAATGGATCACTGTGGAAATATAATTGGAAATATAATTGAGCCACTTACTTGTCACTATGAGTTTTGTCCCTTCACCGAAGACTTTAACACCTTCCACCGTGAGACAGCCAGAGACAAAAACCACCCAAAGAGCTCACCCACAGGCAGAGATAGAATCAAGGCACACTGTGGGGCCAGACCGGGTAAGCTCTTTGGGGTTTTTCTTGTATGTCAGTCCTTCATAACTCTCCCAAGTCTCAGCCATATTTTCAGTTAACATTGATTCTCTACTCTGCCTATTAGGATTCTTTCTGTTAATTTCTCTTTCCTTCTTTCTCTTTTTACCCTCATTCCTTCTCTTACGTCTCTCAAAATATCCTTTAGTTTCATGACAGTTTTTTTTAAGTTTTTACAAGGCAATGGGGTTAAGCAACTTGCCCAAGGTCACACAGCTTGGCAATTATTATGTCTGATGCCGGATTTGAACTCAGGTCCTCCTGACTCCAGGGCTGGTGCTCTATCCACTTGGCAACCTAGCACAGTTTTTCTAATTGTTTTGATTCATTAGAGAACATGTCCACTTTAGAAGATATTAAAAAAAAGCAAAAGGAAATGGAATATTAATCATAGTTAATGCTCTGATGTTTATTTCTTGGTAGTAAGAAAGCACCAATGACACCTTTAAGTTTTTAGAACAGTTCTCTAGTCTCATTCTCCTTCCAAGTGCTCCAGTAGTGTCCTGAGCCACTAGGATCTAGGTGACTGTTTTGAAATCACACCTGAGATCTCTCTCCATTTGAAATTAGGCTTCCATTGAATCCTCTGGGGAATTCCTACTCCATGATAGGGACACAGAGGACTTTCGAATCTAGACTGAAGAGACTCAGGTTCAGATTTTGCCTTTGACACTGCATGTATGACTTTGGGCAAGTCATTTTATTTTTATAAGTCTCAGTCTTCACATCTGTGGAATAGGGATCATGGGTACATCATTGCTGTAAGGATCAAATGAGAGAACAAGCAGAGAATGTTTTGTAAAAAAATGGACGTTTTTTCTTATACATTTGTTATAATCATGGAATTTATAGCTGGAAATTGATATTTTAGTAATTTTCTATTAAAATATCTTAAGATATTTTTTGATTTTGCATTCTAGATCTCTTTGGCAGCAAGTTGGTACCAAGAGGTTGCAACCCACTCAGAGTCACACAAGGAGGGAATAGGGGACAAAGTTTTGATCTGAGCCCAGATCCCCTGTTCCCATCAATTTTGGCTTTGGCCCAAAGATAAATTTCAACTTCTCCATTGGAAGTCATTGTCACAGAAGCACTGATCCTGAGAATTTTTTAATTTACAGGGAGCTGATGATCATTTGGCATGGGGTCCACAAACTCTGGCTCCCACCTTCTTCCTCCACCTATTTTTGCATGGTTTGTGAACTAAGAACTGTTTTAACATTTGTGTCAAATGGAGACTAATCCATGGCCCCCAAATAATTCTTATTGGCATAGAGTACAGATGGTTATCCAGCCATTTCTTGATAACCAGGAGCTCAACTTCTTCCCAGCATAACCTAGCCTCTTTGCAGACTCTCCTGTTGCTTCTACTTCTGTTCCCTGGGACAACCAGAATATGACCAATCCCTTCTGAATAATCCTATGAATGATATCAAATGAATACATGTATATGATACTTTGTGAATGATCTTTTAAATAAGAATAACAATAATGATTATCATTCTATTGTAATAATACAATATTTCACCACGAATATTGCAATGAAATATATTATTACAATAGAATGATAATACTATTGTAATTATTATTATATTATATATTATGCTGTAGTAAAACAGGTTGCATTGAATTCCATGCAGTCTTGTTTTGCTATTAATGAGATTTTAGTGGATGTTAAGAAAATTTCCCCACCTTTCCTTACTGAGATAGAATTTTATGGAACCGATTCGAAGCTACAGTGAAGTCAAAGGCTCTTCTTTGGTCCTTTGCCCCCATCTCTCCAGAATAAAATAGTCAAAAGCTTCCAGGTTTTATAAAACACTTTATGCCTGTTTTTAGTTTTTAGTTTATACTTATATGTTAAAGATATAAAAAGGAGAAGGTTGACATGCACCTTGGACCGATTTTTACCCAGAGAATTTTATGAGGAACATTTACAAAAATAAAATAAAACAATGATGAAGATGACAAGGGTGTACATAGAATCCTCTGGAGTAACTCATGATCTTCCCTAAGCAATGACCAGTTGCACCCATTCTCACAAAATTAATTCCCCAACCTTCAGTTGAATGCTCACAAGTGCCTCAGTGGAAAATATCCATTTATCTTTTGGGCATTCAGTGGCTGTGGATTTTTACTTCTCTCTTTTTTTATCTGATCAAAATTGGTGGAGACATAATTGAATCATTTACTTGTCACTATGCGCTTTGTCTCTCCACTGAAGACTATAACATATCCCATTTTGGGGCAGCCAGAGACAAAAAACCCCAAGGAGCTTGCCCATTAGCCAGAGACAGAATCAAGGGCCACTGAGCACCCAAGGGTTGGCGGCTCTGCTCGTTTTTCTTGTTTGACAATTCTCTACCAACTCTCAGCCACGTTTTCATGGTTCTCTCGTTCTCCAAGGTAACCTCAAGGTTGACTCTCCGATTTCTCATTTTTTAGTCATATTTTCCTTCCAAGTAGTCAAATGTTCTGAGTGACTCTGACCTGGTGACACCCCCCGCCCCAGTTGAGACACTTCTCATTTGAAGCTGTCTCTGAATTCTGTGGGGGATTCCTACTCTATGGTAGAGGCAGAAAAGATTTTGGGACGTAGACGGAAGAGATCCAGGTTCCCATTCTGCCTTTGACTCTACACGTATGAGTCTTGGCAAGTCACTTCTTTTTCTAAGTCTCAGTTTTCCCATCTGTGGAATAGGAATTGCGGTCACATTGTTATTGGAAGGATAAAATAAGAGACAAAGCATAAAGTGCTTTCTAAAAACCTGGAAGCTTTTACCCATCTTCCAGTCAGTTTTCTTGTTATTATCATAAAATTTAGACCTGGAAAGTAGCTTAGTAATTTTCAAGAGCAGGACTTCTCAAGACATTTTGCATTTTTGTATTCTGCATCCCTCTGCCAGCAATTTGGGGGAGTCTGGGGGCTTTTTTTTGGAATAATGCTTTAAATCCATAACATGAAACACAGAGGAGTACCAGCAAAGTATGAACATTGAAACAGAACGATCACTTTACTTATATAAATGCATATATTGTAGATCCATAGAAAAATTGGTGTTTATCTCTATGCATGTATAGATAACATTGACAGATACCCAGAACCTCCAACTCTATGCCTCCATTTTATAACATGAGTTGATAGATGTATCAAGAGGTTGTGACCTACTCATAGTCATACTAGGAGTGAATAAGAGACAGTCTTTATCTGAATCCCAGGTCCACTGAGATATTCAAGAGGTTACAACCTATTTCAGATTATTTGCTGCCATGGGGAGGTGGGGAGGGAAGGTGGGTGTTAGAAAAATGTGGAATTCAAAAGTTTTTGAAAGGATGAATTGATGAAAACTATTTTTGTATGTCATTAGAAAAAAATTGAATGAATACAAAAGACAGTCAAGAGACTCCTGTTAATCATGCCAACCTGACTGACCAATTATGAAGTTCAACTTTTCTTGGGTTTTTTTTGGTAACAAAGGTCATATTAAAAAAATTTTTTTGGCAAGGCAATGGAGTGAGTGACTTGCCCAAGGTCATACAACTAGGCAATTATTAAGTATCTGAGATCAAATTTGAACTCAGGTCCTTCTGACTCCAGGCCTGGTGCTCTCTTCACTGTGCCACCTAGCTGCCCAGCAGAGGTAATTTTTAGTCCTATCTGCAAAGATGACAATGCTTGGAAGAATTCAATGATACAGGTAGTTCTCCCATGAAATGACGTTTTTACATTTTCTGTCAGAGGCAGAATAGTAGCACCCCAGACTGCAGTAGCAGCATTGAAAAGTACTGAACTGAAAATCTTTCCTCGTGTATATGTGATGATAATATAACCTAAGTCTCCAAATCACATAGCTATCAGATTTTCTCCTTATGAATGACTTTCAATTACATGGGGAATAAGAAGAATAGGTGGGAGCTAGAGCTGGAGTGCTCTCTCCCGATGAGGAGAAAAGCCTAGACCATTGAATTTTATTTCCATAAATGGAGCCAAACTTTATTAACAAAAATACCATTAAATGTTAAAGAAGACAATTCCTATAGAACAAGTTTTTAAATGAAACACCTGCATAGGTACAACTTTGTACCAAACTGCCCAATTTGAATGAAGTTCATCTTTTCCATGGAGGTCATTGTCCTGAAGTCACCAATCCAAAGAATTTTCTAGTTTACAGGGAACTTGATGACAATTTGGGCACGGGGTCAGCAAACTCTGGCTTCCACCCATTTTCCCTGCCTGGTTTTGTATGGTCGTGAGCTAAGAATGGTTTTTATGTTTGTGTTAAATGGAGTCTAATCCATGATTCCCCAAATCATTTTCATTAGAAAAGACTAATCAGGTGATCCTCCAACTCTTGTTTGATGGTATGTAGTGACCAGGAACTGACCCTCTCTGAGTCCTGCAGCCGCAAAGAGGAAATTCTTTCTACCTTAAACTGACCTCTTTGCGACTTCTCCCTTTGCACCTAATTCTACCCCTGGATTAGCGGAACATGTTTGATCCTTCCTATATAGTCATAGGTCTGACAGAATGTAAATGTATGCATATGGTACTTTGTGAATGGTCTCTTAAAGAAAAGAAAACCTCAAATAATAAAAATACCATAGATAAAAAACATGATGCATTTAGTTCCATACAGTCTTGTTTTTACTATTAATGAAATTTGAATGGATGTTAAGAAAATTCCCTAACCTTTGCTGACTGTGATCGAATCTTATGCAATTAATCTGAAATCTCAAGGAAATCAAAGGGATGTATAGACATAAAAACAGGAAGGGTTGATCACACCATAGACAGTTTTCATGCAGAGAATTTTAACTGGGACATTTTACAGAAATAAAATATAACAATGATGATGAGAAAATGGCACAGAAAAAATTCTTTAAGTAACCCAGAATCTTGCCTAAATTTTGATCTGTTTCATCCATTATCTTCAGAACAAGATTCTTCCCTCCCTGAGCTGGCTTTAGTTGAGTGCCCACAGTTATCCCACTGGCAAATAGCCATCTTCACTCACAAATATTCAGTAACTGTGAGTTTTTGCTTCTCCCAATGGAGGGAACCTTTCTTTTTTACCTGACCAACACTGGTAGAGGCAAAATTGAGCCACTTACTTGGCACGACGAGCTTTGTCCCTCCACCGAAGACTTTAACATATACTGAGTGGGGCAGCCAGTGACCAAAAACTCCCAAGGAGCTCATCCATAGTCAGAGACAGGCCCAAGACCCACTTTGCACCCAAAGGGTTTGTGTCTCTGCTAGGTTTTCTTGTTTGTCAATTCTCCGTGATCTCCAACTCTCAGCCATATTTCCAATTACCACCAGTTCTACAAGGTAACTTCAGGGCTGACTCTATCAGTTTCTCATTTTTTAGCCATATTCTCCTTCCATGTAATCAAATAATATCCTGAATGATTCTGATCTGGGTGCCTTTTTTTTTTGCACTTGAGACACTTCTCATTTGAAGTTGTTGTCTCTGAATCTTGTGAAGAATTTCTGTTCTTGTGTAGAGGCAGAAAAGAGTTTGGGATTTAGACTGAAGAGACTTGGGTTCTAATTCTGCCTTTGACACTACACATGTGACTTTGGGCAAGCCACTTATTTTTTTAAGCCTCAGTTTTCCCCTCTGGGGAATAGAGATCATGGTCACATCTTTGCTGCAAGGACTAAATGAGAGAACAGGCATAGAATGCTTTATAAAAAACTGGAAACTTTACCTATTTACAAGTCAACATTTTTGTTATTTTCAGGAAATTTAGACCTGGAGAGGATCTTAGTCTTTGTCGGCACTAGGACTTAAAGTCATTTATGCATTTTTGTCTTCTGGATCCCTTTGCCAGCATTTTGGTGAAGCCTGTGGGCTCCTTTCCCCACTGAACTAACTTCAGTAGAGCCCACAGTTGCCCCACCAGCAAATAGCCCACTTCACTACTGACATTAAGGAGCTATGGCTTTTGCTTCTCCCAGTGAATAGAATCTTACCTTTTATTGGTGAAATTTTTATTTATTTATTTAATTAATTAATTTATATGGTGAAATCATGATAGAACCACTTACTTGTCACGATGAGCTTTGTCCCTCCACCGAAGACTTTAGCATATTCCACTGTGAGGCAGCCAGCTACAAAAACTTCCCTAGATCTTGCCCACAGCCAGAGACAAGTCAAGGCTCCCAGAGCACCGAAAGGCTTTGGCTCTCTGCTAGTTTTCTTGTCTGTGAATTCTCCATAAATCTATTGAGACTTAGTCATATTTCTAATGAGACCTAGACATTTGCACTGCATCCTCATGAATTCTCTCTTATTCCTTTTCTTCTCCTTTCCCTCTTTATTCTCTTGGTCATCCTCTTAAAATACTCACTCCAGATTTTTCTTATCTATTTGATTACTTTTAGAGCCTAATTGTAAATGAGAAAAATGCCCAATTTGAAGTCTGAAAACCCTTGGAAGTCAAATTTCTGTCACAGTAACTGTTTGAACCTTCATCAAGAAAACCCCAAGAATGGGATGTTAGAGGGGAAGAAATCAAGCTCCATTCCCTTGGATGACAAGGATCTGGGTAGCTAGCGTTTAGCACCAAATTTCATATGTGAGAAATGATTCTCCATTTTTGCTTCTGAAAATATTATCTTGTATTCAGGAGAGGGAGGGTAGTGTTGATTAGAAAAAGCCTTGGACCTGGAGTTAAGAGAGACCCATTTTCAAAGACTGACCCCAACATCTACTAGTTATATGACTGTGGGCAAGCCACTTTACCCTTGCAAGACTCAGTTTCCTCATCTGAACAATGGAAATGGTACTATTTACTTCAAGGTTATAACAAACAAATACAATGTTGTAGTTCAAATGTTTTCACAGTTCTTAAATTTTATCTCTATACGTGTTAATTATTTATCCTTTTCATAGTATGCAGTACCAGAAGGGATTATTTAGCCCTATTCCCTTACTCTTTAGAAGATACAACTGAGTCACAGAGACCACTGTGTGACTTGCTCCAACTTACCCAAGGAGTGGTTAGCAGAGTTGGGCTCTCTGAAAGTACATTTCTTTTTTTATAAAATTGTATTCAGAATCCCCACTTTCGATCCTGTCTGACTATCAGCATACAAAGCCCAGGGAACTGGTTATTATGGAACATACCTGTCACGATGAGTTTTGTTCCAGAGCCAAATACTTTGATGTATTTTCCAGCCTGCACCATGTCGGAATGCTTTACAAAATCTCCAAATCTAAGACTGCATTAAAGATATCCAGCTGCTGAGCATTCTTTCCTCCCCACTCCATATCTTCCATTTTCTTCTTGAAAGACTCTTCTTTCATTTCTGTCTGCTCTATGAGTTTTCACTGATTGCTTGCTGAAATCAGCTGCTTTCAAAGTGTGTTCCAGGGCCCCCTTGGGGTTAGACCATTTTAGGGGGTCCACAAGCTCAAAACTATTTTCACAGTAATATTAAGATGCTTTCCAGTAGGATTAGCACTCATAGATAGAACCAATACAAATGAAAAAATTATCTTGGGAGGTGGATCCTCAGTAATTTTTAGGATTGTCCTGGGTATAGGGTTCACAAAGTTTGAGCTTCTCAAAACGTTTGAGAATATTGATTGATTTATCCAATCATTTATTCACCATTCCAGCAACATTTCCTACACCCTTACAACAGGCTCTGAGCTGAGCTATGTTCCCATACTGAATGTTTCTTCTATTACTGCCTGAGTTATCTTTATTCATTGTTTTATAGAAACTCATTTTTCTAAAGAACCATCCTGACTTTTCAACCTATGATTGTAGGTCATTGTGGGGTTCTAATGGACCCGAGCAAACACCTGGGAGACTTTAACAGCTTACTTGGATTAAGGATCCCTCTTGAAGTCTGAGGTTCAAATCTAGCCTCAGGCACATACTAGCAGGATGACCTTGGGCAAGTCACTTAACCCTGACTCCCTCGTATTCAGGTTCATCTCCAGTTGTCCTGAGCTATATCTAGCCACTGGGCCCAGAGGGCTCTGGAGGAGAAAGTGAGACTGGGGACTTAGCCTAGCCCCCCCCCCCATTCAAATTCAATTCACTTGCTGGTCATTGCATCACCTCCCCCATGGCAAGACAAGCTGTTGAGAATGAAAGTCAAACATCATTATCACATTATAGGTGTGATTCCTAGAGCATAATCCCCCCAGGATTAGTGTAAATAGCATACAACACGATCCGCACTTGGAAAGCTAACTTCTTTTCTGAGTTTCAGAAATTATATTTAAAAGTAAGGGATAAATAGGGCTTCCCTTTGAAGAAGAGGGAGATTATGGGTGTGGAAGTTCATGGTTTACTCTCTTGATTCGTTTGGCAGAATCCTCTTTCCTGGCCTCCCCTATCCACTCCTCCATTATCCTCCCCCCTTACCCTCTCCTCCCTTCTCTTCCTTTTCCCTGCTGGCCCTTTCCTTTCCTTGACCTGCCCTCCCCTCTCCTTCTCTGCCCCACCCTCTCCCTCCTCTTCTCTCCTGTCCACTATAATACAAGGAATATTGTTCCAGATTGGGATGAAGATTGTATTCAAAGAGGAAGGCAATATAAAGACAAAAAAACCCCAATAAATATTTTTTTTTGGAAAAAAATGAGAGGGGCCCATCCATACAAATAGAAATAAGAAGGCAATTGTTTTTGGCAAGGCAATGGGGCTAAGTGACTTGCCCAAGGTCACACAGCTAGGTAATTATTAAGTGTCTGAGGCTGGATTTGAACTCAGGTCCTCCTGACTCCAGGGTTGGTGCTCTATCCACTGCACCACTTAGCTGCCCCCAGGCAATTATTTTTTTTAAAAAATTTATTTATTTAAGGCAATGGGTTTAAGTGACTTGCCCATGGTCACACAGCTAGGTAATTATTAAGTGTCTGAGTCTGGATTTGAACTCAAGTCACCTGACTCCAGGACTGGTGCTCTATCCACCTAACTGCCCCAAGAGTTTTTTAAACAACATTGAGGCTCAGAGGTGATATTCAAGTCTTATTGACTCCAAGCCCAGTGTTCTGGCCATTGTACCTGTTCATGAGTGTCTATTGACTATCAGTCTTTTTTTTTTAGGTTTTTTTGCAAGGCAAATGGGGTTAAGTGGCTTGCCCAAGGCCACACAGCTAGGAGATTATTAAGTGTCTGAGGCTGGATTTAAACCCAGGTACTCCTGACTCCAGGGCTGGTGCTGTATCCACTGTGCCGCCTAGCCACCCTGACTATCAGTCTTAAATATGGGACTTTTATTTGCCATGGAAGGGATTGTGAGGTGATGAAGGCAGTTTCCTGTGAGTTCAGTTTTTCCCTGGGCACAACTCAAACCCAAGTCATCAGGTAGAAACTCTTGCAGAGGCTGACAGCCTCCATGCAGGATGCCTTTGCTAACTTCACTAGCTCACATTCTGAAGTCCCCGGCTGCCTTGTAGGACAGGATAGAAGCCTCGATGCTTAACAGGGAGTGTGGCTGGGTTTGGTCAGAACCCCCAGCAGCCACCCCCCCCACTTCCCCAAACCCAAGACCTCCATTGAAACCCTGGGAAGAGAATGGAGTCTAGAAGGCTACCCTCAGCTGTGGCATTTGTCACAAATAGAGTGTTGAAACAGCCAAGTTGGGGTGTGTGTGTGTGGGGGGGTGTATGATGTTTGGGGGGGTGGAAGGGAAGTGTTTCCTCCTCCTTCAGTTCTCCAGCCATTTTAAAGAAGGCCCCACCCCATCCATACTTCAGTGTATGTGGGCGCAGCTCAGTGCTGCCTGCTTGACTTTGTATGGGCACAATCCAAGGGGAGAGGCAGAAGCCCATGGAGGTTGATTTGGAGGAAATGAGTCATTCACTTGGGGGAGAGTGGAGGCTGGACTGGGAGTCAAAGGGGCTGAGGCTGCATCCTCCTCTGCCATGGATCTATGTGATGGCAAGCCAGGCCACTTTTTTCAGGCCTTAGTTTCCTCCTCTGTAGAACAGCTCCTTCCAGCCTGAAATCTCAGATTCAAAGAACTGACTCAACAAATTTCAATTGAATGGAAGGAGAAAGAAATTGCTGAAGCAAGTGGCCTGGTATTTGGTCTGGACTCCAGACTATAATTTAGACAATTTTGATGCCCTGGAAGATGCAGCTCAGTGTAGACAGAATCTTGGACCTGGCAGGAGTCAGGACAGACCTTGATTCGAATTCTGTTCCTATTGCTGTGTGATCTTGGATAAGTCACTTCACCTCCTTGAACCTCAGGTCTCTCACTTATCAAAGAGGGATTAGAATACCTCTCTTCTCTACTTCCCAGCGGTAGGATGCAGCTCACATAAGATAATGACTATAAAGAGTTTTGTAACTATGCAATGTTATTATGATTGTGGTTATTAGAGGTTTAATATGACATAGTGAATAGAGAGCTGGCTTCAGGGACAGGAGGACCTGCATTCAAAGCCAGGACCTGAGTTAGGTTTTCAGTGTACAGAACTTTTCCAATTCATCACGGTCTTTTCTCACACAGGTAGTAAGTGCCAGAGTCACAATCTGAACCCAGATCTTTTGATCCCAAACTATTTTTGAAAGACAAGGCACAATTTCCCAACATGGAGTCACATCTTGCTGTCAAAATACTAAGTGCATATTACAGATTTAAGTCATGAGGAGAGAGGTTCCATGGTTGAACACTTGGATAAACAGTGTGTTATAATGTCTTAACCTCCCTAGAATTCTCCTAGAGATGCCTCAGTCATGGCTCAGGAGCAAGGTTGGATCTATTCCCATTTTCCTCCTGCTCACATGCTCTTGAATGGGTCAAGTAACCCTCCTTCCCTAGACTACATGGAGGCGATGCGTCTTGCTTTAGACTGATACTCGACTGGCACTCCTCTACTCACTCTACCAAATCTCCCCCGACCCCACTTGCATCGATCAAATCCCCCAATACACTTGGATTTGTATATAATGACATTTGCATTTCTGGGAGCAAGACCATTTATATATATATATATATATATATATATATATATATATATATATATATATATATATATGTATATGTATGATATATAATTTTTCCCATTTTATGACAAATTTTGTTTTTATGTTTTTTTCATTTTCAAATATATCCCCTCCTTTTCTTTTTTAGGTTTTTGCAAGGCAAATGGGGTTAAATGGCTTGCCCAAGGCCACACAGCTAGGTCATTATTAAATGTCTGAAGCTGGATTTGAACCCAGGTACTCCTGACTCCAGGGATGGTGCTTTATCCACTGCGCCACCTAGCCGGCCCTTTTGCGCCACTTAGCCACCCCTAATTTTTCCCATTTTATAGGGGGAAAAAAAATCCAGGCTCTGAGACTGGATGGCCCATGATTGCAAATCCAGTGAATGTTGAGGGTAGAATTCTAATTCAGATCTCCTGACTTTGAGCCCAGGGACCTTTTTATGATGCCATGACACATCTGGAGTCCCAAAGTCTGGTTCTGATGGCACATGTGACCTTGGGGCCATCACTTGACTTCATTGGTCCTCAGTTTCCTCCTTTCTAATATGTGGGAACTGGACTAGATAGGCCCCACTGATTGAAGATCTGTGATACCACATGGGACTTTGGTTCTCATAGATAAATAATGTGGACAGTGCACCAGCTTTGGTGTCTGAGGGTCTGGACTCAGTTTACACTTCTGCTCCTTGCTACCCCATGTGACCCTGCCCAGTTCTCTGACCCTTCTGGTAAAGGTCTAGGGATTGGACCAGAGGCCCCTTGGGTCTTTTTCATCTCTGCATCTGTGAGAAGTGAGCCTAGGACTGTGAGGCCCTGCATGATTTGGAGCCTCAGTTTCCTCATTTGGGCTAGAAGACTTTGGACTTCCCTCCAGCTCTGATTCTGTAATCCTTTTGTTCTCTCTAGGACCAAATCTTCAGCCCAAAACCTGGACTGGGACTGGATTCATGACTCATTAATATAAGGAAGTCTAGAGGCGAGGCTCTTCCCTCTGCCAACATATGTCGATACCTTTTCATAAACTGAGACTCTTAGAGAATTACCTGGGGCACTGAGACAGGAAAGGTCACAGGAAGGATTTGAACCCAGATCTTGTGGGTTCCTACCCACTTCTCCACACTTCCTCTCCTGCCCAAGATCCTTCATAATGAAATCAATTGCTAATGTAATTCAATTATTCATTGTCGCCATATTTTTCCTTCTTATCCCACATTCTATGCTTCTTTTGAAGCTCATTTCTCTTCCACAAATATTGACTAAGCCTCTGTTGGAAATTGAGTAATTTGACCAAGATCATAACCTCTTTCCTCCTTTTCCTCTTGCATTATTCTGCACATATAGCCTCCTAAACCCCAAGAAGCTCTTGATTTCCTAAGAGCACACCCTACTTTCCTGAGGGTCCCTTTTGTCACTTCCTTGCTAATAAAGTTGAACTTAGTAACATACTTATTACAAAGTCTGTCTAATCTCATCTTTCAAAGGGTGAATTAGAGAAGTTACACCTACATGGAAGAATCATCATCAAAGTCACCAAAGAACTGGTTAATTCCTCTCCTATGGTCATCTTCATGAACCTTGATGGCCTAGGCCAAGACAAAATTTGAGTTAGGGTGGTCCTGTGTCATTCTTGAACATTCACCCATATTTTCTGTTGAACTCTCATCGATGTTTATATGACTTCTACACTTACTACAACTTTTACATGAATAACAGGCACCATGGGTGATGTAGAAAGGATAGCTATAGATTTAGCCTGGGCAAAGCTCACCCATTGTCATTTATAGAAAAATCTCTAAATTCAATTGATTAGTTTAGTGCCACGACTAAATTTTTTCATTGATCATAATTAAAAAGCTACTTTCTTCCCATTCCAAGGCATATTCACCTCACTCTGCTTTATATCCCAAGTGAACATAGTATTCGAAAATATTAATTCTCTTTGTATTAATCCAGTCATTTAAGAATTACCAACATCCATGTTCTTCATATCAGTTCAGCGTCATCCCCAGACCTCAATAAATCACAAAATTTGAGAGTGGAAGGGACCTCACTAGTCTAGTCCATACCCAAAGGAAAGAAGGGGGGGGGGAATCCCTACTATAATTTATTGAACAAATGATTCTACTTAAAGACCTCCAAGAAGGGGCAGTCAACCTTATCTTAAAACAGGTCATTCCAATTTTGGACAATTCTAATTGGTAGGGAGTTTTTCCTTATGATAAGCCTAAATTTGCCTCTTTGCTACTTCTACCCCTTGTTCCTGGTTCAGTCTTTTGCGCTTAGAACAGTATCATGTCTTATCCCAGCCCTTCAAATAAGCATATAAAGACAGCAAAAAAGAATTACCAAGATCTGTATTGGGACAGTGACTTGGAGGCAGAAGACTTGGGCTTGAGGATTCATTTTTTAGCTGTGTGACTGTGGGTAAAGACTCTGAGCTTCAGTTTCCTCACTTGTCAAATTAAGGTATTAAACTCCATGTCCTCTGGATCCCTTTTTAGTACTAAATTCTATGCTCTAATAATCTGGTAAATGAGGATAATCCCTGTGGAATGTTGGCCAAGGTAGATGGGTGACCAGAGGAAGACTTTGTCAGTCCTAAAGCCCAGCAGGAAAGGGAACTGACATTGTTGGAGACATTTCTAGAAGAAATCTCAGTTTAGAGAATAATCTCTTCCTTATCCAGGGAGCTTGTCTGCCCATCAAATTCTTTAGGTCTTGTGACCTCTATCTGGTCAATTGGGATTCCAACTGTGGATCATGGCCAAGAACACAGGTATGTCATGCTTGTATATATATCAGTCTGGTTTTGCAGGAAAATATTTTAGAACTTTAGGGTTATGCTGGCAGGGATGTCAGATCATCACTCAAACCCTTGTTTTACATAGGAGGAAACTGAGGCTGAGTGGTGACTTGGTTCATCCCAAATCACCCAGAATCTAAACCCAGGACCCAGGATTGATAAATTAGAGTTTTTCTCAGTGCACTGTGATGTTCCCTCTAATGGAAACTCCTGGAAGACACAGACTCACACCCCCAGTTTCGGGATCAGTGGTCCTACATAATAGGCACTTCATAAGAAACAGTGGGTTGACTTGAATTTCCCCAGATGTGGATCAGAAAGAAGAAAAAAATACTCACTGCTCCCAAGAACCACGAGCTGAGTTCCTTCTGCAAAGTTTTTGATCCAGCCCGAACTATCGCTCACAATGATTACCTGCTGAACAAAAACATTGGAACCAGCATAAGGTTCATCCTGGCCACGCACAGGGGCAACATTTCATCCAGAAATTAAACCAAATAATTAGACAGAATTCCAAAACATCTTCATCCTTATAATGCAGCTGCTTGATCATGAGGCAAGCCCAAAGAGTTTCTGATCCTTTTGAACCTCTCTGATGGCAAGCACAAGTCTTCCTGAGAGGGAATGGATAGACTTCCCATTTCTCAATAGATGAACAAGATCCCAAAGTCTTTGTATGGTCCTTTGTTAGGATGCTCATTTAATGGGGTCTGCAGGGATGAAGGAGATAAGAGAAGCAAGAATAAATTATAAATAAAGTAGAAACAGAATTAAATATGAAAATAAAATGGACTGCAGGTCCTAGGATGCTTAGGAAAGGATCATGATAAAGCATCTAATCATTTTACAAAGAGAAAAATGGAGATCCAGAGGGGTAAGTGGCTTGCCCAAACTCATATAGAGATTGTGCCAGAGTAGGGATGTGAGCTTACTAAATGAGACTGAATTTTCACCTTGGCAAAATACCAGCAGAGTCACTTATAAATTACATTGTGGTTCTCTCTCTCTCTCTCTCTCTCTCTCTCTCTCTCTCTCTCTCTCTCTCTCTGTGTGTGTGTGTGTGTGTGTAATGTGAGGGATGGAGGTGAGTGAGAGAAAAAACCACAAAGCGCCTCAAAGAAGAGAAACAAAAGGACCACATCTGCTCTTAACAACAGCCGACCGGAGGGATGGTCACATAGGAAAGCAGTATGTATTTGGGTGATACAAAAAGATCACAAAGTCATTGTTGACTTCCACTGCTGTTCTTCTTCTCAGTAAATGGTCAAATGGAAGATCCACCTGCAGCCAAGGTTGGGCTTTTTGGTTCTGTTTGGATGACAGTTTAACAGGAAGTCTACTGTTAGTTGCTCTCGGAGAACAGACTATTCATCATCTCTATTCTCACATATAATCAGTTACCAAGTTGGACTGATTCCAGTCGATGATTTCTCTTCTATCCAACTGTTACCATCACTACAAGCTTAATCTGGGTCCTGGAGCATCCTCAACTTCATTACAGGTTTTCCCAAATTTTATTCACATTTTGCGCTTATAATTGATCCATTTGTGTGTGAGTCTATAATCACTAAGCTCACCAAAATGAAGCCTATTAAAGGCAGAAAATTCACTTCTCTTGAAGAGAAATCTTCTGGTGAGACATTTGAGATCTGGAACTAATATCTGTTTCAGAAAGAAAAGAAAATCTTCATAGATGCTAGGATTCTAAATGGAAATATTGATTATAGCAAGTGGAGAGACTTTGAATGTTGTGGATAAGTTCACTTCCCTAGGCAGTGTCCTTCCAAGCGAGGTATATGTTGATAATGAAGTTGTTACTACACATTCAGAGCTAGCTAGTGTTTGGGAGGCTCCAAAAGAAAGTACAGGGAAGAAGAGATAGTAGACTGACCGCCAGACTGAAGGTCTACAAGCCACTGTGCTCACCTCAGTGCTATATGCTTGTGAAACTTGGATAGTCTATGAACTTCAGGAAACTAAATGGCTTCCATTTGAATTGTCTTAGGAAGATTCTGAAGACCACCTGACAGGAGAAGGTCCCAGACACTGAGTTCCTTTCTTGAGCTAAACTGCCGAGCATTCCAACATTACTACAGAGCAGGCACTAGGAGGGACTGGTCATGTTGTTAGAATGCCAGATGTACTCTTGCCAAAAAGACTATTTTTGGAGAACTCACAGAGGGCAAGCACTCACAAGAGGGTCAGAAGAAGTGATCCTGGGTCACCCTGAAGGTTTCTCTTAACTTTAGAATTGATTGGGCAGCATGGGAGATACTGATAGAGAGCCACCAAGCATGGCGTGCCCTCATCAGAGAGAGGGCTGTGTTCTATGAGCAAGGCAGAATTGAAATAACTCGAAGAAAATGTGAGCTATGTAAGTTTAGAGTAACCACACTAAATGTTCACTGGGACAATTCATGCCCAACCTGTAGTAGAGCATTCCAAGCTCGTATTGGTCTGATCAGCCAAAGATGGACACATACTCTAACTTGTCTCTAACACAGTGATGTCATTTTGGCCTTCTTTGATAACAAAGGACAAGAACCAGCCAACTAACCAATCAATGATTACTCCAATCACATAAAGAAAATATTACTACAAACTCTTCAGAATTCTGGTCAATGAAGTTATTAGTCATCACCTCAGAGGACTGATGGTCTACCTGTCATCTAAAAGGTGGGGGAATACTGGTGCATTGTGAAGCATACCTTGTCAAATTAATCCAGTTTTCATTAACTGTATCTTAATAAAAGCAGTCAGAAAACCAAGGGTCAGTTCTTTCTGAAGAGGAAGAGTCATTGGGAAATATCCATGATATCAAAAGTAAAGCACCAGTAAAACACTTTTTGAATTTAAAAAGAAGTAAGGATTCAACAAACCACCCTTCTAATTTATTCATTTAGCCAATCAATAAACATTTATTAATCATTTATTGGGGTCCGTGCACTGTGCTAAGTGCTAGGGATATTAAAAAAGATCTTTATACTGATTCTCAAGGAGTTCACATCCAACAGATAGATAATCTTCAAATAAATTGCACACAACACACACACAGTGTAAATTGAAGGTTATGTAAGATGGAAACCATTTACAATGTCTGTTGGGTGAACCAGTCACTTAGCGAGTCAATAAAGATTTATTTCACATCTAGGGCTTCCAGTGGTACCACAGTGAAAAGAACATTCGGGTTGAATT
The DNA here is from genome assembly GCF_037893015.1 of Macrotis lagotis. Classification (NCBI taxonomy): domain Eukaryota; kingdom Metazoa; phylum Chordata; class Mammalia; order Peramelemorphia; family Peramelidae; genus Macrotis; species Macrotis lagotis. The sequence continues at coordinate 188,330,401 of NC_133665.1, forward strand.
CAGGAAGACTTTGTTTCTAAATTCAAATCCAAAGTCTGATACTTCCTAGCTGGTTGACCCTGAACTGGTCATTTAACTCTCTTGGCTTCAGTTTCCTCAACTGTAAAATAAGCTGGAGAAGGCAATGATAAACAATTCCAGTATCTCTATCAAGAAAACCTAAATGGGGTCACCAAGAGTTGAATGTGACAAGAAATGGTCAAACAACAAGGCCTCTACTAGGTGCTAGGCTAAGCATGTACATAGGCTAAGCATGTATATGATGATGATGTTTTGTCCTTTTTTTAAAATTAGATTTTGCTAGGCAATGGGGTTAAGTGATTTGTGCAAGGTCACATAGCTAGGTAATTACTAAATATCTGAGACTGGATTTGAACTCAGGTATTTCTGATTCCAGGGCTACTGCTCTATTCACTGCCCCACTTAGTTGCCCCTGTCTTTCATTCTTGAAGAAGACCATGACATCAGGGAGGTCATGTCACGACAAGCACATGAATTCAATTTGAGTGAAAGGTCCTCACTTTCTCCTCCAGACCATCTGGGTCCAGTGGCCAGATAGGAATCAGGATGACTGGAAATGACCCTGGATGAAAGGCAATCAGGGTTAAGTGACTTTCCCAAGGTCATACAGTCAGTAAGTAGCAAGCGACTAAATCTGGATTCGAATTCCTGTCCTCCTGACTCCAAGGCCAGTGCTCCATGCACTATACCACCTAGCTACCCTTATACATATACATGTACATACATATTTTATAGAGGATAAACAGGAAATAATCACTGGCAATTAAGAAGAATTGGTAGAAGGTGTCTTACAGCTAGGCGGTACTTGGATGAAACCAGGAAAGTCAAAAGGGGAAGTTGAGGAAGAAGTTCCAGGTCTGTTGGGGAGGTGGAGCTAGAGAAAATGCCTAGAGATAGGATTCAGAGAATATTGTTCAAGGAACATCAAGGAGGTGGGATATTCCCAAAATACATGTTAGGCTCTCTCTTTAAAAGGAATCACTTGGGAGTTCCTGAAAGGATTAAAATGACAGGCCCAGTCCCAGTCTCATGTTTTTGGCAGGTTTTTGACTTTCTTAGTTAGATGTCCATGTTGCTTCCCCATAGAACATATGGTTCTTGGCAGGAAATGAGCTTTCATTTTTTCTTTTGTATTCCCAGATTACATACAAAGCATGGAAGGCACACCTATGATGTAGGTGCAATATATAGGGAACTCTCAGTGAGGAAGACCCTCAGCCAATGTAGATGAACATATTCTGAAACCTGATTTAGAGAATTATTTGGGACTTGGAGAAATTAAGATACTTTACATAAAATTGCGTGAGAAATGCATGTTTATAGAAGCTGTGAATTTTTTTAAAAAATATTTATTTATTTTCATCCACATGCACATGCATATTTACAAGTTACAAAATTTCCCTCCATCCTCCCTTCCCACCCCCTCCTCCCAGCAGGGAACAGTCAGGTTAGCATTTTACATATGTGTTTTGTTAAACATGTTTACAAATGAGTAATTTTTGGCATGAAGAATTAGGATTAAGGGAGCTACACAAGGGATAATTTTTATGAAGTGTTCACATTTGTAAGGGTTGGTTTTCTTCTGCGTATTTTGTTTTGTTTTTCTTCCCCTGGGTGGGTATAATACAGCCCATAACCACTCAAATACTGTTGTCCTAGGTCTCTGGACTGCGGAGAGGAGCGGCTTCCATCATGGTCGTTCATCTGACAATGTTGTTGTTGATGTGGACATTGTTCTCTTGGCTCTACTCCCTTCGCTCAGCATCAGATCCCTTAAGTCATTCCATGCTTCTCTAGAGCCCAACCCTTTATGGTTTCACATAGACCAACAATATTCCATAGTATTCATGTAACATGACTTGTTTGGCCATGCCACTATGGATGGGCATCCCCTCATTTTGCGGTTCTTTGCCACTACAAAAAGACCTGTGAATTTTTAATGTTAGAGGAAAGGGTTCTGAAATAAACACATGATAATTCTTTGAGCCTCACTTCCTTCAGAATTCTAACAGAACATTTTTTCAAGGAAGTTCATTGATTATTATTTATATTGCAGTTGTTGAACAAAAAGAAGAGAATTTACAAAATACTCACCCTTAATTTTGCTTTGATTTCCCTCCATGAAGCATTCCTCATCTCCCCTTTCTATCCTGCATGACCACAGATCTCCATCACTCTCTGGCCTTGGCCCACTTCAGGTCTTGGTCACCTATAGACACATATCTTTCTCTTTCACTGCTGGTCATATGATTTCCCCAAGGCTAATGACAGTTTCTTGAAGGGAACCATGCCTTGAACTCCTTTCCCACAGCCCTGGGCTCACACCACCTGAATCTATTCTTTTTGACTAAAAGAATGTAATGAACCACGACCTCCACCACCATAAGTAATTAGGAGAAAGAACATTGGAACTTACTTCTCTGACAATTGAGACTAAATTCTACCCCTAAAAGTATTTGAGCTGATCGAGAGATCCAAGATATTTATAGATGATATTAATGTCTTCCATCTTCTTCTTTCTCTTATTTTCTCATGAGGAATATTGAATCCAATTGTTGACTTAGCTATAGGAGGCAAGGTCAGGGGGCCAGATGTAGAAACAGGAATATCTGGGTTCAAATTCTACCTAAGATGTTTGCTATCTAGGTGATCCTGGGCAAGTCACTTAGGTCATCTCTGAGGATCTCAGTCCTTGTAAAATGGGAATGGAAACAGACCCTATTTCATGGAGAAGTGGAGAGGATGAGACATCACATAATCTAAGACTCCGTCAAAAAGAAGAAAGACAGAATTTAAGGGCTGGAAGGGACCTAGGGAGATTTTGTTGTTGTTGCAGTTTTTGCAAGGCAATGGGGTAAGGCCACACAGCTAGGCAACTATTAAGTGTCTGAGGTGGGATTTGAACTCAGATCCTCCTAACTCCAGGGCTGGTGTCCTATTCACTATGTCACCTACCTGCACCAGCAATGGAAATTTTAAAGCTGAAAAGACGTGAATGATTATGATGGAGGAAGGAGTTTGATACCTGTTTGAGTTGTAACTGGAATGTGGTGTGGAGAAGACACAGGACACATGGCCCAGGGAAGAAATGCAGGAAGTGCTGTGGGCAGGCTGAAGATGGGAGCCAGAGATGAGGAGGGAAGAGGATGTGGGGAGGGACCTGAGGAGGGCACGATTCTTGCAGGTGCTGTCACTGAGTGTGGACTGCTGTGGGATTCCCAGCATGCACAGTAGTAGGTGGCCTCATCTTCACGGGTTATGTCATTTATCGTTAGGCTCAAGGTTGTTTCATTTTTCTTTAATCCCACAAATTTGTCCTTTTTGTTACCTAATGCTTGGTATCTGTAGACCCCAACTTGTTGGACATAGAGCAGATGTTGTAAAGGCTGGTTTGGCCTCTGTTGGTACCAGTGTATGTACCTTTCATAACAGCTCCCAAACACCAGGCAAGTCATACGAGCAGTTGTGGTCGGCAATTTGGTGATGGAGAGGACAGGCTGCTTCAGTTCTACAGCTTCATGTCCAACTAGAAATAAAAAGAAGAGATATCAAGACATGAGGAGGTCCCTTGGAGAATTTCTTCTATTTCTCAGTTGATCTGAAAAGAGGGAGAAGCCAACTCACACATCCAGAGGGTGACCACAACAAGGACCTGGCAGAGGCTCATTCTGGCTGTGCCAGCTGTTGGTCTGAGGAGATGCCAGGGAAGCAAGGAGACTGACAGATGAAGAACAGGTCAATGGAAAGAATGCTTGGAGGAGGGTTGTTGTGGTGTCAGCAGAGCAAATGAGCTGCTCAATGATGGTCTCATGCTCATTTTGCTTTCAACCTTTCAAGAGGTGCAAACTAGGGCTCTTTCCTTGGGTGGGGGCCAGGCTTGGTGATGTAAATGATGATTAACCTTCCTCTTTCCTCTGCCCCAAAAGGAAGGTACAGAGTCTTTTAGTGACTTACCCCATCTCCAATCTACCCTGAAAACCATGAAGATATCTTCCAGTAGTTCTTCAGACATCATTCAGTCCTCTAAATAAGATTATGTTATATTTATTTAAAGTTTTATTCTCCAGAGGTCACATGGGATGTGGTTGGAGCACAAGTCTCAGGGCCAAGAAGACCTGAATCCCAGTTCTTGGGGATGTTTGACCCTAGACAAGGCATAATGATTCAATTTTCATTTTTGTCCCTTCTGCAGGATGTTTTTAACTTAACATTTTGTTTTCTTTTATTTATTCTAAACTTGAGTAGAAAAAAGAAAAGCAGAAAATACAAATCTATTCTGTGCAGTATGCTTTTCCTTTGAACTTTATAGTAAATTATCATGTAACTTCTTTTTCTGTCCCTACTTTTCCTCCTTCTGGCCCAGATGGCTACCATTAGATAAAATACACACACACACACAAACACACACACACACACACACACACACATTTAAATCCATTCTACACCTACTACTATTTATCATCTCTTTCTCTTGATATAGATACCATCTTCCTTTATTTTTCCTACGTAGTTAATTTGAGTAATTATAATAGTCAAAATGATCTGGTCACGCCAAGTTGGTCTCAAAAACAATACTTTAACAATTGTATTCATTTTCTGAGATCTGGTAATTTTGTTATCCTTATTTCATGCAGGTCTTGCCATGGTTTTTAAGATCGTCAAGTTTATCATTTCTTATGGCTCAGGAAGTATTTTATTCTATCGTGATCAAATATCACAATTTATTTGGTCATTCCCCAACTGAGAAGCACACCTGCAATTTCCAGTCCTTTGCTGTTGTCTTTTCTTTTCTTTTGTTTCATTTTATTTTTTCCCCTGGTTACATGAAAAACAAAGTTTTAATATTGATTTCCAAAACCTTGAATTCCTAATTCACTCCCTTCCTCCCACCCCATTCCCTCTCATTGAGAAAAAAGTTACTTAATATATGTTAAAAATGTGTAGTCATGAAAAACAGTACCTCAGTAGTTATGTTGTAAAAGTAAACATGCCTCTCCCCAAAAAGAGAAACCTCAGGAAAAATAAAGTGAAAAAAAATCCTCAATCTGTCTTTGCCACTGTCAACGAGCTGCTAACATTAACAGAACATGAGTTGCTTTGCCTTTCTCACTGCTCACCTTTGCAAACAGACCTGTTAGCGGTACTGCTGGTCAAAGGGTAGACAAGGTTTGTAAGTCTTTGGGCGAGATTCCTTATCACGCTCCAGATCTCTCCATTTTCTTGCCTAATCCCCAGTCTGTAAGCTATAGAGGAATTACTGCATCCACAGAAGGAGATTCCTCCTCTAAACTGATGGAATCCTAGGTCTGTCCCCATGGCCTTCCTCCCAATAGCCATGGGGGTGAGCAGGGGAAGGATTCCTTGACACCTCACACAGAAGTGGGAACTGAGGTTTACAGACCTGAAGTCACTTGCCCAGGTTCCAGAGCTAACATGTGGAGTCAGTCTCTATATTAGATATCTGCCATAGTCCACGTGCTAGTGGAAACCAGACTTGACTTTGTTCCCTATCTCTATGACTTCCAGGCCAGTGCCCTCTCTCCTGGCTCCAGGCCACTGCCAAGAACATTCCAGGCTCTCTATGGTGACCTGGGATGTCATCTTTCATTTTGTTCCTTCCCTCAGACTGTTTCCATAGGATCTCCAAGTCTGTCTTTGCCTCTATTAAAAATAATCCAATGAGCTCTGACATTCCTCTGCTGTTCAAAGCAATGAAAATAATTGGGAGGTTGGAGAATAATTTTTCAATGACTTGGGAAGATATCATCAAGATAGAGCCAGCCAATTAACATAGTTCTTGCTCCAGTTTGTGTTTATTATTAAATTAATACCTTCCTTCTTCCTATTTCTCTTATTTTCTGATGAGAAATAGTGGATCCATTTGCTGACTTTGCTGAAGGAGACAAGGTCAGGGAACCAGACATGGAATCAGGAATATCTGGATTCAAATTCTGCCTCACATATGTGCTATCTTGATGATCCTGGACAAGTCACTTAGGCCATCTCATAGCATTGGAAATGAAAGAGAACCTATTGTGTAGGGTGCTGGAGAGCATGGGACAACATCATATAACATAAGACTCTGCCAAAAAGCAGAATGACAGAATTTAAGAACTAGAAGGGACCTAAGGAGATGTTTTGTCCCACAATAAAACAATGAAAACCTCAAAGCCATGAAGAGACATGAATGATTATGATGGTGAAGCAGGTAGTTGGAAACCTGGCTGAGGTGTTATAGGAATGTGGTGTGGTGTAGCTACAGGCCCAAGGAAGAAATGCAGGAAATGTGGGCAGGCTGAGGATGGGAGCCAGAAGTGAGGAGGTGACCCGTAGAGAAGAGGATGTGGGGAGAGACCTGAGGAGGGCAGGATTCTTGTAGGTGTTGTCACTGAGTGTGGACTGCTATGGGATTCCCAGCAGGCACAGTAGTAGGTGGCCTCATCTTCATGGGTTATGTCATTTATTGTGAGGCTCAAGGTCATTTCATTTTTCTATTACCTAATGCTTGGTATCTGTTGACCCCGACTTGTTGGGCATAGGGCAGATGCTGTAAAGGCTGGTTTGGTTTCTGTTGGTACCAGGATATGTACCCACCATAACAGTTCCCACTGCCAGACATTAGACAAGTCACCCGTGCTGTTTTGGTCAGCTCTTTGGTGATGGAGATGTCGAGATGCTGTAGTTGTACATCTGCATGTCCAACTAGAAATAAAAGAAGAGAATATCAAGACATGAGTAGGTCCTTTGGAAAATTTCTTCTGTTTCTCATCTGATTTGGAAAGAAGGAGAAGTTAACTCACATGCCCATAGGGCAGCCACAATAAGCACCTGGCAGAGACTCATTCTGGCTGTGCCAGTTGTTGGTCTGAGAAGACCCCAAGGAATCAGGGAGACTGATAGCTACAGAGAGAGCAAGTCAGTGGAAGGAATGCTTGGAAGAGGGCTGGTGTGGTGTGTGCAGAGGAAATGAGCTGCTCAATGATGGTCTAATGTTCATTGTGCATTCAAACTTTTTAAGAGGTGCAGACCAGGGCTCTTTCCATGGGAGGGGACCAGGCTTGGTGATATCAATGATGATTGACCTTCATGTTTCTTTTGCCCAGAGATGAAGATAGAGAATCTTGGAGTGACATCCCACCTTCATTCCAAAAACTGTGAGAATATCTGCCAGTGATTCCTTGGAGACTGTTGAGCCCTCTAAATAAGAATAGCTTATATTTATTTGAGAGTGACATGGGATGTGGGCAGAGACTGTGTTTCAGAACCAAGAACACCAGAATTCAAGCTCTAGAAGGTATCTGATGCTAGACAAGTCAGAACTAGTTAATTCTCTTTTTTTCTTCCTGGACGGTGTTTTTAAATGAATATTTTCTGTTTTTTTATTTATTCTAAACTTAAGCAAAATACACAAAGGGGCCTTGCACATGAACATGCAAATCTATTATGTACAACTTTATTTTCCTTTTAATCTTAAAATAAAATTATCATGCCATTTTTTCTGTCCCTACTCTGCTCCCCCACTCCAAATGGCTACCATTAGACACGAATATATGAATGAATATATTTACATACCTGTGGGTATATGTGTATCTGTTTATATACATATATATGTATATTAATATATTTCAATACATTCTTTAAATATTTCTAGTTATCAGTTCTATTTTCCCTCATATTTCCTTTGTAGTTAATTTGGATATTTAAAAGGGTCAAAATTACTTGGCTACTGCTAAGAAGAATTCAATGAGTTCTGACATTCCTCTATTTTTTGGCTTTTTAGCAAGGCAATGGGGTTAAGTGACTTGCCCAAGGTCACACAGCTAGGTAATTATTAAGTGTCTGAGGTTGGATTTGAACCCAGATCCTCCTGACTCCAGGCTTGGTGCTCCATCTACTGCACCACCCAGCTACTCTGTTCAAAGTAGTTCTCAAAACAGTATTGTTACTATTGTATACATTTTCCCACATCAGCTGATTTTCCTTTATTATTTCATGTGTCTGTCCATATTTTTCTAAGCTTATCATTTCTTATAACCAAGTAATCATTTATTCTCTCATGATCAAATACCACAATTTGTTGGTCACTGAGAAGCACGCCTTCAATTTCCAATTCTTTACTGTTATCTGTTATTTTATTTTGTTCCTTTTTATTTTTTCCCCTGGTTACAGGAAAAACGAAGTTACAATATTCCAAAACCTTCAATTCCAAATTCACTCCCTTCTTCCCACCCCAATCCCTCTCATGGAGAAACAAGTTACTTGATATAGGATTAAAATCTGTAGCCATGAAAAGCAATACCTCAATAGTCATGTTATAAAAATAAACATATTCCCCCCCAAAGGAAAATCTCACAAAAAATAAGGTGAAAAAATATGCTTCAATCTGTCTTTGTCACTATTAATGAGCTGCTAACCACAATAGAACATAAGAGTTGGCTTCTTTTCTCACTGCTCACCTTTGCAAACAGACCTATCAGTGGTTTTCCTGGGCCAAAGGGTGGACAAGGTTTATAACACTTCGGACAAAACTCCCGATCAGTCTCCAAACCTCTCCATCTTCTTGACTCCTCTCCAAGTCTGCAAGTTATAGAGGAGTTACTGCATCCACAGAAGGAGATTCCTCATCTAAACTGATGAAATCCTAGGTCTGTCCCCATGGCCTTCCTCCCAATAACCATGGGGGTGAGCAGGGGAAGGATTCCTTGACACTTCACACAGAAGCGGGAACTGAGGTTTACAGACCTGAAGTCATTTGCCCAGGTTCCAGAGTTAATGAGTAGAGTCAATCTCTATATTAGATATCAGCTATGTTTCAGGTCCTAGAAACTCTGGAACTAAGGCTCAGTTTTCACCCCTATCTTTCTGACTTCCAGGCCAGTACCTGGTCACTCCCCAAAACTATCCAGTCTCCCTATGGTGATCCAGGGGAGTCATCTTTCACTTTGTTGTCCTTCCCTCAGAATGTTTCCATAGGACCTCCAAGTCTGTCTTTACCTCTGTTAAAAAGAATCCAGTGAGCTCTGACATTTCTCTGCTGTTCAAACCAATGAAGCACAATGGGGGTTTGGAGATTGAATTTATCAATGCCTTGGGCAGGTTTTATCCAGGTGGAGCCCGCCAACTCTCAGGGGTCTTCCTGCAACTTGAGTTTCCTTTCTTCTGTTGCACACAGGTAGACACACTCAGGTACACACTGAGACACACACACACACACACACACACACACACACACACACACACACACAGCCAAAACTGCTGTTTGGGCCCTCAGGCCCTCCATGGTTCCCAGATACTCAATGCTAGATCAGAGAGTTGAAAGCCTAAAGATGGCTAGAAGATGGAAGGTGAGCAGAAAGCAGGAGGGAAAGATGAAAGATGGGCCCTGCACACTTGAAGGAGGCCAGGAAGGCAGATGGTAGAGATGAGGAAAGAAAGTCCTAGGCATGGACTGTAGACCCTGAAAATGCCTTGACCTGTGTCTGTGTAGGTGTGGATTTTGTGTGTGGGTGTCTGTATATCTTTCTATGTGTCTGTTTGTGACTGTGTGAAGCACAGTGGAAGCTAGAAGATGGCTGGTAAGGTAGGAAGGAGCCAGGCTATGAAGGCCTTTGAACACCAAGCTAAGGATTTTCTATTTTACTCTGGTGCTGTCCGCCATTTCAGGACAACGGCTCTTCTTCCTTCTCGAGGATGTCCTAGACTTCTTCTAAGATCCAAATCAAGTGTATTGTGCTGCAGAGGGTTTTCCTGAATCCCTTTTCCTCCCAGGACTTCCTCCCTCCAAATTAGGCTCTTTTCCCTTTTCTCTGAGGGGCATCATGGACAAAGGCTTGGAGAACTCTTCTCAAAATCAAGAGGTTGAGTTCAAGTCATATCTTTGACCTATGTGACCTGGGGGGGATTGATTGCAGCATCCATAACCCCAGAGAGTCTCAAAGGTGAAAGACACTCTGATCTCTACTGATAGAAGGATTTTCTTCACCTTTGTTTCCTAAAAGACCTGGAACCACACAGGTCCAATCCCTTTCTCATGTTTTGGATATCCTTTTTTTTATTTAAAAAATTTTTTTGGACAGCCTTTTGACTCTCTTTGCTAAATGTTCAAGTTGCTTTTTCCAAAGAAGTTATGGTTCTTGAGAGGAGAGCTGTTTTCATTTGTGCCTTTGTATCCCCAGGACCAAAGGAAGGCCTGGAAAGTCTTCATTGGATCTCTGATTTTATTGTTGCAGGGAACTCCTAGTGAGAAAACCCGCATTCAAAGTGAACATATTCTGAGTCTTATGGTTTTAGAGAGTTACTCGGGTCCTAGAGAGATGCCCCAGAACTGTTTCCTGTTGAATAGAAACTGTGAGAATCTGTAATATTAGAGAAAGGCTTTTGACAGGAAATGATCATTTTTTGGACCTCATTTCCTGCAGAGAATACTAATGGAACATTTTTTGCAAAGGAAGTTTCTTGATTCCTCATTATTTCTATTGCATCTCTTGTACAAAAGGAGAGAATTTTCATCTGATTATCTTTATTAACTTTGACTCATGAAATCCTTGATTTTACTTGGATTTCCCTCCATGAAACACTCCCATTCCCCGACCTACACCCCATAAAACTGTAGTTCTCCTTCCCCGTCTGCCCCACTTAAGTCTCAGTCATCTATCAACAGATATTATTCTCTTTCACTTCTGATAGTATGATTTTTTTCCACAAGGTTAATGTCTCTTTCTTGAAGGCACCAAGTCTTGGACTCCTTTCCCACAACCCTAGGTTCACTCCACCTGAATTAATGCTTGTTGACTGAAAAATACATTTAACCATCACTTCCACCACTATAAGTAACGAGGGGAAAGAGAGTTTGAGTGTTGGAAGGCTCATTTCTGTCCATTTTGCTGAATTTTATCCCCCTTCCCCCCAATAGCATTTGAGCTGGTTCAGAAAGCTAAGGAATTACGAGATGATATTGTCTTCCTTCTTCTGTTTTCTCTTATTTTCTCATGAGGAGTATTGGACCCAACTGTTAACATTGCTGAAGGAGACAAGGTCAGGGGACTAGACACGGAGACTAGAATATCTGGGTTGAAATTCTATCTGAGATATTTGCTACCTTGATGATCCTGGGGAAGTCATTTAGTTCATCTCATAGTATCTCAGTCTCTGTAAAATGGGAATGGAAAGAGAACCTAATGCATAGGGTGGTGGAGAGGTTGAGACAACACCATGTAATGTAAGGTTCTCTGCCCAAAAGGTGAATGACTGAATTTAAGAATTGCAGGGGACCTAAGGAGATGCTTTGTCCAAATAAAGAGACAATGGGAATCTTAAAGCCATGAAGAGATGTGAACAATTGTGATGGAAAAGGAGGGAGAGAGTTTGAAACCTTGTGAGTTGGAACAGGAATGGGGTACAGTGTAGATATAGACCACATAGCCTAGGGAAGAAATGCAGGAAATGTTGTGGGCAGGCTGTGGATGGGAGCCAGAAAGGAGGAGGTGGCCCTCAGGGAAGAGGATGTGGGGAGGGACCTAAGGAGGACAGAATTCTTGTAGGTGTTACCACTGAGTGTGGACTGGTGTGGTCTTCCCAGCAGGCACAGTAGTAGGTGGCCTCTTCTCCATGGGTTATGTCATTTATTGTTAACCTTGAGCTCATGTCATTTTCTTTAAACCCCACAAATTTGTCCTTTTTATTACCTAATGCTTGGTTTTTGTTGATTTTGATTGCTTGGATCCTGAGCAAGGCTGGCTTGGTTTCTGCTGGCACCAGAATATGTACCCCTTATAACAGCTCCCACTGCCGGACACTTGGCAATGCATGTGAGCCGTTGCGCTCAGGGATTTGGTGATGGAGATGTCATGCTGCTTCAGTTCTACAGCTTCAATTTCAACTAGAAAGAAAGAGAGAACATGGAGACATGAGGAATTTCTTTTGAGAATTTCTTCTGTTCACATCTGATCTGCAAAGAGAGAGAAGCCAACTCACTGGTCCAGAGGGCAGCCACAGCAAGCACCTGGCAGAGCCTCATTCTGGTGGTGTCAGTTGTTGGTCTGAGGAGACCCCAGAATCAAGGAGATGGATAGATGGAGAGCAGGTCAGTGGAAATAATGCTTGGAGGAGGGCTGGTGTGAGGTGCTCAATGTTGGTCTAATGTTCATTGTGATTGGATCTTTCCTTGAGTGGGGGCTAATCTTGGTGACTTCAATGATGATTGACCTTCCTGTTTCCTTTGCCCAACGATGAAGATATAGAGTCCTTTAGTGACTCACTCTGTACCCTCTTCACCTCCCAAACTGTGAGAATGTCTGTCAATGGTTCCTCAGACACCACTGAGTCCTCTAAATATGAATATGCTATATTATTTAATGCTTTATTCTTGGAAGATAACATGGAATGTGGGCAGAGAGCAAGTCTCAGGGACAGGCAGACCAGGAATCCAGTTCTTGGGGAAGTTTGACCATGGACAAGTCATAACTATTCAATTTTCTTTTTTTCTGTTTTTTCTTCTTCATGATGTGTTAAAATTAAAATTTTGTTTTATTTTATTTCTTCTAAACTTAATAAGAATAGAAAAGAAAATTTGAAAAAAGTTCATTGCACATAGAAATGCAAATCTATTGTGGACGACTTGCTTTTCCTTTTACCTTTGTAATAAAATTATCAGATAACTTTTTTCTTTTTGTACTTCTGCTCCCCCACCCCAGAAAGCTATTATTAGACACAAATATATATTTGTAAGTTATATGTGTATATATATATGTGTGTGTGTGTTTATATTTAAATACATCTGATACATAATTTTGTTTCAATTCTTTTCCTTCATGCAGATACTGTCTTTCTTCATATTTCCTATGTAGTTCATCTGGATATTTCTAATAGTCAAAATGACCTGGTCGCTCAAAGTTTTTCTCAAAACAATATTGTTACTGTTGTATACATTTTCTCTTATCTCCTTAATTTTGTAATCCATTTTTTCATAAGACAATAAGGTTAATTGACTTGCCCAAGGTCACTACTATTAAGGCTCCGAGGTTAGATTTCAACTCAAATTCTCTTGATTTCTTATGGGTCCATTGGCCAGATATGAATAAGAATGACTTGGATGTTCTTGAATTCAAAATAATCAGGTAGTTAAATATTTCCTTCATAATTACACTGAAATATTATTATTCCCATTGTTTAAAATTGAGAAACTGAGGATCAGAGAGGGAGAATATGTTGCACAAGGGTAACAGGATCAAATTTGATAGATCCAGACTCATTATCAAGAAAGTCCTAGCAAAAAGGTGTTCCACAGATGTAGGAAAGCCTATAGATGGCTAGAAGATGGAAGGTGATCAGAAAGCAGGAGGGAAAGATGATCGACAGGCCCTGCAGTCTTGAAGAAGGCCAGGAAGGCACATGGTAGAGATGAGGGCTCCTAGGCATGGGCTGTAGATTCTGAAAGAAGCTTGACCTGTGTCTGTTTGTGACTGTGTAAAGCACAATGGAAGCTAGAAGATGACTGGTAAGGTAGGAAGGAGCCAGGCTATGAAGGCCTTTGAACACCAAACTAAGGATTTTCTATTTTACTCTGGTGCTGTCCGCCATTTCAGGACTACGCCCCTTCTTCCTTCTCAAGGTCCAATTCTTCTAAGGTACAATTCAAGTGTATTGTGCTGCAGAGGGTTTTCCTGAATCCCTTTTCCTCCCAGGGCCTCCTCCCTCCAAATTAGGTTCTTTTCCCTTTTCTATGAGGGGCATCAAGGAGAAAGGATGGAGAACTTTTCTCAAAATCAGGAGGTTGAGTTCAAGTCATATCTTTGGTCTATGTGACCTGGGGGGGGGGGGATTGATTGCAGCATACATAACCCCAGAGAGTCTCAAAGGATCTAAGAGGCACGAGGTTCTGATCTCTATTGATAGAAGGACTTTCTTCACCTTTCATTCCTAAAAGACCTGGAACCACAGGTCTAGTCCCTGTCTCATGTTTCAGACAGCCTTTTGACTTTCTTTCCCATGTGTTCAGGTTGCTTCCCCCAGACAATATATAGTTCTTGAGAGGAGAAGTGTTTTCATTTTTGCTGTTGTATTCCCCAGGACCAAAGTAAAGCCTGGAAGGTGTTTTTTTCATTGAATCTCTGATTTTATTGTTGCAGGGAACTCCTAGTAAGAAAACCCACATTCAAAGTGATGAACATATTCTGAGTCCTATGATTTTAGAGAGTTACTTGGGTCCTAGAGAGGTTGAGTCTTTGCATGGAAGATGCCCCAGAACTGTTTCCTATAGAATAGAAACTGTGAGAATCTGTAATATCAGAGAAAGGCTTTTGAAAGGAAGATGATATTTTTTTGGACCTCATTTCCTGCAGAGAATACTAACGGAGCATTTTTGCAAGGAAGTTTCTCGATTCCTTATTGTTTCTATTGCATCTGTTGTACAAAAGGAGAGATTTTCATCTGATTATCTTTATTAATTTTGGCTCATGAAATCCTTGATTTTACTTGGATTTCCCTCTATGAAGCGCTCTCATTACCCCACCCAGATCCCCCAAGACCAGAGATCTCCTTCCCCTTCTGCCCCACTCCAGGCCTTGGTCATCTATCAATAGATATTGTTCTCTTTCATTTCTGATCATGTGATTTTCCCAAGGCTAATGTCTCTTTCTTGAAGGGACCAAGTCTTGGACTCCTTTCCCACAATCGTAGTTTCATTCCACCTGAATCCATACTAGTTGAGTAAGTAATGAGGAGAAGTAATGAGTGTTGGAAGTCGCTTCTCTGGCCATTTTGCTAAATTCTGCCTCCCCCCCAAATCATTTGAGTTGAATCAGAGATAAAAGGAATTATGAGATGATACTGTCTTCCTTCTTCTGCTTTCTCTTATTTTCTCATGAGGAGTATTGGATCCAATTGTTAACACTGCTGAGGGAGACAAGGTCAGGGGATCAGAAATTCTATCTGAGATATTTGCTACCTTGATGATCCTGGGGAAGTCATTTAGTTCATCTCATAGGACCTCAGTCTCTGTAAATGGGAATGGAAAGAGAACCTAATGCAGAGGGTGGTGGAGAGGTTGAGACAACACCATGTAATCTAAGGTTCTCTTCCAAGAAGCAGAATGAGAGAAATTAAGAACTGCAGGGGACCTAAGGAAATGTTTTGTTCAAATAATGAGACAATGGGAATCTTAACTCCATGAAGAGATATGAAGGATTGTCATGGAAAAGGAGGGAGTTTAAACCTCGTGAGTTGGAAAAGTAATGTGGTGTGGTGTAGATATAGGCCACATGGCCCAGGGAAGAAATGCAGAAAATGTTATGGGCAGGCTGTGGATGGAAGCCAGAAAGGAGGAGGTAGCACTAAGGAAGAGGATGTGGGGAGGGACCTGAGGAGAGCAGGATTCTTGTAGGTGCTGCCACTGATTGTGGACTGCTGTGGTCTTCCCAGCAGGCACAGTAGTAGGTGGCCTCATCTTCTTGTGTAATGGAGTGTATTGCTAGGGTTGAGGACTTCTCAGCTTCCTCCCGCAGCCATGGGGGTGAACAGGAGAAGGATTCTTTGTCAACTTGTACGGTAGAGGGAACTGAGGTTTATAGACCTAAGGACACTTGCCCAGGTTCCAGAGTTAACAAGTAGTCAATCTCTATATTAGATATCTGCCACGTTCCAGGTTGTAGAAACTCTGAAACTAAGGCTTGGCTTTCACCCCCATGTCTCTGACTTCCAGGCCAGTGACCCCATTCCTGGCTCCATGTCCCTCCCGTAATATAGTTTCCTTCCGGTGATCTGTAGCAATAATTTTTCATTTCATTTTCTTTGAAACAGTCTGTTTCTATAGGACTTCCATGTCTGTCTTTACCTTTGTTAAAAAGCATCAGATGAACGCTGGCATTACTACACTGGCCTACCGCCCATAGCACCAAAATTAATGGAGGTTTGGAGATTTAATTTTTCAATCATTTGGGAAGATTGCATCGAGATAGAGCCCGCTAGTGAACATACGTCTTGCTCCAGTTAGTGTTTCTTATTAAATTTATGCCTTCCTTCTTCCATGTTCTCTTATGTGAAATAGTGGTACCGTTTGCTGACTTTGCTGAAGCAGACAAGGTCAGGAGACCAGACATGGACACAGGTGTATCTGGGTTCAAATTCTGCCTTAGATATTTGCTATCCTGATGATCCTGGACAAGTCACTTAGGCCAACTAATAGCATCTCAGCCTCCATAAACTGGGAATGAAAGAGAACCCATTTCATAGGGTGCTGGAGAGCATGGGACAACATCATATAATGTAAGGCTCTCTGCCCCAAACCAGAATGACAGAATTTAAGAACTGGGAGGGACCTAAGGAGATATTTTGTCCCACAATAAAACGGTGAAAATCTCAAAGCCATCAAGCGATGTAAATGATTGTGATGGTGAAGCAGGCAGTTGGAAACCTGGCTGAGTTGTTATAGGAATGTGGTGTGGTGTAGATACAGGCCCAGGGAAGAAATGCAGGATATGTTGTGGGCAGGCTATGGATGGGAGCCGGAAATGAGGAGGTGGCCCCCCCCCCCCCAAGAAGAGGATATGGCAAGGCATCTGAGGAGGGCAGGATTCTTGTAGGAGTTGTCACTGAGTGTGGACTGCTGGGGGATTCCCAGCAGGCACAGTAGTAAGTGGCCTCATCTTCATGGGTTATGTCATTTATTGTGAGGCTTGAGGTTGCTTTGTTTTTCTTTAACCCCACAAATGTGTCATTTTTATTACCTAATGCTTGGTATCTGTTGACCTTGATTTCTTGGACAAAGAAAAGGTGTTGTAAAGACTGGCTTGGCTTCTGTTGGTACCGGTGTATGGACCCAACATCATTGCTCCCAAACACCAGACAAGTCAAACGGGCTGTTGTGGTTGGCAATTTGGTGATGGAGATGTCACGCTGCTTCAGTTCTACCGCAGCATGTCCAACTAGAAATAAAAGAACAGAGACATTAGGAGGTCCTTTGGAGAATTTCTTCTGTTTCTCACCTGACCTGGAAAGAGGGAGAAGCCAACTCACATGTCTAGAGGACAGCCACAGCGAGCACCTGGCAGAGGCTCATTCTGTCTGTGCCAGGTGTTTGTCTGATGACATGCCAAGGAAGCAAGGAGACTGGCAGATGGAGAACAGGTTAGTGGAAAGAGCGCTTGGAGGAGGACTGTCATGGTGTTAGAAGAGGAAATGAGCTGCTCAGTGATGATCTCATGTTCATTGGGCATTCGACCTTTCATGACATGCAGACCAGGGCTCTTTCCTTGGATGGGGTCAGGCTTGGAGATGTCAATGATGATTGACCTTCCTCTTTCGTTTGCCCAAAGATGAAGGTACAGAGTCTTGTAGAGACTCACTCTGACCCTCTCTACCCTAAAATCATGAAGATATCTGCTAATGATTCCTTAGGCCTCACTGAATCCTCTAAATAAGTAAATGGAAAGTTTTATTCTTGAGAGTAACATGGGATGTGGGTAGAGAGCAAGTCTCAGAGTCTAGAAATACTGAAGTCAAGGTCTAGAGCATATTTGACCCTTTGGCACAACCTAGCTATTCAGTGTTTTTAACTTAACATTTTATTTTATTTTATTCCAAACTTACGAATCAAAAAAGCAAAATAGAAAAAAAGGGCATTCCACACGAAAATGCACATCTATTATGTACCATCTGCTTTCCCTTTTAACTTTATAGGAAAATTGTCATGTAACTTTTTTTTCCTGTCCCTCATCTGCCCTCTGCAGCTCGGATGGCTACCATCACACAGAAATTTGCTTCTCCAGCTTATTGTACAGATGAGGAACCTCAGGCAAACAGGGTGAAGTGACTTACCCAGGGTCACACAGTGAGAAAGTGTCCCTAGGTTGGATTCGAACTCAGGAAGATGAGTCTTCCTTTGGCACACTCTCTGTTCTATAGGTTCACCTAGCCACCTGAAAAGTTTACAAGGAGCAGCCACTTTCTCCATTTCAGGTATCCCCCTGAATCCTGGGGTACAAAGAAACACCCTCTCCCTGCACTCCTCTCCCCAAAACCATCCCTGCTGTCAAGGAGATCACAATCTAATAGGGGAGATAAAAGGGAAACAATGAACAACCACTCTTTGTACAGGAGAAATTGGCTATAGCTAAGACAGGGAAAGACACAAATAGACATAGATACATATAAATATATATGCATATATGCATATATTTTAATTCATTCTGTACAGACTTCTAATGATCAATTCTTTCTCTTGATGCAGATACTGTCTTCCTTTATCTTTACCATGTAGGTAATTTGGCTATTTTTATAGTCAAAATGACCTGATCATTCAAAGTTGTTCTGAAAACAATATTTTACTATTTTATATTACATTTTCTTACATTTGTTAATTTTGTTCTCCTGTATTTCATGCAAGTCTTGCCATGTTTTTTTTATAGATCGTTGAGTTTTTCATTTCTTAAAGCCCAGGAAATATTTATTCTAATGTGATGAAATACCGCATTGTGTTCAGTCACTCCTCAACTAATAAGCATGCTTGCAATTTCCACTTTTTGCTGCATTATTTTCTTTTTGCCTTTCTTTTCGTTCTTTTCTTTTCCCCTGGTTTCCTGAAAAAAAAAAGGCTTCAGCATTCACTTCCAAAGCCTTGAATTCCAAATTAACCTCCTCCCCAAACTCCTGATCACTCAGCAAACCTCTCAAGAAAGTGAGCAAGAAGGTGCTTCCAAGATGTACGGAAACCATATAGATGGGCAGAAAAGGAAGGAGGCTAATCAGAAAATAAGAGCAAAAGATGACAGGCTGTCACTCCAAGGGCTTTCCATGATGACTAAGGAATAGCCCATGACGTTGAGAAAAATTTCCTACCTACAAGAGAGAGCAATCTATTCTGAACTGTTTGATAGCCAAGCACACTGGGGACCAAAATAAAATTGAATAGAGAGTCGATCAGACTGGCCTGAAATTTGATTTTTATAAGAAAACAATTCAAGTTTAAGCAATAAGAGAAATTAGTGAAAGTATTCAAACCGGTCTCATAATGAGTACTCACAAATACTGCTATGGAAGGATTCAAAAAATTCTTTCAAAGAAGTTATTGGGGCGGCTAGGTGGTGTAGTGGATAAAGCACCACCCCTGGAGTCAGAAGTACCTGGGTTGAAATCCGGTCTCAGACACTTAATTACCTAGCTATTTGGCCTTCGACAAGACACTTAACCCCGTTTGCCTTGCAAAAATCTAAAAAGAAAAGTTATTAAATACTTTAATCAAAGCTCAATAAAAACAGCCCCTGATCTAATGATAACTGTCTTCTTAATTATTAAATAGACTCCCTTGGTATATTTTGAAGGATACAGGAACTGTTATTTTTTATTGTATTTTTAATTCATGGAACAAAAGTAACATGTCCATAGTCTAGTACAGTCACTGTTTGAATGAATAAAATAATTTTGTTAAAGTTGTTTTATTTCCTGGATCCATTTCACGAATGAAACAGAGACACTGATCTTCAACTAGGAGGGAATTGAAAGGCCCATGAAGATTTCTGGGTCTAAGTCTTTAGAGTTACTTAAACAAAACTCACCAGAGGAGAGGGAAAGTCTTCTCCTTATCAAGCGGAATCAGTTAAGGCTTCCATTCGAATCGGAGATTTTCACTGCCAGGTGAATAAATTCAGGGAAGCCAGAAGGTAGAGATGAGGAAGGAGAGAGTCCTAGGCAAGGGGTTCAGGCTGTGAAAGTACCTTCAGATCACTGTCTGTGTTTGTATGTGTGTTAGTGTATGTTTTTGTGTTTTTTTGTTTGTGTATTTGTGTTTGTGTGTGTGTGTGTGTGTGTGTGTGTGTGTGTGTGTGTGTGTGTGTGGCACGATGGAAGGTAGAACATGGCTGGCATACTAGGAAGGGGGTTTTGAGCCCCTTTGAAGGGCTTTGAGTACCAAAGGTTTTTCTATTTGATGTAAGGCTCCAAGATGAAAGAAGGTTCTATTGTATATTGATAGAAGAATTACCTCACCTGGGAGTTCCTGATAGACCTGAAACCACAGGTCCAAGCCATGTCTCATGTTTTGGTCATGCTTTTGCCTTTCTGAGGCACATGTCCATGTTTCTTCCACTCATAGAATGTATGGTCCTTGAGGGGTAGAGGAGCTTTCGTTTTTGCTTTTGTATCCCCAGCAGTTAGGGTACTTTTTAAAAATTAGATCTATGATTTCCTTGTTGTAGTGAACTCCTAGTGAGGAAGGCCTCTGGCAAGTGTAGATAAACATATTCTCAAGTCATTTTGTGACCTCTGGCAAAGAGAATCAAATGAGGTCTGGCAATGATTTGCTGTTTTGCTGTTCAAACTAACAAAGGAAATGAGTGTTTGGAGATTTTATTTTGTCAGAGGTCAGGTGAAAATGACTGGCAATCTCTGCCATGGGTAGACTTCATTGCTGTTTGCTGGGTCTTTTGAGGATGTAGAAGGATTGCCTGAAGTGCTCCTACTTGTCTCATTTTTGGATGTTCCCATGGACCACACTTACATACTCTCCTTTGACCTCTGATAGGAATGATGCTTTTGTTTGTCCTTTGTTCTCAAAGAAGACCATGCCATCAGGGAGGTGATGGTACAATATGCATATGAGTTCGATTTCAATGTGTGGGTATGTGTGTGGGGGTGAATAGGTGTGCTAAATCACCAGCCTCACTTTCTTCTCTGGAGTTACCTGTCTCCAGTAACCAGCTATGAATCCTAACAACTGGAGATGGTCCTGGGTTTGAGGCAATCAAGGGTAGGTGACCTGTCCCAGATGACACAGCTCATGTCTGAAGTCTGATTGGAATTCTACTGTTCCTGATTTCAGGACCAGTAGATTCTTCTTCATTCCCCATTGATGAGCTCTCATTCTTGAAACCATCAGCTTCAACTGTTCCTGGCTGTAGAGAAGCCCTGAGTCCTGAAAGTTCCCAGAGGTGTGGAGAGGCAGTCCTCCAGATAGCCCCATGGTCTTGTACTGAACCACAGAATGTCCAAGCAGGCCAGGCTCTCAGGAATCACCTGATTTTTCCCATTCCTGATTCCAGATCCCCTCTAGGCCATGCTCAATGGGTGCTTGGATGGTCTTTTCTTGAAGTCCTCTATGTTATGGGTTCTTACTACCCCCTGAGGCTGCTCTTTCTACTCTTGGCATGCTCTGATCATCTTGCAGCTTTGGCAGACATCAAGCTGAATTTGCCTCTTTGTAACTGAGTAATGATGGACCAGTGCATTTAAAAAATTTAATTCTAAGAAGAGCCACATATTGTAGAATGAGAGGAGATGATATCCCATTATGATGTTGATTTTCCGGGGAATTTCTGAAGATAATAAAGCAATTAGAGGAAACCTCAGGGAGGTCATTTGTCTACTTTTATCTTCTTTTTATTTATGGAAACACCTCACTGCCATTGGGTAATTATTGCTTTGTTATTTTTCATTCCTTTACATTTTGCATACTTTTTAATACAAAAGTGGTCCCTTTGCCTCAATTCCTCTTCCTTCTATTTACACTGATTTCAGGCTTCGGGGAAGTTACAGTTCTCTGCAATTTCATATAACCTTGGGTTATAGAGGATCATCTGCTTTTTTCCCCAACATTTTCATGTGTATCTTGGTTCCCAGACTAGACTAAAGTCCCTTAGAACAGAGACTCAATATTTTTCCCCCACTGAACAAATTGATGTGAATAGTATTTAAAATGATCTTATAATGGGGTGGCTAGGTGGCACAGTGGATGGAGCACCAGCCCTGTAGTCAGGAGTACCTGGGTTCAGATCCGGCCTCAGACACTTACTAATTACCTATCTGTGTGGCCTTGGGCAAGCCACTTAACCCCATTTCACTTGCAAAAAACAAAAACAAAAACAAAAAAACCGATCTTCTAATCAGCACTCAAAAATCACTTCTGAGTAATGGACCAAATATATATATTTTAGTTTTTGCAAGGCAATGGGGTTAAGTGGCTTGCCCAAAGTCACACAGCCAGGTAATGATTAAGTGTCTGAGGCTGGACCTGAACTCCGGTACTCTTGACTCCAGGGCCGCTGCTCTATCCACTGCACAAACCTCTAGCCTACCCCTATTCCTTATTTTTAAATGGATTCCCCTTGCATTTTTAGTTATAGGAATTTTTATTCTCATTTATTTAACTTTTTTGTTTTATGGGATAAAACAAACGTTTCCCTAAAGTAGTAGTCATTGTTTGAATGAATAAAGAAATTTTGTTCAATTAGTTTGACCTCCCGTGTCAACTTAGAGAGTGACACAGAGATACCTTCCAGCTAGATGAGACCTGAAAGGGCCATGGAGGTTGGTCTCTTGGTCTTTGGAGCAACTTGAACAAGGCTCATCAAATACATTTTTCCATTTAGATGGGGGCTTGGAAATGTTTTTCAGGGAGGTGACAGTATAGACAGTGCATGTGTTTGTGTGTCTCTGTCTATGTATTTGTATGTGTGTGTTTGTGTGTGTGTGCATGTGTGTGTGTGTGTATGTGTGTCTGATTGTGAAGCACAGTGAGAGATGGAAGATAGCTGGCAGGAGAGGAAAGGATGATGAAACCCAAACAAAGACTTTTCTACTTGAACCTGGAGTTGCCCACTAAGACAGAACAACTCCCCCACCTCTTCCTCTAGTACTCCCCCGTCTTCTTCAAAGATCCTGGCCAAGAGTATTGTCCTAAGGAATGACTTTCCTGAATCCTTTCCTCTTCCCAGCACTTCCTCCCCCCAAATGAGGCCCTATTTCCTTTTTAAGGAGAGGCATCATGGAGTGAGGCCTAGAGAGCTTTCCTCAGAATAGGGGGGCAAGTTCCAATTACATCTCTGTCATATGTGACCATGAGTAATTACTTGAAGCTCCCCATAACCTGAGTGAGCCTCAAAGGCTCTAAGGTGAGAGGAAACTCTGCCCACTATTGAGAGAAGGGGTTTCCTCCCCTTGAAGTTCCTCATAGACCTAAAACCATAGATTCCGTCCCTGACTCATACATTGGACAAGCTTTAGATTTTCTTAGCTCTATGTGCCCCCGGCCCCTATAGATCTTCCCTCATATTGCTTCCCCCATAGAACAGTCAGTCACTGAGGAGAGCTGAGCGTTCATTGTTGCTTTTGAATTTCCAACACCCACACAATACCGGAATGTATCCTTTTTATTAAAAATTGAATCTGTGATTTCACAGAAATAATGAACCACCACCTTCACTACATAAGTAATGAGGAAAAAGTATTGGAAGTCACTTCCCTGGCCATTTAGTCTAAATTGTGCTCCACAAAGCATTTGACTTGGTTCAGAGATATAGTGAGTTAAGAGCTGATATTAATGTCTTCCTTCTTCCTATGTGCAGCGGATAGAGCACTGGCCTTGAAATCAGGATGACAGGAGTTTAACTCCAGTCTCTATCACTTACTAGCTGTGTGACCTTGAGCAAGTCACTTAACCCTGATTGCCTGGCATCCAAGGGTCATCTTCATTCATCCTGATTCACATCAAGCTACCAGACCCAGATGACTCTGGAGGAGAAAATGAGACCGATCATTTAACACACAGCCCCCCCCCCCCAATCCAATTCATGTGCATGTCATGAGGACATCTTCATGATGTCATAGTCTTCTTTGAAAATGAAGGACAAAAAAAGCCTTATTATTTTCTCCTTAGAAATAATGGATCCCTTTACTGACTTTGCTGAAGGAGACAAGGCCAGGAGCTCAGGCATGGAATCAGGAATATCTGGGTTCAAGTCCTGCCTCAGGTATTTGCTCTCTTGGTAATACTGGACAAGTCCCTTAGGTCATCTGCTAGTATCTCAGCCTCTGTAAGATGGGATGGAAAGACAATCTAATCCATAGAATAGTAGAGAGGTTGAGGCAATGTCACATAATGCAAAGCTCTACCAAGAAACGAAGTGACAGAATATAAGAATTGGAAGGGAACTCAGGAACCATCTGGTCCAATCCACAAAACCAATGAAAATCTTCATAATGGGTTGAGATATGAGTGATTGTGGCGGTGATGGAGGAAGCTTGGAACTTGTGTGACTTGGAGCAGGCATATGATCTGGTGTACCACATGGCCCTGGAAAGAAATGCAGGAAGTTCTGTGGGTAGTCTGGGGATGGGAGCCAGAAATGAGGAGGTAGCCCCCCAGGAAAGAGGATGTGGGGAGGGACCCAAGGAGGGCAGGATTCTTGAAGGTGCTGTCAATGAGTGTGAACTGCTGTGGTCTTCCCAGCAGGCACAGTAGTAGGTGGCCTCATCTTCTTTTGTTATGGAGTGTATTGCTAGGATTGAGGACTTTTTTTCTTCATTCTTTATTGCCTCAAATTTATTTTTTATCGCACCTAAGTCTTTTGTGTTTCTAGGCAAGTTTTTATGTACGTAGAGCAGATGTTGCAGAGGCTCATTGGACTTCTGTTGGTACCAGTTCATGTTCCCCTCATAACAGCTCCCACTGCCAGACTCTTGGCAATCCACTCGAGCTGTTGTCCTCAGGGCTTTGGTGATGGAGATGTAACGCTGCTTCAGTTCTACAGCATCAAGTCCAACTAAAAATAAAAGAAAGAACATGGAGACATGGGGAATTTCTTTTGAGAATTTCTTCTGTTCTCATCTGATCTGAAAAGAGAGAGGAGCCATCTCACCAGTCCAGAGGGCGGCTACAGCAAGCACCTGGCAGAGGCTCATTCTGGCTGTGCCAGCTGTTGCTCTGAGAATTGAGGAGACTGATAGATGGAGAGAGCCGGTCAGTGGAAAGAATGCTTGGAGGAGGGCTGGTGTGATATCAGCAGAGGTGCTCAGTGTTGGTCTAATATTCATCGTGCATTGGATCTTTTTAAAAAGTACAGACCCAGGCGTTTTCTGTGGGAGGGGGCCAGGCTTGGTGATGTCAATGATGATTGACCTTCCTGTTTCCTTTGCCCAGTGATGAAGGTATAGAGTGTTGTAGTGACTCACTCTGTCCCCTCTTCACTCTCCAAACTGTGAAAATGTCTGTCAATGGCTCCTCAGACACCCCTGAGTCGTCCAAATAAGAATGTTCTATATTCATTTGATGCTTTATTCTTGGGAGATAACATGGGATGTGGCTAGAGAGCAAGTCTCAGTGTCAGGAAGACCAGAAGTGAAGTTCTTGGAGATGTCTGAACCTAGACAAGTCATAACTAATCAGTTTTCTTTTTTGTTTTTTCTTCTGAATGATGTTTTAAAATTCAGATTTCTTCTAAACTTTATAAGAATAGAAAAGCAAACTCAAAAAAGGGCATTGTCCATAGAAATGCAAATCTATTCTGGACAACTTGCTTTTCCTTTTATCTTTGTAACAAATATATCAGGTAATTTTTTCTGTCCGTACTCTGTTCCCCCACCCCAGATGGCTATCATTAGACACAAATAGAACCATATATATTTGTATATTTTTATCTCTCTCTCTCTCTCTATATATATATATGTTTCAATGCAATCATTAAATAGTTTTATGTTTCAATTCTTTCTCTTGATGCGGACACTGTCTTCCTTCATATTGCCAATGTAGTTCATCTGCTCCTGCTCCTGCTTATTTCGTGTAAGTTTCCCCATGTTTTTCTAAGATCATTTAACTCATCATTCTTATAGCCCAGTAAGTATTCCATCATGATCCAATATCACAACTTGATTGGTCATTCCTCAATTGATAAGCCTGCCTTCCATTTCCGATTCTTGGCTGCTACCTTTTCTTTTCTTCTCCTTTTTCCCTTGTTAACATGCAAAAACCAGTTTCAACATTCACTTCCAAAACCTTGAACTCCAAGTTCACTCTCTTCCTCCCACCCCAAGCCACCCCCCTTGAGAAAAGAAGTTACTTGATCTAGATTACAGTTGTGTCATCTTGAAAATCCACAAATGTCATGTAAAATTCCCCAAAAGAATAATCTCATCCAAAGGAATGTGAGAAAATGCATACTTGTATGTCTTTGTCACTCTCAATGAGCTGCTAACAGTGGTAGAACAGCAAAGTTGCTCTGCCTTTCTCACTGCTCTCCTTCACAAACAAACCTATTAGTGGAATTGCTGGACAAAGTGTAGACAAGGTTTATAACTTCTGCAGGAAAATTCCATCTTGCTTTCCAAACCTCTCAATCTCTTTGACTCTTCTCCATGTCTGTAAGTTGTAGAGGAGTTACTGCACTGACAGAAGGAGAGGGATTTCCTGATCTCAACTGATGAAATCCTAGGTCTGTCCCCATGGTCTTCCTCCCGCAGCCATGGGGGTGAACAGGAGAAGGATTCTTTGTCAACTTGTACGGTAGAGGGAACTGAGGTTTATAGACCTAAGGACACTTGCCCAGGTTCCAGAGTTAACAAGTAGTCAATCTCTATATTAGATATCTGCCACGTTCCAGGTTGTAGAAACTCTGAAACTAAGGCTTGGCTTTCACCCCCATGTCTCTGACTTCCAGGCCAGTGACCCCATTCCTGGCTCCATGTCCTTCCTGTAATATAATTTCCTTCCAGTGATCTGTAGCAATAATTTTTCATTTCATTTTCTTTGAAACAGTCTGTTTCTATAGGACTTCCATGTCTGTCTTTACCTTTGTTAAAAAGCATCAGCTGAACGCTGGCATTACTACACTGGCCTACCGCTCATAGCACCAAAACTAAATGGAGGTTTGGAGATTTAATTTTTCAATCATTTGGGAAGATTGCATCGAGATAGAGCCCGCTAGTGAACATACGTCTTGCTCCAGTTAGTGTTTCTTATTAAATTTATGCCTTCCTTCTTCCATGTTCTCTTATGTGAAATAGTGGTACCGTTTGCTGACTTTGCTGAAGCAGACAAGGTCAGGAGACCAGACATGGACACAGGTGTATCTGGGTTCAAATTCTGCCTTAGATATTTGCTATCCTGATGATCCTGGACAAGTCACTTAGGCCAACTAATAGCATCTCAGCCTCCATAAATTGGGAATGAAAGAGAACCCATTTCATAGGGTGCTGGAGAGCATGGGACAACATCATATAATGTAAGGCTCTCTGCCCCAAACCAGAATGACAGAATTTAAGAACTGGGAGGGACCTAAGGAGATATTTTGTCCCACAATTAAACGATGAAAATCTCAAAGCCATGAAGATATGTGAATGATTGTGATGGTGAAGCAGGTAGTTGGAAACCTGGCTGAGTTGTTATAGGAATGTGGTGTGGTGTAGATACAGGCCCAGGGAAGAAATGCAGGATATGTTGTGGGCAGGCTATGGATGGGAGCCAGAAATGAGGGGGTGCCCCCCCCCAAGAAGAGGATATGGCAAGGCATCTGAGGAGGGCAGGATTCTTGTAGGAGTTGTCACTGAGTGTGGACTGCTGGGGGATTCCCAGCAGGCACAGTAGTAAGTGGCCTCATCTTCATGGGTTATGTCATTTATTGTGAGGCTTGAGGTTGCTTTGTTTTTCTTTAACCCCACAAATTTGTCCTTTTTATTACCTAATGCTTGGTATCTGTTGACCTTGATTTCTTGGACAAAGAACAGATGTTGTAAAGACTGGCTTGGCTTCTGTTGGTACCAGTGTATGGACCCAACATCATTGCTCCCAAACACCAGACAAGTCAAACGGGCTGTTGTGGTTGGCATTTTGGTGATGGAGATGTCACGCTGCTTCAGTTCTACCGCAGCATGTCCAACTAGAAATAAAAGAACAGAGACATTAGGAGGTCCTTTGGAGAATTTCTTCTGTTTCTCACCTGACCTGGAAAGAGGGAGAAGCCAACTCACATGTCCAGAGGGCAGCCACAGCGAGCACCTGGCAGAGGCTCATTCTGTCTGTGCCAGGTGTTTGTCTGATGACATGCCAAGGAAGCAAGGAGACTGGCAGATGGAGACCAGGTTAGTGGAAACAATGCTTGGAGGAGGACTGTCATGGTGTCAGAAGAGGAAATGAGCTGCTCAGTGATGATCTCATGTTCATTGGGCATTCGACCTTTCATGACATGCAGACCAGGGCTCTTTCCTTGGATGGGGTCAGGCTTGGAGATGTCAATGATGATTGACCTTCCTCTTTCATTTGCCCAAAGATGAAGGTACAGAGTCTTGTAGAGACTCACTCTGACCCTCTCTACCCTAAAATCATGAAGATATCTGCTAATGATTCCTTAGGCCTCACTGAATCCTCTAAATAAGTAAATGGAAAGTTTTATTCTTGAGAGTAACATGGGATGTGGGTAGAGAGCAAGTCTCAGAGTCTAGAAATACTGAAGTCAAGGTCTAGAGCATATTTGACCCTTTGGCACAACCTAGCTATTCAGTGTTTTTAACTTAACATTTTATTTTATTTTATTCCAAACTTACGAATCAAAAAAGCAAAATAGAAAAAAGGGCCTTCCACACGAAAATGCACATCTATTACGTACCATCTGCTTTCCCTTTTAACTTTATAGGAAAATTGTCATGTAACTTTTTTTTCCTGTCCCTCATCTGCCCTCCACAGCTCAGATGGCTACCATCACACAGAAATTTGCTTCTCCAGCTCATTGTACAGATGAGGAACCTCAGGCAAACAGGGTGAAGTGACTTACCCAGGGTCACACAGTGAGAAAGTGTCCCTAGGTTGGATTCGAACTCAGGAAGATGAGTCTTCCTTTGGCACACTCTCTGTTCTATGGGTTCACCTAGCCACCTGAAAAGTTTACAAGGAGCAGCCACTTTCTCCATTTCAGGTATCCCCCTGAGTCCTGGGGTACAAAGAAACACCCTCTCCCTGCACCCCTCTCCCCAAAACCATCCCTGCTGTCAAGGAGATCACAATCTAATAGGGGAGATAAAAGGGAAACAATGAACAACCACTCTTTGTACAGGAGAAATTGGCTATAGCTAAGACAGGGAAAGACACAAATAGACATAGATACATATAAATATATATGCATATATGCATATATTTTAATTCATTCTGTACAGACTTCTAATGATCAATTCTTTCTCTTGATGCAGATACTGTCTTCCTTTATCTTTACCATGTAGGTAATTTGGCTATTTTTATAGTCAAAATGACCTGATCATTCAAAGTTGTTCTGAAAACAATATTTTACTATTTTATATTACATTTTCTTACATTTGTTAATTTTGTTCTCCTGTATTTCATGCAAGTCTTGCCATGTTTTCTTTTTTTATAGATCATCGAGTTTTTCATTTCTTAAAGCCCAGGAAATATTTATTCTAACCTAATGAAATACGGCTTTGTGTTCAGTCACTCCTCAACTAATAAGCATGCTTGCAATTTCCACTTTTTGCTGCATTATTTTCTTTTTGCTTTTCGTTCTTTTCTTTTCCCCTGGTTTCCTGAAAAAAAAAAAAAAGGCTTCAGCATTCACTTCCAAAGCCTTGAATTCCAAATTAACCTCCTCCCCAAACTCCTGATCACTCAGCAAACCTCTCAAGAAAGTGAGCAAGAAGGTGCTTCCAAGATGTACGGAAACCATATAGATGGGCAGAAAAGGAAGGAGGCTAATCAGAAAATAAGAGCAAAAGATGACAGGCTGTCACTCCAAGGGCTTTCCATGATGACTAAGGAATAGCCCATGACGTTGAGAAAAATTTCCTACCTACAAGAGAGAGCAATCTATTCTGAACTGTTTGATAGCCAAGCACACTGGGGACCAAAATAAAATTGAATAGAGAGTCGATCAGACTGGCCTGAAATTTGATTTTTATAAGAAAACAATTCAAGTTTAAGCAATAAGAGAAATTAGTGAAAGTATTCAAACCGGTCTCATAATGAGTACTCACAAATACTGCTATGGAAGGATTCAAAAAATTCTTTCAAAGAAGTTATTGGGGCGGCTAGGTGGTGTAGTGGATAAAGCACCACCCCTGGAGTCAGAAGTACCTGGGTTGAAATCCGGTCTCAGACACTTAATTACCTAGCTATTTGGCCTTCGACAAGACACTTAACCCTGTTTGCCTTGCAAAAATCTAAAAAGAAAAGTTATTAAATACTTTAATCAAAGCTCAATAAAAACAGCCCCTGATCTAATGAAAACTGTCTTCTTAATTATTAAATAGACTCCCTTGGTATATTTTGAAGGATACAGGAACTGTTATTTTTTATTGTATTTTTAATTCATGGAACAAAAGTAACATGTCCATAGTCTAGTACAGTCACTGTTTGAATGAATAAAATAATTTTGTTAAAGTTGTTTTATTTCCTGGATCCATTTCACGAATGAAACAGAGACACTGATCTTCAACTAGGAGGGAATTGAAAGGCCCATGAAGATTTCTGGGTCTAAGTCTTTAGAGTTACTTAAACAAAACTCACCAGAGGAGAGGGAAAGTCTTCTCCTTATCAAGCGGAATCAGTTAAGGCTTCCATTCGAATCGGAGATTTTCACTGCCAGGTAAATAAATTCAGGGAAGCCAGAAGGTAGAGATGAGGAAGGAGAGAGTCCTAGGCAAGGGGTTCAGGCTGTGAAAGTACCTTCAGATCACTGTCTGTGTTTGTATGTGTGTTAGTGTATGTTTTTGTGTTTTTTTGTTTGTGTATTTGTGTGTGTGTGTGTGTGTGTGTGTGTGTGTGTGTGTGTGTGTGTGTGTGTGTGTGTGGCACGATGGAAGGTAGAACATGGCTGGCATACTAGGAAGGGGGTTTTGAGCCCCTTTGAAGGGCTTTGAGTACCAAAGGTTTTTCTATTTGATGTAAGGCTCCAAGATGAAAGAAGGTTCTATTGTATATTGATAGAGGAATTACCTCACCTGGGAGTTCCTGATAGACCTGAAACCACAGGTCCAAGCCATGTCTCATGTTTTGGTCATGCTTTTGCCTTTCTGAGGCACATGTCCATGTTGCTTCCCCTCATAGAATGTATGGTCCTTGAGGGGTAGAGGAGCTTTCGTTTTTGCTTTTGTATCCCCAGCACCCTCCCAATTGCTGAAGGGTACTTTTTAAAAATTAGATCTATGATTTCATTTTGTTAGTGAACTCCCAGTGAGGAAGACCTCTGGCAAGTGTAGATAAACATATTCTCAAGTCATTTTGTGACCTCTGGCAAAGAGAATCAAATGAGGTCTGGCAATGATTTGCTGTTCGGCTGTTCAACCCAACAAAGGAAATGAGTGTTTGGAGATTTTATTTTGTCAGAGGTCAGGTGAATATGACTGGCAATCTCTGCCATGGGTAGACTTCATTGCTGTTCCCTGGGTCTTTTGTGGATGTAGAAGGATTGCCTCATGTACTCCTACTTGTCTCCTTTTTGGATGTTCCCATGACCCACACTTACATACTCTCCTTTGACCTCTGATAGGAATGATGCTTTTGTTTGTCCTTTGTTCTCAAAGAAGACCATGCCATCAGAGAGGTGATGCTATAACATGTACATGAATTGGATTTTAGTGTGTGGGCATGTGGGGGGGGTAGTAAATAGGTGTGCTAAATCACCAGCATCACTTTCCGAACCTCTGGAGTTATATAGGTCCAGTAACCAGCTATGAATCCTGCAACTGTAGATGGCTCTGGTTGCAAAGAAATCAGGGTTAGGTGACTTGTCCCAGATGACACAGCTCGTGTCTGAGGTCTGGTTGGAGTTCTAGTGGTCCTGATTTCAGGATGAGTAGATTCTTCTTCATTTCCCATTCATTAACTTTCATTCTATTTTTTTTTTGTAAGGCAAATGGTGTTAAGTGACTTTCCCAAGGCCACACAGCTAGGTAATTATTAAGTGTCTGAGATCGCATTTGAACTAAGATACTCCTGACTCCAGGGCCAGTGCTCTATCCACTGTGCCACCTAGCCACCCCTGAAATCTCATTCTTGAAACCATCATCTTCAACTGTTCCTGGCTATGGAGAATCCCTGAGTCTTGAAAGTTCCCATAGGTGTGGAGAGGCAGTCCTCCAGATAGCCACAGGATCTTGTACTGAACCACAGAATGTCCAAGCAGGTCAGGCTCTTGGGAATCACCTGATCTGTCCCATTCCTGATTCCAGATCCCCTCTGAGCCATGCTCAAAGGGGGCTTGGATGGTCTTTTCTTGAAGTCCTCTATGTTATGGGTTCCCCCTACCCCCTGAGGCTTCCCTTTCCACTCTTGGCATGCTCTGATGATCTTGCAGCTTTGGCAGACATCAAGCTGAATTTGCCTCTTTGTAACTGAGTAATGATGGACCAGTGGATTTTTAAAAAAAATTATTTCTAAGAAAAGCCACATATTGTAGAATGAGAGGAGATGCTATCCTTGTATGATGTTGTTTTTCAGGGGAATTTCTGAAGATAATAAAGCAGTTAGAGAAGAACCTTAGGGAGGTCATTTGACTTCTTTTATCTTCTTTTTATTGTTTGGAAACACCTCACTGCCATTGGAGAATTATTGATTTGTTATTTTTTCTCCATTACATTTTCAAACTTTTTAATACAAAAGTGGTCCCTTTGCCTCAATTCCTCTTCCTTCCATTCACACTGATTTCAGGCTTCAGGACACTTAAAATTCTGTGTGATTTCATATATCCTTGGGTTATAGAGGATCACCTTCTTTTATCCAACAATTTCATGTATATCTTGGTCCCCTGCCTAGACTAAACTCCCTTAGGGCAAAGACTCTGTCTTAAGATATTTTTCTCATTGAACAAATGAATGTAAAGAATATTTAAAATGATTTAATAAGCACTCAAAAATACCTTCTGAGCAATAGACCAAAATTTCTTTATTGTCATTATTAAGTATTTTAATGAAAAGTAAATTAAAATAATCACTGGGCTAATGATAATTTTTTTCCCTGATTTTTACTTGGATTCCCCTTGCATTTTTAGTTATAGTAATTTTTATACCTATTTTATTTAACTGTTTTTTTTTTTGTTTTGTGGAATAAAACAAATATTTCCTTAAACCAGTACAGTCATTGTTTGAATGGATAAAGGAATTTTGTTAAATGAGTTTGACTTCGCATGTCAATTTAGGGAATGACACAGAGATACTCACCTTCCAGCTGGATGAGACCTGAAAGGGCCATGGAGGTTGGTCAATTGGTCTTTAGAGCAACTTGAACAAGGCTCATCAAATGCATTTTTCCATTCAGATGGAGGCTTGGAAATGTCTTTCAGGAAGGTGACAGTATAAACAGTGCTAGTCTGTGTCTTTCTGTGTGTTTGTGTGTGTGTGTGTGTGTGTGTGTGTGTGTGTGTGTGTGTGTGTGTCTGACTGTGAGTGGGAGAATGAAGATAACTGGCAGGAGAGGAAAGGACCAGACTAGAAGAACTCTGAAACCCAAACACTTTTCTACTTGAACCTGGAGTTGCCCACTAAGACAAAACAACTTCCCCACCTCTTCCTCTAGGACTCCCCCATCTTCTTCAAAGATCCTGGCCAAGAGTATTGTCCTAAGGAATGACTTTCCTGAATCCTTTCCTCTTCCCAGCACTTCCCCCCCGCCATGAGGCCCTATTTCCTTTTTATGAGAGAAGCATGGAGCCTACAGAGCTTTCCTCAAAATGGGGGGGGGTGAGTTCAAATCTCATCTCTGTCATATGTGACCCTGGGTAATTACTTGAAGGTCCCTATAACCTGAGAAAGCTTCAAAGGCTCTAAGGTGAGAGGCTACTCTGTCCACTATTGAGAGAAGGGGTTTCCTCCCCTGGAAGTTCCTCATAGACCTAAAACCCCAGATTCAGTCCCTGACTCATATGTTGGACAAGTTTTAGATTTTCTTAGCTTTATGTGCCCCCTGCCCCCCCCCCCCATACATCTTCCCCCATGGAACAGACCATCACTGAGGAGAACTGAACTTTCATTGTTCCTTTTGAATACCCAACAACCACACAATACCTGAAAGGTCCTTTTATTAAAAACTGAATCTGTTGTTTCCTTGTCCTAGGGAACTTCATGTGAGGATGACCCTCCCCCAATGTAGGTGAACATATGCTGAATCTTATGACCTTAGAGAGTTAGTGGGGCCAGGAGATGTTGGGAGGGTTTGTACAGAAGGCACCCATGATTGCTTGAGGATAGATAACAATTGGGTGAATTTTAACATCAGAGAAATATTTTTGAACAGAACAGATGATAATTTTTGAGCTTCATTTCCTGTCAAGAACACTTACAGAACATTTTCTCAAGGCAGTTCCTTGGTTCTTTACTGTTTCAATTGCAACATGTACAAACAGGAGAGCATTTAGGAATCCACATCTCTTTACCTTTTTTTAACTTTGGCTCATGAAATCCTTAATTTGGCTTGGATTTCCCTCCATGAGGGATTCTTAATCTCCCATTCCTAGACACAGGACCAGAAATCTCCTTCTCTCCCTGCCCCTAATTCAGTCCTTGGTCATCTAGGGTGACATATTGTTCTCTTTCATTGCTGGTCCTGTTTTACCCAAGGCTACTGGCACTTTCTTGAAGGGGGACCATGTCCTGGCCTCCTTTCATCTTTCCCACTGCCCTGAACACAATCGACTTGAATTTATAATTGTTGACTACCAAACATACTGAAACATCATCTCCTCCATCATAACTAATAGGTAGCAAGAATGGAAGCCACTTCCCTGACCAGTTAATTTAAATTCTTCCTAATAAAACATTTGCCTTGGTTCAGAGATCTATGGCATTAAGAGCTGATATTAATGTCTTACTTCTTCCTATTTCTCTTATTTTTCTCCTGAGAAATCTTGGATCATTTGCTGAATTTGCTGAAAGAGACAAGGCCAAATGGCCAGACATGGAGACAAATATGTCTGGGGTCAAATCCTCATGTATTTGGTCTCTAGGTGATACTGGACAAGTCCCTTAGATCAACTCCTGGTATCTCAGCCTCCATAAAATAGGAATGCAAAGACAATCTAGGTCACAGAATGGTAGAGAGGATGAGACTACATCATACAATGTAACATTCTACCAAGAAACAGAATGACAGAATATAAGAATTGGAAGGGAACTCTGGAACCATCTGGTCCTACCCATAAAAGCAATGAAAATATTAAAGATGTGTTGTGATGTGAGTGATTGTGGTGGTGATGGAGGGAGTTTGGAACTTGTGTGACTTGGAGCAGACATATGATCTGGTGTACCACATGTCCTTGGAAAGAAATGCAGGAAGGTTTTTGGGTGGTCTGGGGATGGGAGCCAGAAATGATGAGGTGGCTCCCAGGAAAGAGGATGTGGGGAGAGACCTGAGGAGGGCAGGATTCTTGCAGGTGTTGTTGAATGAGGACTGCTGTGGTCTTCCAGCAGGCACAGTAGTAGGTGGCCTCATCTTTTGTTATGGAGTACATTGCTAGGATGGAGAGCCTTATGACTTCATTCTTTATTGCCTCAAATTTATTTTTTATCGTATCTAAGGCTTTTGTATTTCTGGGCAAGTTTTTATGGATAAAGAGCAGATGTTGCAAAGGCTCATTGGACTTCTGTTGGTACCAGTGTATGTACCCTCCTTTACAGCTCCCACTGCTGGACTCTTTACAATCCACACAAGCCGCCTTGCTCAGGGATTTGGTGATGGAGATGTCATGCTGCTTCAGTTCTATAGCTTCAAGTCGAACTAGAAAGAAAAGAAGAGAACATTGAGCCATGAGGAGGTCCTTTTTGCGATTTCTCCTGTTTTTCACCTGATCTGAAGGATGGAGAAGCCAACTCACAGGTCCAGAGGGCAGCCACAGCAAGCACCTGGCAGAGGCTCATTCTGGTGGTGCCAGTTGTTGGTCTGAGGAGATGCCAAGACAGCAAGGAGACTGACAGATGGAGAGCAAGCAGGTCAGTGGAAAGTGTGGCAGAAGGTGCCTTGTCATGGTGTCAGTGGAGGAAATGAGCTGCTCAATGCTGGTCTAACATGCATTCAACCTTTCAAGAGGTGCAGACCCAGGCTCTTTCCTTGGGTGGGGGCCGGGCTTGGTGATGTCAGTGATGATTGACCTTTCTTTTTCCTTTGCCCAAAGATGAAGGCACAGAGTCTTGTAGTGACCAACTCCCTTCCCTCTCTACTTCCCCAACCCTGAGGATGTCTGCCACTGGTTCCTCAGATACCACTGAGTCCTCCAAAGAAGAATATGTTCATTTACAGCTTTATTCTCCAGAGGTAACATGGCATGTGGGCAGAGAGTAATTCTCAGGGCCAAGAAGACCTGAATTCTTAGGGACATCTGATGGCCCTTGATAAGTCATAATGATGCAATTTTCATTTCCCCCTTTGTAGTATGCTTTTAAAATAACATTTTGTTTTCTTTTATTTATTCTGAACTTAAGAATAATAGAAACAGCAAAATAGTATAAAGGATATTGTACATGGAAATGCAAATCTATTATGTACAATTGGCATTTCCTTTTAACTTGATAGTAAAATCTTCATGTATTTTCTTTTTCTGTCCCTCCTCTTCCTGACCCCAGTCCAGATGACTCCCATTAGACACAAAGACACAGATGTATCCATATAGTTCAACCTGTTCTGTAGATATTTCTAGTGGTCAGTTCTTTCTCTGTCTTCCTTTCTATTTCCTATGTAGTTAAACTGAGTATTTATAATATAGTGAGGGGCAGCCAGGTGGCACAGTGGATAGAGTACTGGCCTTGGAGTCAGGAGGACCTGAGTTCAAATCCAGACTCAGACAAGTAATAATTACCCAGCTATGTGGCCTTAACCCCACTGCCTTGCAAAACCCTAAAAATGACTAACTAAATAAACAAACAGACAAGCAAGTAAATAATTAAATAAATAAACAAACAGACAAACAAACAAACAAACAAATAAATAAATGCAGTGAAAATGACCTGATGGCTCAAAGTTGTTCTCAAATCAATACTTTACTATTGTATACTTTTTTTTACATCTGTTAATTTTGTTCTCCATTATTTCATTCAAGTCTTGCCATGTTTTTTTATATCATCAAGTTTATCATTTCTTACAACGCAGAAAATACTTATTCTATCATGATCAAATACCACAGCAGTCTCCCTGTGGTGACCCAGTGGAATGAGTTTTCACTTTGTTGTCCTTTCCTCAGACTGCTTCCATAGGACCTTCTAGTCTGTCTTTACCTCTGTTAAAAAGAACCCAGTGAGCTCTGACTTTCCTCTATTGTTCAAACCATTGAAGCAAAATGGGTGTTTGGAGATTAAATTTGTCAATACCTTGGGCAGGTTTCATTCAGGTAGAGCCTGACAGCTCTCAGGGGTCTTGTTGTAAGCTGAGTTTCCTGTCCTCTGTTGCACACATATAGAGAAACTCAGGTACACACAAAACCTTATGGGACCTTGGGCCCTCCACGACTCCCAGATACGCAGTGGTAGATCAGGTAATTGAATTAGATGCCATTGACATCTCTTTCATCTCTAAATTGATTGTGTCTGCTTATCTGTGTATTACTGATACTATCTTGTACTGATAACCATCAGTAAAATGTAAACTCCTATAGGTCACGGGTTGCCTTGAAGTGTGGGTATTTCTTGGTGCTCTTTGTGTCTGCCAGAAGCTCATAGGGGAAACTTAATAAATACTTGTTAAATGAATCAATGAATTATTATATAAAGTTTTTCAAATGGAGAGTCATTGTCCTTTATTATTTCTGGGTGTGTAGGTGAAGATGACTGGAGATCTCTGCCGTGGGAAGAATTCATTGAAAAGTTTTGGGGATGCAGAAGGGGTGGTTCATGTGTCCAGATTTGTCTCCTCATCAGGGTGTTACAGGGACCCCACTTTCATTCTCTGAGATCTCAAAAATAATCCCCTTCATATGCCTTTGATGAACTCTCTATCTTGAAGGCCTCAGGAGAAGCTTCAATTGTTCCTAGTTCCTAGTTCTAGAGAAGCCTCAGGCTATGAACCATCCAAGCTGTGTGTAGGGCCAATTCTCCATAGAGCCATACAATCTTGTATTGACCCATAGAATGTCCAAGTAGACCAGGCCCTCAGAAGTCTTCTGGTCTATCCCATTCCTGATTCCAGATCCCATGCTCAATGGGTGTTGACCAGTCTTTTCTTGAATACCTCTATGGTGTAAGTTCCCCCTCCTCCCTGTTGCTGCTCTCATCACCTGCTCTGATGATCTTGAAGCTCTGACAGACATTAAGTAGGAATTTGCCTCTGCAACTGGGTATTGGTGTACCAATCAATGACTTTTTAAAAATTTTTTTAAAAGGTTTTTAGTTTTTTGCAAGGCAATGGGATTAAGTGGCTTGTCTAAGGCCACACAGCTAGGTCATTATTGTTTGAGGTTGGATTTGAACTCAGGTCCTCCTGACTCCAGGGCTGGTGCTCTATCCACTGTGCAACCTAGCCTCCCCCAATCAATGACTTTTAAAAAATATTGAGTCCTTGGAAGGAGTCATATATATTAGAATAAGAAAAGATGAAAAATGTTTTGTATTTCAGGAGAATTTCTATAGCTATAGTCTACCCTTCTCGTCTGTATTATGCAATTTATCTTTGGATCACAGATCATTATCTACAATAATATCTGCATATCTGCCTAGATTAGATTCCTTGTTGACAGAGACTTGAGATTTTGTTTGTTGGTCATCAAATGATGTGTATTCCATTGGTCTAGTTGAGTTGCTTCATCTACTGTCCTTCCAAGATTCTTCCTTTGGTACCATTGGGCTTCATTATTTCTTTGGCTGCTGAGGTTTAGGGACAATCATTCTTGTTAAGGAAGAATATAGGTATTGCTCTCTTACTTCTCATTTAGGGGAAAGCTGCAATTCATTCTTGTTTCATTAATGTGGAAATAGTAATTTCCTGCCTGGATCCTTCTCTATCCAAATAGGTCTTCACTGCTATCTGATCCTGGTTTATTTAATCTCTCTGCATTTTAAAACATTTCCTTGTGCCAAATGAGTCAATGAATTTCTTTTGAAAAAACAACTAAAAAGCTAACTACTTCAGAGATTGCAGAGTAGGTTATCTAGATGACCTCACTGGATCTCATAATGATCCAGCTTGATGGGTTTTATTATTATTTCCACTTTACAGATTGGAAAGAAATTAAGTCCCTTTTCCAGACTCATACAGCTGCTGAGTTGAAGTCAGAAAGGCCCACTTCCTTTTTTTTAATTAAAGATTTTATTTATTTTGAGTTTTACAATTTTTCCCCCAATCTTACTTCCCTCCCCCACCCCCCCACAGAAAGCAATTTGTCAGTCTTCATTCTGTTTCCATGTTGTACATTGATCCAAATTGAATGTGATGAGAGAGAAATCATATCCTTAAGGAAGAAACATAAAGTATAAGAAATAGCAAGATCAGACAATAAGATATCAGTTTTTTCCCCTAAATTTAAGGTAATAGTCCTTGAACTTTGTTCAAACTCCATGGTTCTTTATCTGGATACAGATGGTATTCTCCATTGCAGACAGCCCCAAATTGTCCCTGGTTGTTGCACTGATGGAATGAGCAAGTCCTTCAAGGTTGATCATCACTCCCATGTTGCTGTTAGGGTGTACAATGTTTTACTGGTTCTGCTCATCTCACTCAGCATCAGTTCATGCAAATCCCTCCAGGCTTCCCTGAATTCCCATCCCTCCTGGTTTCTAATAGAACAATGGTGTTCCATGACATACATATACCACAGTTTGCTAAGCCATTCCCCAATTGAAGGACATTTACTTGGTTTCCAATTCTTTGCAACCACAAACAGGGCTGGATGAATATTTTTGTACAAGTGATGTTTTTACCCTTTTTCATCCTCTCTTCAGGGTATAGACCCAGTAGTGGTATTGCTGGATCAAAGGGGATGCACATTTTTGTTGCTCTTTGGGCATAGATCCAAATTTCTCTCCAGAAAGGTTGGATGAGTTCACAGCTCCACCAACAGTGTAATAGTGTCCCAGATTTCCCACAACCCTTCCAACAATGATCATTATTCAGAAAGGCCTCATTTCAAACAGTGACTGGGGCTGCTTATGATGCAGGGAAAACCACTTCAACTCTCAGCTTCAGTTTCTACATCTCTAAAATAGAACTGTTAGCACCTATCTCCAAGGGTTGTTGTGAGAATCAGTGAGTTAATACATATAAATCATTTTGTAACCCTTAAAGTTCACACAAATTCTATTTTATTATTAAATTTGTAAATCAGTTTGTAATCTTTAAAATGCTATATGTGTATGTATATCTATAGTCATATAAATTCAAGTTATAATTGTTGATGGTGGTAGGGGTGATGTTAAGTCAATGACCTCAGGAGAAAGAACATGCTGGGGATTCAAAGGGTGGTGGGGAGATGCCTAGTAGGCGAATAATCATAGCCCCACTTTGAGGTAGCTTTCTAATTTAGTGAAGCATTTCCACATGATTACCCTG
This sequence comes from Macrotis lagotis, assembly GCF_037893015.1. Classification (NCBI taxonomy): domain Eukaryota; kingdom Metazoa; phylum Chordata; class Mammalia; order Peramelemorphia; family Peramelidae; genus Macrotis; species Macrotis lagotis. Next base: position 188,370,641 of record NC_133665.1, read on the forward strand.
AAAATATTATTATTCCCATTTTTACAGATGAGAAACTGAGGATCAGAGAGGAGGAATGAATTGCACAGGGATTACAGTGTCAAATCCAATAGATCCAGGATCATGATCAAGAACGATGTAGCAAGAAAGTGCTTCAAAGACATCCTGAAAACATATAGATGGCCAGAAAAGGAAAGTGACTGATCAGAAAGCATGGAGAAAGATGAAAGAGGGCACTGCAAAGACTTTGCTTGGTTGCTATGGAATAACTCATGACCTGTAGAGTCCCACTTCTGGACTCCCTTATCCTTCCCAGGCGAGCATTGGAGGACCAGGAGACAAGGAAGACAAAGAAGACAAGTGTCTCCCTCAAGATCTCCAAGTGCTCCATTTATTCACCAAAACACCAGTGCCTGAATACCTTTCCAGTGTCTAATCCACTCCCATTCCCATGGTACTTAGTAAAACAAGGTTCTGATGTTCAAAGACACCAGGTGAAGATAATTCACAATGTTCCCATACATGTCGGTTCCCCTACAATGACCCCCCACCTACAAGAGAAAGTAATCCTTTCTGAACTCCCTAATATCCAAGAACTCTGGTGATCAAAATAAAACTGAATAGAAATTTGATCAATTTGGGCTGGAGTAGGACTTTGATGGGAAGATATTTCCAGTTTAAGCCATAAGACAAATTAATGAAAGTATTTAAACCAATCTCATCATAAATACTCTCAATTTTCTGTTGAAAATGATCCAAAAAAATTCTTTTAAAGCTGTTGTTAAATACTTTAAAAATTATCTATAAAAATAGCCACTGGACTAATGATAGCTATCTTCCTTGATTATTAGGCTCAGTTAGCATTTTTTCAGGGTTAAAGGAATTTTTCTTTTTAATTCATGGAATAAATCAAACATGTCCATAACCTAGAATGATCACTGTTGGAATGAATAAAAGAATGTTGTCCAACTAGTCCGACTTTCTGATTCACTTAGAGAATGGAACAGAGACACTCATCTTCAACAAGGAGGGAGCTGAAAGGGCCGTGAAGATTTCTCTCTTAAGTCTTTAGAGCTGCTCAAACAAGACTCATCAAATGTATTTCTCCATTCAGATGAAGGCATGGAAATGTCATTGCACGACCACTAGTCCAATCAGTGATCTTGTGGTAGAGATGGTGACCATGGCAAATCCTCTGCCAGGGTCACCAGTGGGGTAAGTGATCTCAAGCAAGACTCCAGTTCAGGTGCTCTCACTCCAAGCTCACCATATCACCCTATATCTCTCAGAGGAAGAATCTTATCAGGAAAGTGAGATTCTCAGGGCAGCTAGGTGGCACAGTGGATAGAGTACTGGCCCTGGAGTCAGGAGGACCTGAGTTCAAATCCAACCTCAGACACTTCATAATTACATAATTGTGTGATCTTGGGCAAGTCACTTAACCACGTTGCCTTGCAAAAACAAAAAAAGTAAGTGAGGTTCTTCAATGGAAATTGTGAATGCATGTATAACATTGTCTTATAATAGAGTCCCTCTAGAACATGATTCTGATGGATGTAGGCTGCTTATTTTCTGCTCCCCCACCCCTAATTGTGCAATCCCCACATTACTGGAACCTATCTCTAAAATGCTATCAATGTTGCCAATGCTACCAATATCCCTACTGGGAAATCCAGGAGTTTTTTCTCATTTAGTCTAAATGGCAGGGAAGTGCCTTCCAGCACTGAGATACTCTTTCTCCTCATTACTTAGTGTGATGGAGGTGGTGGTTGCAGTCAACAAGTATTAATTCAAGTGGAGAGTGGCCAACACCGTGAGAAAGTCACATAACCCCTGTTTACCTCCGTTTCTTCAACTATAAAATGAGTATAATAGTTGCATCCATCTCTTAGCATTACTGTGAGGAACAAGTGAGATCTATGTAGAGTGATTGACAAAGGAAACCGAGATTCTCTTGTACCAAGGTCAGCACTCTACCCTGAATCTCTCAGAGGAAGAAATGTGGTGTTGCCTTAAAAGGAAACTTCAGATTTAGCCTTTTATCCCCCACAGTTTCTGGCCATAGTAGGCACTATCTAAATACAAGCTAATATTAATACATATTGGGGAGACTTGTACTGTAGCAGACTCCCTAAGCTTGTGCCTTCCTGGACATTATCCTTCCACAAAAGGACTGTAGGAGGCTCTAAAGGTGCCCAGCTTCCAGTATGCTTTGGAATGGGCCAGCTATAGCTCAGAGGCTAACTCAGACTGTCTAAAGAGGAATAAGACAAAGGCAGGGAGCAGGATCAAGTCTCTGGATTTCAAATAGAAATAGAATCCAACCAGGCACATCTGCTCCCATTTGACACTGAATTTGTGAATGGGATGAATCAAAGATTAGAGAGGGTCAAGGTAAGATCTACCAAATCAGTACCATAAAGATGAATGGGAGGAAATGAAACAAGATTCTTCAGAAGCTTTATCTTCATGAGACACAGAGAAAGGAAAGAAGGAATAAATCAAAATAGTCAATAAGCATTTATTGTTCAGTTGCATTTAGTCAAGTCTGACTCTTTGCTATCCCATTTGGGATTTTCTTGGCAGAGACACTGGAACAATTCATCATTTGCTTCTCCAGCTCATTTTACAGATGAGAAACCTCAGACAAACAGGGTGAAGTGAGTAGCCCAGGATCACACAGGGAGAAAGTGTCTGAGATTGGATTTGAACTCAGGAAGAGGAGTCCTCCTGACTCCAGGTCTGGCACTCTCTGCTCTATGGTGCCACCTAGTCACTGCAAACATTTACAAATCACATTCTCTATTTCAGGCATCCCCATAAGTCCTAGGGCTACAAAGAAATGATTTCTCCCTGCACCCCTTTCCCCAACAACCATCCCTGCTCTCAAGGAGATCACAATCTAATGGGGGGAGATAAAAAGCAAATAATGAACAAACACATATTAGACAGGAGAAGGAGACAACTAAGAGAGGGAAAGACTTCTCCTTATTAAGGGGAATCAGTTAAGGCTTCCATTAGAATTTGAGATTTTAACTGAGATGTGAAGGAAGTCAGGGAAGCCAGAAGGTAAAGATGAGGAAGAAGAGTCCTAGGCAAGGGGTGCAGGCTGTGAAAGTGCATTGAGATCCCTGTGTGTGTGTGTGTGTGTGTGGCACAATGGAAGGAAGAACATGGTTGGCATGCTAGGAAGGGGGCAGACTTTGAAAGGCTTTGAGTATCCAACAAAGGAGTCTCTATTTGATCTTGGTGTTGTCCACCATGACAGAACAACTCCCCCTTTTCCTCCTCCAGGAATTCCTAACCTTCTTTAAGACACTAAAATAACTATTGCCCTATAGATGACTCCTGAATCCCTTCATACTACAAGGACCTACTTCCCCCAAATTAGTCTGCATTTCCTTTTTATGAGATGAAGCATTGTGTAAGGCATAGAGTGTTCTCCTCAACACCAGGAGAGCCCGGGTTCAAGTCACATCTCAGACATATGTGATCCTGAAGGATGAATTCTATTCTTAGAAACCTTGGAAGGCCCTAAGGTGAAAGAGGTCTCTATTCTCTATTGATAGAAGGAATTACATCACCTGGGAGAACCTGAGAAACCTGAAAGCACAGATCCATTCCCTGTCTCATGTTTTGGCCATACTTTTGACTTTCTTAGATATATGTCCATTTTGCTTCTTTCCTAAAATGTATAGTCCTTGAGGGGAGAGGAGCTTTCTATCACCAGGACCCTCAGAATACCTGAAGGGCACTTTTTTCTTAGATCTATGATTTCCTTGTTGAAGGGAACTGTCAGTGAGGAAGACCCTTATCCCATGTAGATGACCATATTCTGAATCTCATGGTCTTAGAGTGTTACCTGGCATTGAGAGGATAAGAGACTGCAAAAAACATCTAAGACCAGTTTGATGATTGATGGAAACTGTCAGTTTTTAATATTAGAGCAATGCTTTTGGAAAGCACAGATGATAACTTTTCTCAGCCTCATTTTCTTCAGAGAACACTAACAGAATATTTTCTCAAGGAAGTTGCTTGATTCTTTATTGTTTCAATTGCATCTGGTGTAAACAAAAAAAGAGACGATTTTATAGCATCTCATCCATCTTGTTAACTGTGGCTTCTGAAATCCTTAATTTAGTTTGTATTTTGTTCTCTGAAGCACTCTCAGTTTCCTACCCATCATGACCACAGATCTCTTTTCCTCCCTACCTCTACTTCAGGCCCTGAACACCTATAGAGACCTATAGAGACCTATAGACACTGGACACCTATGGTCTCTTTCATCGCCATTCATATGATTTGCCCAAGTCTATTGGCAGTTTCTTGATGGGAACCACGTCTTAGATCCCTTTTATCTTTCTGCTAGTCCTGGGCACACTCCAACAACATTTGTTGACAGACAAACATGATGCACCATCACCTCCATCATGAGTAATGAGGAGAACTAGCATCTCACCACTGGAAGTCACTTTCCTGGCCATTTTGTCTAAATTCTACCCAAAAAGTATTTTAGTTAGTTCAGAGATCTAAGGAATTAAGAGTTGATATTGATGTCTTCCTTCCTCCTCTTTCTCTTATTTCCTCATGAGGAATTTTGGATCCAATTGCTGACTTTGGTGCCTGAACCATGGACAGAGCATCAGACATGGAGTCAGGAATATCTAGGTTCAAATTCTGCCACAGATATATGGTATCTAGAGATCCTGGGCAAGTCACTTAGGTCAACTCTTGGTATTTCAGTCCCTGTAAAATAGGAATGGAAAGAGAACCCATTCCATAGGGAGGTGGAAAGGATGAGATAACAAAATATAATGTAAGGCTCTCTGCCAAGAAACAGAATATGGAAGGGATTTGGAACCTGTGTGAACTGAAGTAGGAATGTGGTGTGGTGGAGACATGGCCACATGGGCTTTTAAAGAAATGCAGGAAGTGCTGCAGGGCAGGCTGAAGATGGGACTTGGAAATGAGCAGGTGGCCCCCAGGAGGAGGGCAGGATTCTTGCAGGTGCTGATGCTCAGTGCGGACTGCTGTGGGACTCCCAGCAGGCACAGTAGTAGGTGGCTTTATCGTCATGGGTTATGGAGTTTATTGTTAGGGTTGAGGTGCTTTTGCCTTCGTTCTTTCTTGCCTCATATTTTTTCCTCACATTCACAGAAGGTTTTATTCTGGCCGTAGTGGTTGATTGGACAAGGAATAGATGTTGCAAAGGCTGGTTTGGCTTCTGTTGGTACCAGTGCACAGATGCATCAGCAAAGTTCCCAATGCCAGTCACTTGACATTCCACATGTACTGTTCCGGTCAGCTCTGTGGTGATGGAGACTTGGAGTTGCTTCAGTTCTAAAGCTGCATGTCCAACTAGAAATAAAAGAAGAGAACATCAAGATATTAGTTTTTTTCCTCTTTGGAGAATTTCTTCTCTTTTTCTCTTCTGGTCTGAAAAGAGGGAGAAGCCAACTCACAGGCCCAGAGGGCGACCACCACAAGTAGTAGGTACAGGCTCATTCTGGCTGTGCCAGTTGTTGGTCTGAGGAGAACCCAAGAAGCAAGGAGAATGGCAGATGGAGAGCAGGTCAGTGGTATTACAGGAAATGAGCTGCTCAGTGCTGTTCTAATGTTCATTGTGCATTCGATTTTTCTAAGGGATCTCTCCATGGCTGGTTGTCAGGCTTGGTGAAGTCAATAGTGATTGGTCTTCCTGTTCACTTTTCCCAAAAATGAAGTTATAGAGGTGTGGCTTTAACACAATTCTGGCCCTCTCTACCCCCACCCCCAACCGAGGATGCCTGCCAATGACTCTTCAGATGCCATTGAGATCTCTAAATATTTTATATTCATTTAAAACTTTATTCTTATTTAGAGGTAACATGGAATTTGGGCAGAGAATGTCTCTGGGTCAAGAAGTGTTGGACTCAAATCCTGGGACTTGCGTGGGAGGCAAGCCATCGCCTCTCAGTCTTCCTGACGGCTCTCTAAGTCTTTATGCTATAGAGGAGCCAACTTGCCTTGGCACAGGGAGATGTCACGTTTAAATTCATGAAACCACAGGACCCATCACCTCTGCCTTCCTCCCAGTAACCATGGGGATGAGCAGGGGAAGGAATCCCTTCCACATTGTACAAATAAGGGAACTGAGGCTTACAGCTCTGAAATCACTTGCTCAGGGTTCCACAGTTAGCAAGTAGAGTCAATCAAGAAAGATTGATCAACCATCTACCCTGGGTCTTTTGGGGGATGCAAAAAGATTGGCTCAAGTCTCCTGTGTAAGTTTTTATCATGGACCATACTTAGAAACTCTCCTTTGGCCTCTGGTAGGAATGATGTTTTTGCTTGTCCTTCATTCTCAAAGAAGACCAGGACATCAGGGAGGTGATACCATGACAAGCATATGGATTGGATTTGAGTGAGAGGGATGGAGCTGTGCTACGTCACCAACCTCACTTTCTCCCTGGATGTGAGGCAATCAGGGGTAGGTGACCTGTCCCGGGTTACACAGCTAATGTCTGAAGTCTGATTGGAATCTCCAGTCCTGATTTCCGGGCCAGTGATTCCACTTCATGTGTCATCTCATCCCCCTAAAAGAGACTCCAGTTGAACCTGGTTATAGAAAAATCCTGAAACCCAAAAGATGCAAGAAGTGTGGAGGGGCAGTCTTCCAGATAGCCACACAGGCTTGTACTGAACCACAGAATGTCTAAACAGGCCAGACTCCCAGGAATCATCTTTTCTTCATTGCCTTGTCTTTTCTTGAAGTTCTCTATGTTGTGGGTTCCCCCTTCTTCCTGGAACTGCCCTTTCCACTCTTGACCTGCTGTGATGATCCTGAAGCTTTGGCAGACTTCAGAATGAAAACTGAGTAATGATGGACCAATGAATTAACAAAAATCAATTCTAAGAAGCCACATACTGCAGAATAAGAAGAGATGATATAATTATATTAAGTTGTTTTCAGGAGAATTTCTGAAGATAATAAAGCAATTAGAGAAAACCTTAGGGAGGTCATTTGACTACTTTTATCTTCTTTTTATTGTTTTGAAGTAACTCACTGCTGGTAGGGAATTATTGATTCATTATTTTTCATTTATGTTTTGTAAATTGTTTTAACCAAGAAGGTGGATCATTTCTCTCAAATCCTATTCCTTCAGTCCTCACCAATCTCGGGCTTCTGGCCACTTATGTTCTGTGTTATTTCATATATCCTTGGATTTTAGACCATCGTCGGCTTTTCTACAGTAATTTCATGGATATCACTCTTGGTCCCTTAACTTGACCCTTTAAGCTCCTTTAGGACAGAGACTCTGTCTCGAGACTTTTCTTTTCATCAAACAAATTTATGTAAGAATATTTAAAATGATCTTATAATCAACATGCAAAAATCCCTATGGAGGAATGGATCAAAAATTCCTTTAAAGTAGTTATTAAATATTTTAATCAACTATACATAAAAATAATCACTCAGCTAGTGATCATTTTATTTTTTTAAGTGGAATCCCTTGGCATATTTTTGGTTTTATAGGAATTTTAATTTTTTAAATTTATTTTTGCTTTTTGGAATAAAATAAACATTTCCCTAACCCAATACAATCATTGTTTGAATGAATAAAGGAATTTTTTAGACTAGTCTGACTTTCTGTATCAAGTTAGAGAATGAAACAGAGATACCAATCCTCCATCTAGGAGGAGCCTGCAAGGGCTGTGGAGGTGTCTTGTCTCTAGGTCTTTAGAGTAACTTGAACAAGGCGCATCAAGTGCCTTTCTCTACTGAGACGGTGACTTGGAAATGGCTTTCAGGGAGTCATAAGTACAGTTAATGCTTGTGTGTGTGTGTGTGTGTGTGTGTGTGTGTGTGTGTGTGTGTGTGTGTCTGACTGTGAAGCACAGTGGGAGAAGGAAGATAACTGGCAGGAGAAGAAATGACCAGGCTGGAAGAACTCTGAAACCCAAACAAAGACTTTTCTACTTGAATCTGGAGGTGTCCACTAAGACAGAACAGCTCCCCCACCTCTTCCTCTAGGACTTCCCTGTCTTCTTCAGAGATCCTGGCCAAGAGTATTGTCCCAAGGAATGACTTTCCTGAATCCTTTCCTCTTCCCAGCACTCCCTCCCCCCAAATGAGGCTCTATTTCATTTTTAGGAGAGGCAGCATGGAGTGAGGCCTAGAGAGCTTTCCTCAAAACGGGGGGGGGGTGAGTTCAAATCACATCTCTGTCATATGTGACCCTGGGTAATTACTTGAAGCTCCCCATAACCTGAGAGAGCCTCAAAGGCTCTAAGGTGAGAGGAGACTCTGTCTACTATTGAGAGAAGGAGTTTCTTCCCCTGGAAGTTCCTCATAGCCCTAAAACCCCGGATTCAGTCCCTGACTCATGTTTGTCAAGCTTTAGATTTTCTTAGTTCTTTGTGTCCCCTGCCCCCCCCCATACATCTTTCCCCATAGAACAGACCCTCACTGAGCAGAGCTGTCCTTTCATTGTTCCTTTTGAATTCCCAACAATCACACAATACCTGAAAGATCCTTTTATTAAAAATTGAATCTGTGGTTTCCTTGTCCTAGGGAACTCCATGTGAGGATGACCCTCCACCAACGTCAGTGAGCATATGCAGAATGTGATGATCTTAGAGAGTTAGTGGGGCCAGGAGATGTGGAGAGGCTTTATACAGAAGATACCCATGATTGCTTGAGGATAGATACCAATTGGGTGAATTTTAATATCAGAGAAATGCTTTTGAACAGAACAGATGATAATTTGTGCACTTCATTTCCTGTCGAGAACACTGACAGAACATTTTCTCAAGGCAGTTCCTTGGTTCTTTACTGTTTCAATTGCAACATGTACAAACAGGAGAGAATTTAGGAATCCTCATCCATTTATCTTTTCAACTTTGGCTCATAAAATCTTAGCTTGGATTTCCCTCCATGAGGGATTCTTAGTCTCCCATTCCTACCCTCTGTGCCCATAAATCTCCTTTTCTCCCTGCCCCCACTTCATATCTTGGTCATCCACAGTCACTTTCACTTCTGTTTGTGATTCCCCCAAGGCTACTGGCACTTTCTTGAAGGAAACCCTGTCTTAGACGCCTTTCCCACAGTCCTGGGCTCACTCCACCTGAATCACTACTTGTTGTGTCAGCAGAGGAAATGAGCTGCTCAGTGTTGGTCTAATGTTCATTGTACATTCAACCTTAATAAGAGGGGCAGATGAGAGCTCTCTGCATGGGTGGGAACCGGGCCTGCTGATGTCAATGCTGATTAACTTTCCTGTTTCCTTTGGCAAAAGAGGAATGTATAGAGGTGTTGTCTTGATCTGCTCCTGCTCCTCTCCTTCCTGACAGCCCTGAGGATGTCTGCTGATGGCTCCCAAGCCCACACAGGGCTCTCCAATAGTTAAGACCTCCTATATTTAAGTCTACGTGGACAAAGAATGAGTCTTTAGGTCAAGAACAGCCAGACTCAGGGCTTGGGATCCTTGGACCCTAGGCAAGGCGTAACCTGTCAGTCTTCTTGACAACTTTTCAAACCTTTGTTTTAATGGAGTCACTTTGCATTGACAGAGACAAATTCCTCATCTAAACAAATAAAAGCCCAGGGCCCATCCCCATCACCATCCTCCATATAATCATGGTGGTCAGCAGTGGAACAATTCTTTTCCACCTTGGACAGATGAGGGATCTGAGGCTTAGAAATCTGAAGACATGGGGGTGGGGTGGGGGGAGGGAAGTAAGATTAAGGGGGAAAATTGTAAAATTCAAAATAAAATCTTTCTAAAAATGTTAAAAAAAAAGGACCCACGTGTCCTGAGTCCTAGAGTTAGCAAGTAGAGCAAGAAGGATTTTTCAAGTACCTACTATGTGCCAGGCCTTAAATGCCCTGAAAATAAGGTTTGGGTTTCATCCCAGATCTCTCCGACTCCCAGTCCAACACCCTCTCTCCTGGCTCCCCGCTACTCCCCAATAGATGCCAGGCTCCCTATGGTAATGATTGGTGATGTCTTTTATTGTGTTGTCTTTTATTCAGACTGTTTCCATAGGATCTCCAAGTCTAGCTTTATGTTTAGCAAAGAGAACCAAATTGGCATTGATCTGCTCCTCTAGTGTTCAAACTTCCAAAGCATAAAGGTATTTTTCCAATCACTTGGGATGATTTCATCCAGAAAGGCCCTGGAAGGAATCACAATTCCTGCTGCTCGTTGAGTTTCCACACCTCTGCTCCACACCTCTCCATACACACGCAGACACACATAGAAACACATACAACCATGTGTGACCACGGGCCAATGACTTGCCCTTCCTGGGACCCAGTTATTCAATGGCAAATCAGATAAATGAGCTCAAAGCCCTCTGATTCCCCTTCTAGCTGTAAATTGATTGTCTACTCTTTGGGCAGCTGGGTGGCACAGTGGATAGAGCATTGGCCTTGCAGTCAAGAGGATCAAAGCTCAAATCCAGTTTCAGACATCTGACACTTTCTAGCTGTTTGAGTCACTTAACCCTGAGTGCCTGCCATCCAAAGTCATCTCCAATCATCCTGATTCATATCTGGCCACTGGACCCAGATAGTTCTGTCGGAGGAAGTGAGACTGGTGACTTCCCTCAAATCCAATTCAGGTTTTTGTCACGGCATCACCTCCCTGACATCATGATCTTTTTTGAAAATAAACATCAGCAATAATGATTATGTCTCCTTATCTATGTAGTGGTGATGTCCCTCAGTAAAATGCAAATTCCTCTAGGTTGGGCACTGCCTTGAGGTGAGGCTATTTCTTTGGGTTCTTGGTGGAGGCTTAGAGGAGGCTTAATAAATACTAGTTAAATGAATGAAGTATGATCCAGAAGGGTTAGAGTAAACAGTCATTGTTGTGTGATATCTGGGAGAGGGCTGTGAAAATGCCTGGTGATTCATTCCTGCCATGGACTGAATTCATTTCAATGGGCTAGGTATTTGGGGTTTGTATAAGAGTTGGTTCATAAGTTGGTTCTGGGTGTTAACAGGGACCACATTTTATCCTTTCTTTTGGCATCAGATAGGAATGATGTAGTCTAGAAAAGTACCCCACCCCCTGCCATGTGCCTTGGATGGACTCTCAATCTTGAAGTCATTAAATCCCAAAGGGAGGCTTCAACAGTTCCCTGTTACAGAGCAGTCCTGGACTCTGAAAGGCCCCACAGGTGTCCTCCATACAGATACACAATCTTGTACTGAACCAGAGCATGTCCAAGTAGGCCAGGCCCTCGGGAGTTATCTGGCCTATCCCATTCCTAATTCAGATTCCTTCTGGGCAATGTTCAATGGATTTTTGGTCAGTCCTTTCTTGAAAACCTTTATGTTGTGGGTTGCCGCTAGTCACTGAGGCACCCCCTTCTGCTCATGGCCTGTCCTGATGATCCAGAAGCTTTGGCAGACACCAAGCAGGACTTTGCCTCTTTGTAACTGAGTAGAGATTGATCAATGACTTTAAAATACCCTATATTTTAGAAAAAAGGAGCTAAGAAGCAATTAACAGTATTATGCTTCCACATGAGATCATTCTTGCCACATCAGCAAGAGCTATAGCAAAAGTTATTCCAGCAGGAAAATGGGGGGGTGGGGTGGGACTTGATCACTCAGAATAAAGGCAGCATTCTATTAAGATCCTGTTTTTATCCTCAAGGGAAAAAAACGGGCTCTGACAGGCTTATGGCCTAAAGGTTAATTGAAAAAATTAGGTTTGCCTGCTTAATGAACCTCATCAAAAGTAAGTGACACACCCAGATCATGGATTGCATGATGGGGGGGGCATCATATCAAGGGGTGATATGAAATAGATGGAAAATGAAAATTGTACACTGGAAAAGAATAAACCAATAGGGCCTAGAAGGGCCTGTATCGTTCCAATGGGATAAAGTTTTCTTTTGCTACTACTGTATTTGGGACCCTTCCTATTTGGAGAGGTGCCCATTTCTTAGACATAATTAAAGATTCTTGGCTCACTCTGGGTTTAGTTTCATTATTGAACCAAGTTCCCAACAAGGGAGTCTCTAGGACCATATTTCTTTTTTTGTTTGTTTGTTTTTTGTTTTTTGATTTTTGCTAGGCAATGGGGTTATGTAGCTTGCCCAAGGCCACACAGCTAGGTCATTATTAAGTGTCTGAGGTCGAATTTGAACTCAGGTCCTCCTGATTCCAGGGCCAGTGCTGTATCCACTGCGCCACCTAGCTGCCCCTCTAGGACCATATTTCTAAGGAAGAGATGACAGGTATGCTGTTTTTCAAGTGGAATGCCTACAGATAAAGCAATTAGAGAAAATGTCAGGGAGGTCATTCAAGTATTTTTACTTCTTGTTGCTTTGAAGCAAACCACTGCCACTGGGTTACTGATTTATTCTTTTCTCTTCCATTTTGTAAAATTTTTAAAATTAAGAAAATGGGTCATTTGTCTTAAATCTTATCCCTTCGCTCCACCCTGATCTCAGCCTTCTCTGCCCATTTATAGTCTGCTTTATCTCATTTATCTTTTGCTGGTAGGTTATTCTCTGCTTTTTTAAATACAAAAGTTTCATGTGTCTGACTCCTTGGCTCCCCAACCATACTAAACTCCCTTAGGGCAGAGACTATCTCAGGATTTGTTTTTGTGGTTGTTCATTGAATAATGGATTCCAAGGGTCTAATGGAGTTGATTCATCCATTGCCCTGCCATTATTGTTCCATTGGCATCTTTGGGCTGGGTTAGGGTTAGAAACCATCTCCCTCCCTAGGGGAGAATCCAGGCAGGACTCTCTCACCTCACATTCAAGAGAGAATCAGACTCTATTCTTCTGTCTCCCTACTGTGGCTCTAATAAGTTTCTTGCCTGGATCCTTGCCCATCCGAATGATTCTTCACTCCTGCCCAACCCTGATCCATGGAACCTATGCACAGTTTTTTTTATTCCGGTGGGAAAACAATTCAGTGAATTTTACTTGAAATGATTATAACAGTTACTATTTATTAATTATTAATACTTAATAATATTAAGTATTTCTGAGATTCCAAAGTAGTTTGACAAAGTGACCTCACTGGATCTCACAGAGACCCAGCTCAGGGGATTTTATTTTTGTTTACACCTTAAAAAATTGAGAGAAATTAAGGGACTTTTCCACAATTGTTGAGTGTCAGAGCATTAGAACTTGGCATCAGGAAGCCCTAATGGCTAATATGATTTCATATACCGATCAGTTTGCTCTGTTATGCAGGGCAAGTCACTTCAACTCTCAGCTTCAGTTTCTGTATCTTTAAAATGGGGATAATGATGGCACCTGTCTTCCTGGGTTATAGTGAGGTCGAAATGAGCTAACATGAAAAAAGTTTTAGAATCTTTAAATGATATTTTATCAGTAGATTTGTAAAGCAGTTTAGAACCCTTAATGTGATATATGTGTGTGTACATGGACATCTATTTTCATATAAATTCTCGTTATTCGTATATTGATGGTGGGTGGTGGTGGTGTTGAGTCAACATTAGGAAAAAGGAGAACATGTCAGGGACCTAAATAATCCCAGCTAGAGGGAGCTTTCTAAAGTCAGCAAATACTTTCTTCATGATTACTGAAAATATTATTCCTCTTTTAACAGATGGGAAACTGAGGATCAGAGAGGGGGAATGAGTTTGCACAGGTAACAATTTGAAATCAATTGATCCAGACTCATATTAAGGAAGACACAGCAGAAGGTGCTTCAAAATCATCCTCAAGCATATGAATGGCCAGAGAAGAAAGGAGGACGACCAGGAAGCAAGAGGGAAGGATGCCAGCTGTGCTGGCAGCTATGGAATAGCCCAAGACTCTGAGGAAAGGGCCCCCACTTCTTGACTGAATCCCCCTTAGTAGTAAATATGAAAGGATGCAGATAAGTGCAGGATGAGGCAAAAAGGCAAGAAAGGGTCTTCTTCTGCATCAGTGAAATGAGAGGATCATGGCTCCCCTGTCAGAATATCACAGAACTCAAGGAGGCTGTAGGAGGCAAAGAGGTCAAAAGAAAGATTCCCTCAAATTCTTTTACTGAATTAGAAAACAATTAACAAAATTCATTTGAAATAACAAAAATTCATGACTATTAAAGGAACTATTAAAAAATGTAAAGAAAGAAAGTTCAGCAGAATCAGATCTTATATTATAAGGCAGCAACTAGCAAAACTGTCTTGTACTGGTGAAGAAAGTGAAAAGTAGATCAACGGAACAGAGTAGACATACAATTTTCAGCAGCAAATTGATATAGTAACCTTGTATTTCACAAGCGTAAAGATTGCTTTGGGAGATAAATATTCATTATTTGGTAAAAATTACTGGGAAGACGGGAAAGTCATCTGGCAGAAATTATACCTAAGCCAATATCTTACATCATTAACCAAGAAAATTCAAAAGAGATGCATGACCTGGCCATGAGGAGAAATATTACAAGAAAATCTTTAGAATATGGACCACATTCTCTCTCAGACTTACACCATAGGTAAACAATTTATTAATAAATAAGAGTCAGAGAGCAGTGTGAGATATAAAATAGCTAATTTCAATTGCATTAATTTTTTTTTACAAATAAAACACATATAGTCAAGATAAGAAGAAAATCAGGCAAAATTTTATAGACAATTTCTCTGATAAAAGTCATATCTCAAATATATAAAGAATGTTTTCTAATCTATAAGAAAATAAGTCATATCCCAAATGATCAAAAGATACAAACAGGCAGTATTTATTTTTATTTGTTACTGTATTTTATTCTTTTCAATTACGTATAAAAATAATTTTTAACATTCTTCCTTTTGCAAAATTTTGAGTTCCTCTTCTCCCTTCCCAAGGCAGCGAGTAATGTAAGTTATAAATATGCCATCATATTTAACATATTTCTTTATTAGTCATGTTGCAAAAGAAGAATCAGAACAAAAGGGAAAATATGAGAGAAAAAATAAAACAAATTTTGAAAAGTGAAAATAGTCTGCTTTGGTCTGCTTTGAGACTCTGGATTTTTTCCTTGGATTTGGAAGGCATTTTCAATCACCAGAAACAGGTAGTTTTTAAAAGTTATAGAAATTAGAAGAATTCATAGTCATATGAAAAATTGCTCTAAATCAATATTGATTAAAGAAATACAAATTAAAACAACCTTGAGATATCATTTTTCACTTATCAGATTGGTTAAAACGATTGAAGGGGAGAGCAATAAACGTTCTAGAGGATGTAGAAAAATTGGGATGCTAAGTCACTGTTGGTGGAATTGTGAACTGCAATCTGGAATTATGCCCATGATGTTATTAAACAGCCTGTACCCTTTGATCCTTCAATGCCACTATTAGGTCTATTTCCAGAAGGGATTAGGGAAAAAGGAAATGAACATATATGTTCTCAAAGGTTTTTGTGGTGACAAAGAACTGTAAATTGTGGGGACATCGGTCATTTGTGGAATGGCTCAACAAATTGTAGTAGGTGATCATGTTGGGAGACTATTAAGAAATGATGAACTCACTGATTCTAGAAAACCATGGATAGATTTGAATAAAGTTCTGGAGAACAAAATGAACAGAACTCAAAGAGCATTGTATACAGTTTCAGCTATTAATATTTTAAGAATGAATTTGAGTGACTAAGTCATATTGACTTCTGTAGATACCCAAATTTACCAAATAGGATGCTATCTGCGTCCAGAAAAAGAAGTGCTAAATAGAAGGCCATATAGAATGATTCTACATACAAATACATGCACGGAAACTCACTTATTTGTATCTTAGGGTGGGGTGGAGGGGGAAAGAAAGGGAAGAAACAAAGGGGAAAAGAAATTAAGATTTAAAAGGAATAGCCAATTGTGTGTAAGAGATGTGTGGTTTCATGTATAATCTTTTTTTTCTGTTGCACTGTGTTATGAAAATTCTTGTTTTATTTCTTAAGTTCAGAATAAAATAAATAAAACTTAAAAAAGAGAAAAATCTTACAATCCAAGAACACATCTTTTCCTCTTCTCATAGTTCTGAGATCAAGGTTAGGGAACAAATTTTAGACATCCTTTTCCTGTTATCTAGGGGGAAGTTGTTTTACTTGAGGACCTTAGGATTGAAACGGATGCTAGAGATGACCTGCTCCAACCACCAGTGCTGTGTACACAAATCCTCTTCTGAAATCTCCCTGAATGATGACTCTACAGTTTAGCAGATCCTGACTGGCCCTTCATTTTGCAAGGAGAAAAGAACATGAGTGAGAAGTGTTTCCAATCCTTCCTGATACTTGCTGCCTGTGTGACTTTAGATAAGTCTCTTTACCTCCATGGTAGTTAAAGGGTTGCATTGTAAGGCTTCTAAATCCAGGACTTCTAAAAGTAACCTCTCTGGACCTCAGTGTCCTTCTCTGAAAACCGAGGGTCTTGAACCAGGTGGCCCCTGAGTTCCCTTCTAGCTCTAAGTCTATGATTGTACACATTATGAAACAGACAATGTTCATCTCTAAGGAACCATCCAAGACTCAAAAGCCAACTTTTTGTGGACGCTGATTGAGTGACATAACTTCATCATCCATTCATAGATATTTCCTCTGGTTGGTGATTCTACATTTGATCATGGACACTTTCCAAGAACCTGGGTAGCTGTGGGAGAAGGGGAAGGAACGATAAAGAAAACCATTCCATTTGAGACTCAGAACTTGCTTTAAGGACCCCCCCCCACACACACACCTTCCTAGGTCTGAGCAAAGCGTAGGGACAGAAGCAAGACATCTTGTGCTGACAGCCACCAGCTACCATGTGTGGTATCTAGATGTGGGACCCTGGGAAGACAGGGAGAGTTTCCCAGTTGTGTGGATTTGCACAGTGAGAGAGTTTTTGGTCATTGTCTCTGGTTTTTGGCTCAGAGTGCCATGCCAACAGGTGCAATAATATAGTCCCCCTATTTGCCTCTGTGACTTGGTGGATCCTGAGACTGACTGAGAAGTCAGTCTCTCATTTCTTGGTCTCATACATCTCTTCATTGACTTCATTGACTTGGACACATTCATAATCCTCATGAATGTCATTCTCATTAAGTGAGAGATAGAGAATCCATTCCAGATGCCCACCAGGCTTCTGGTGGTACCAGTGAATATAAATATCCTCAAAAGGAGTCATGTTCACTTGGATTCAAGGACAGTGTTACCATTTCTCTTAGGTTTGGACAGTGTGACTTGGGCCAAGAAGGGCTTCATGCTTGCACCTACAAGAGAAAGGAATTTCTCAAGAATTGTCAACTATCCAAAAACTCTGGTATCAAAAAAAATCAAATAAAGAGATGTTAAATTTCGGCTGGAGTTGGACTTTGATAGCTAGAGAGTTCCAGTTTAAGGCATATGACCAGGCAATGAAAGGATTATATTCAATGATTTTTATAGTAACTCTCACAAATCCCTGTTGAGGAGTGGTCAAAACCATTTTAAAAAATATTTATTTATTTATCTAGTCATTTATTCATTTATTTATTTATTTCAAGGCAATGGGGTTAAGTGACTTGCCCAAGGTCACACAGCTAGGTAATTATTAAGTGTCTGAGGCCAGATTTGAACTCAGGTCCTCCTGACTCCAGGGCTGGTGCTCTATCTACTGCTCCACCTAGCCTCCCCTTTAAAGTAGAAGTACTTTTTATCAATTATACATAAATACATAATCACTGAACTAATGATAATCACTTCTTAATTATTAAATGAACTGCCTTAGAATTTTTTCAAAGTTAAAGGAATTTTTATTTTTATTTTTATTTTTAATTTATGGAAAAACATTTCTAAAAATTAAGTGTATTTTGAGTGAATAAAGGAATTTTGTTAGACTGATTTATCATATTTCCTTAGAGAATGCAACAGAGAAACTGACCTTCCAATGAGAAAGGAGCTAAAAGGTTCATGAATGTTACAGAGTCAAAGTCTTTAAAATAACTTAAATAAGACCTACCAAATGCATTTCTTCTCCATATCCAAATGAATGTCACTTAGGCCAATCGATGCTGTCATGGAATGTCAGCCAGGATGTCAACCTAGGTGCTTTAACTCCATGGTTGCCATGCCACCCTGCATGGTGTTGCCATAATATGGTGTTGCCTTAAGAAGAAACCTCAGAATTAGTCTCCCCCCGCCCCTTACAGTTCAGGTTAGCTGTCAGGGAAGAAAAGGCCACAGTTCTTGCCCTCAAATATTTCTTGGAATTTCCATGAATGGACACCATTAAATGATGAAATGAAAGCCTCACAAGTTCCAAGAAAAGTCAGGTTGAGCACTTGAAGCAGGAATCTCTGGTGGTCTTCATAATACGTAGGGAAAGGCCATATATTTGAAGGGCAGCAGTGCCAATGTCAGAGGAGAGACTCTAAACAGTCAACAACTTATCAGAGATAAACTCTTT
This sequence comes from Macrotis lagotis, assembly GCF_037893015.1. Classification (NCBI taxonomy): domain Eukaryota; kingdom Metazoa; phylum Chordata; class Mammalia; order Peramelemorphia; family Peramelidae; genus Macrotis; species Macrotis lagotis. The sequence goes on from NC_133665.1 coordinate 188,388,978, forward strand.
ATGGTCACAGGTACTCAGCAATCCACAGAGGAAAAGGCTAATTCATTGGTGATATTCCATTGAATTCAAGTCTTTATCTGTTTACAAGCAGCCTCTTTGTGTCCAGGTCCCCATTTATAGAAAAAGTGGCGTTGATGAAAAAAGTAAAATTCTTGTATTGGTCCCTTAGCTTTCACTGGAAATTGTGAACATGACCATAACATTGGCCTTGTCATATAGCACATCTCAAAAATCATTCTGATACACATCAACCATTTATTTTTTCATCACACATGGCAAGTGCCCACGTGCTTCCCCACCCCCAATTGTGCACCTCCCATTTTAATGGAGCATATCTCTGAAATGTTACCAATGATTCTCTGTCGGGAAATCCAAAGGTATTTTTTTCCTCCATCATCACTGCCTTCTTTTTTAGAATTTAACCTAGGGGACCACCTTCTTCTTGGAGAGGGTATTCAATAAAGCAAAGATGAAGTAACAAGGAGCATATGACAAAAACTAAACCCTCAAGAGCCTAAAAACAGCATGGAAATGTAAATAATGTGTGAAGAAAAGTAATAGGAAGGGTTGCCTGAACAACCTTTATTTTGTGGGTGAGAATTACTTTATTTTGTGGGAGATCACAAGGATGGGAAAAGGTGAGACGAGTGATATAGGGATGCATCAAATGTATAGATGAACAGTGAAGGATTCTTTCAAGCAAAACAATGGGAGAAAAGGCTAAAAAATATAGATAAGGTCCTGCACTGGGACCTAGAAGTGGTGTTCTCCCCTAAGAAGGGGCTCTTCATTGGTACCACTAATGCACATTCCCATGGGAAAAGTCAATGTCTGTGATAAGAGAGATAGGAACCTTGTGTGAGGAAGCTCATTGGCACAGGGGAAGCTCCAGACTGGACCTGGAATTAGAAAGGGTAGTATTTAAATCTGACCTCAGTCACTTCCTGGTTATGTAATCTTGGACAAGTCACTTAATTCCTGTTTGTCTCAGTTTCTTCAACTATAAAATGAGGATAATAGTTGTATTGGTCTCAGCATTATTGTGAGGACACATATGAGATCTATGGAAAGTAATTAATGCAATTCCTTTCACATGGTAGGCACTATCTAAATATAAGTTATTATTATTATTATTATTAAATCCTGAAGAGATTTGTATTTTAGCAGACCGCCCCTAATGTTGTGCCTTCCTGGACACGACCCTTCTTCAAAGAAGAACTGTAGGACGAGGTAAATGCAACTCCATTCCCAAAATGGTTTGGAATAGGGGCAGTCAAACCACTAGAGACTGGCTAAGGCTAAGGCAAGAAACAAGACCAGGCCTCTGCATTTCCACCATGAAGAGAGACCTGCCATGCACGTCTTCTCCCATCTAACTCAGATGTTGTGAATAGGGCAAAGCAGAGACTAGGGAGGGTAGGGTAAGATCTAAAGAACCTTAAAGAACCTTAGAGATGGATGAAAGGAATTCAAATGGGATACTTCAGAAGCTCCACCTTCATGAGACATAAAGTAAAGAAGGGACTAGTCAAAATAGTCAATAAACATTTAATTTTTGGTCATTTACAGTCATGTTTGATGCTCTGACTCCATTTTTTTTTTGGCAGAGATATTGGAGCAGTTTGTCACTTCCTTCTCCAGTTCATTTTACAAATGGGCAAACAGGGTGAAGTGACTTGTCCAGGGTCATACAGCTAAAAATGTCTAAGTTTAGGTTGGAACTCAGGAATGTGAGTTTTCTTGACACTCTATCCTGGCATTCTATCCATTGCACACCCTAACTGCTCTGAACAAAGCACCTCCTATGTTTCAGGTATACCACTAAGTGCTGGGATACAGAGAAATGCCCTCTCCCTTCACCTCCTCCCCTAAATATAATCCCTGCTCTCAAGGAGCTCACAGATTAATGTGGGGGAACAGTAGGCAAAAGAATACACAAACAAATTTTAGACAGAATAAATGAGAGACAACTAAGAGAGGGAAACATTTCTCGTTATTACCTGGGGTTAGGAAAGGAATTCCGAAAGAATTGGTGAGATTTTAGCAGAGATTTGAAGGAAGCCAGGAAGGCAGATGGCAGAGATGAGGAAGGAGAGAGTCTTAGACATGGGGCATAGACTGGGAAAGTATGTTAAAATATGAATTAAAAATATGTCCATAAAAACAACAGTGCCTAGAGATCAATGTGTGTGTGTGTGTGTGTGTGTGTGTGTGTGTGTGTAGCATAGTAGAAAGTAGAAGATAGCTGGTATGGTAGATGGGGTCAAATTTGAAGGACATTATAAACCAAACAAAGGATTTCCTATGTGATCTGAAGTTGCCATGACAGTACAACTCTCCATCTTCCTCCTTCAGTAATTTATAGGCTTCTTCAAAGATTCAGGTCAACTTTTTTGTCCCATAGAGCAACTTTCCTGAACCCCTTTATACTACAAGGATCTCTGAAACCCCCTCATTAGACTGTATTTCTTTTCTCTGTGAGGAGGCATGGAGAAAGGCCTAGAGAACTGTCTTTGAAATCAAGAAGGCTTGAATTCAAGTCATGCCACTGACACATATGATCCTGGATGATTGATTGCAACTTCCAGTAACTCAAGAAAGCCTCCAAGGTTCTAAAGTGAGGGAAGACTCTGGCCTCTCTTGTCCCTACATGTGAGTTTCTAACAGGACTGAAACCACAGTCCCTGTCTCATGTTTTGCACATATTTTTGCCTTTCCATGCATCCATAATACTTCCCCCCCCCCAGAGAACTTATGGTCATTGAAGGGGGAGAGCAATTTTCATTGTGTTTTCTTTTGTATCTTCAGCATCCACACAATTCCTAGAAGGCATTTTTTATTGGACTTAGGAACTCTGTTTTTATAAGGAACTCCTATTGAGGAAGACCTTCAATCCATCCAGATGAACATATTCTGGTTTTGATCTCAGAGAGTTATCTAAAAACATTACTAGGATAGGAGATTTTGCATAGAAGATGCCTAAGATATGCTTGCTGATAGATGGAAACATTTGCATATTTTAATATTAGAGAAATTCTTAATTTTTCCTGGATTTCCCTTCATGGAGACTCTCAGTTCCAGCCCCATAGCCCCCCCCCCCCCATAAACAAAGATCTCCTTCCCTTCCTGCCCCTACTTCAGCCTTTGGTCATCTATGCACATCTATTGTTCTCTTTCACTTGTGGTCATATGATTTCCCCAAGGCTAATGAGAGTTTGTTGAAGGGAACCATGTCTTGGCCTCCTTTCATCTTTTCTACAACCCTGGCCACCCTTCCCCTGAATCAATATTTATTGACTGACAAAAGCAATGAACCAGCATCTCCACCATGATAAATAAAGAATAGAAAGAGCATCTCAGGGTTGGAAGGCATTTCCCTGACCTAAATTCTATTGCCAAAGCATTTGAGTTGGTTCAGAGGTCTAAAGAATGAAGAGCTGTTATTCTTCTTTCTTCCTTCTTCCTCTGATTTTCTCATGGTGTGTGTGTGTGTGTGTGTGTGTGTGTGTGTGTGTGTGTGTGTGTGTACTGGATGCATGAGTCCTGGATAAGGGCCTAGACATGAAATCAGGAATATATGGGTTCAATGTCTGCTCAGATATCTGCTATCTAAGATTTATTAGGTAAGTCACTTAGGTCATGCCTCAGTACGTCAGCCTCTGTGAAATGGGAATGGAAAGAGAACCCAACTCCATTGGGTGATGGAGAACATGGGACAACATCTTCTAATTCAAGGTTCTCTGCCAAGGAGCAGAATGATAGAGTTTGAGATTTGTTAGGGACATCAGGAGATTTTATTTTGTCCAATTGTTAGAACCAATGGAAATCGTAAAGGCAGGTAGAGATGTCAGTGATTGTGATGGTAATTGAAGAAGTTTGGAACTTGTGTGAGTTGGAGCAAGAATGTGGTACTGTGTCGACAAAGGCTACATAGCCCAGGGAAGACATATAGGAAGTGCTGTGGGCAGGCTGAGGATGGGAGTCAGACATGAGGAGGTAGCCCTCAGGGAAGAGGATGTGGGGAGGGCTCTGAGAAGGGCAGGATTCTTGTACGTTTTGTCACTGAGTGTGGACTGCTGTGGGGTTTCCCAGCATGCACAGTAGTAGGTGGCCACATCTTCAAGTGTTATCTCCTTTATTATTAGTTTTGCATTTCTGTCATCATTCTTTACCCCCACAAATTTATCCTCTATGTTGCCTAATGCTTTTTTGGGTTGGTAGGCAGTTGATTGGACACTGAGCAGATGTTGTAAAGGCTGGTTTGGCTTCTGTTGGTACCAGTATATGTACCCGTTCCAACAGCTCCCACTGCCAGACACTTGACAACCCACATGTGCTGTTTTTGTCAGCTCTTTGGTGATGGAGATGTAATGCTGCCTCAGTTCTACAGCTTCATGTCCAGCTAAAAAAAAGGATGAGAACACAGAGACATGAGGAGGTCCTTTGCAGAATTTCCTGTTTCTCACTTGATCTGAAAAGGAGAAACCAACTCACCAGTCCAGAGGGCAACCATAGCAAGCACTTGGTAGAGGATCATTCTAGCTGTGTCCAATGTTGGTCTGAGGAGGACCCAAGGAAGCAAGAAGACTGACAGATGGAAAGAATAGGTCAGTGGAAAGAGGGGCAGGAGGAGACTTGGAGTGGTGTCAGCAGAGGAAACGAGCTGCTCAATCTTTGTCCAATGTTCATTGGACATTCAATTTTTTTTAAGAGGTGCAAGTCAGGGCTCTCTGCATGGGTTGGGGCTGGACTTGGAGATGTCAGTGGTGATTGGTCTTCCTGTTTTCTTTGCCAATAATGAAAGTACAGAGGTGTTGCCTTGACTCACTCTGCCTCCTTCATTCTGACCATTGCCATTGCTTTTATCCCAGTAACCAGGGGATTGGCAGGGAAAGGATTCTATTTCATATTTCACCGATGAATGAATTGAGGCTTACTGACTGGAAGTCACTTGACCAGGGTTCCACAGATAGAAAATAGACTCAATCAAGAAATATTGTGCCAGACCCTAGAAGTCCTGGAAATTAGAGTTGATTTTCACCCCAGATCTCTGACTCTCTCTCCTGGCTCCAGCCAATTCCCAAGGACAAGTCAGTCTCCCAGTGGTGATGATTGGTGAAAAGTTTCCCTTTTGTCATCCTTCTCTCAGACTTGTTCTACAGGTTCTCTAAGCCCATCTTTATGATGGACAGAGAATCAGGTGGGATCTGGCATTGCTGTGATGTAGTAATGAGTAGTAATTTTCTAATCACTAGGGAAAGTCTCATCCAGAGATTCCCTGGGCGGGATCATGTTGTAGTTTGAGTTTCCACAGTTGGAAACATAGATATAGAAACACACAAAGACACAAATATGTGTGAACTTGGACTAGTCACTTGCCCTCTTTGATTCCCATTTCCTCCACTGTCAATTAAAGAATTGAACTAGCAGACCTCTGATAACTCTTCCAGCTCTAAATTGCTTATGTCTATGTATCTGGGTAGTGGTAATATCACTCAGTAGAATGGAAACTCCTCTAAGGCAGGGGTTCCCTTGGGGTGAGGTATTTCTTTTTGTTCTCAGTGTCTACCAGAAGTTTATAGTAGAGGCTTCATAAAAGCATGTTAAATGAATGAATGAATGAAGTAGTATGTGGAGAAGTTCAAATGGCCAGTCATTGTCAAGAATAATTTGGGAGGGGGCATGTGAAAATGACTGGAGAGCCCCGTCATGGGTGGAATTTGTCTCAATGGCCTTGGTGTTTTGGGGGTACAGAAGGGGTGGTTCGTGTGGCCAGTCTTGTCTTTTCTTTGGGATGTTATCAGTGACCAACTTTCATTCTCTCTTTTGGCCTCTTCTAAGAATAATGTAGCTAGAAAAGGAGACCTCTTTGTATCTTTTTGATGGACTTTCCATCTTGAAGCCATCAGATCCCCAAGGGACGTTTCAACTGTTTCTGGTAATATAGAAGCCCTGAGTTCTGAAAGATCCATAAGGTGTTTAGGGACAGCCTTCTAGAGAGCCACACTGTCTTGCACTGAGTTTCACCATGAGGCCAGGGCCTCAGGAGTCATCTTCTCTATAGCATTCCTACTTTCCATCCTCTCTGGGCCATGCTCAATGGGTGACCGACCAATCTTTTCTTGAAGATCTATATATTGTGGGTGACCCCTACCCCAGAGGTTACCCCTTCCATTCTTAGCCTGTGATAACAACCCTGAAGCTTTGACAGACATCAAACTGGACTTTGCCTCTTTGTAACTGAGTTGTGATGAACCAATGGCTTCCAAAACATTGAGTCCTAAAAAGCACCCTCATATTTTAGAATAAGCAATGACAAGTGTGCTGTTTTTCAGAGAAAATTCCTACCAATAATAAAAAACAATTAGAGATAACCCCAGGAAGGTCTTTGACTATTTTTACTTTCTTCTTATTGCTTTGAAGCAACCCACTGCCATTGGCATACTGATTTATTTTTCACTCTTTTCTTTACATTTCTTTACATTTTGCAAACTTTTTTTTAAATCAAGAAAATGGGTCATTTACCTTAAATTTTATTCCTTCAATCCACACTGAAATCTGGCTTCTCTGGCCACTTATATTCTATGTTATCCCATTTATCCTTGGGTTATAAATCACCCATTGCTTTTTTACAATAATTTCATGAGAATCTCTCTTGGCTCCCCAGCTAGCTAAGTTTTTTTGAGACAGAGACTCTTGAGATTTTTTTCCCTTCATTGAATAGTGTGCATTTCAAGGTTCTAGTTGATTTGATTCGTCCATTGTCCTGATATAATTCTTCCTTTGGCATCATTCCATTAGTCTCCATTATTTCTTTGGATATTCTGAAATGACGCTACGTATAGGGATTATCTTCCTCTCTAAGGAAGAATACCAGCATTGATCTCCCACCTCACATTCAGTGGAAAGTTGGACTCCATTCTCATATCAATAACGTGTGCTTCTCTGACTTTTTAAATTAAATGAATTCTTTTGAATTGAGAGTAACAGCTAATATTTACTAAGTCTTTCCAAGATTGCAAAATGTTTTTTTTTCCCCAGAGGACTTCACTGAATCTCAAATTGACTCAGTTTGGGAGGTTTTATTTATATTTACATTTAACAGAAATTGAAGGAAATTAAGTGACTTTTCCAGAGTCACACAACTATTGAGTATCAGAGCACCTAGACTTAAGGTCAGAATAATTTCTAATTTGAATGCACATACTGACTAGCTGCTCTGTGACTCATAGCAAGCTGCTCCAACTCTCAATCTTTTTTATATATCTAAATATGAATAATGATGTCACTGGGTTGTTGTGAGCTAACATGTAGAATTCTTTTTATCACCTTTAAAATATTACATACATTCTAATAACTGTTAAAGTGATAAATAACCTTTAAAGTGATTTACATAAACATATTTATGTATGCCTACAAAGATATCTATCTATCTACATCCATATTCATTTACATTCTAGTTATAATTGCTGAAGGTGGTGGTGATGATAGTGGCAACAATCTCCAGAGAAAGAAGATGTTGGGGTCCCAAAGGGCCTTAAAGAGATGCCCAATAGACATAAATATGGTACACAAAAAGGGTATCATATTGAAGTACCTTGTCTAAGGTAAATGACTATCCTGAAAATGTGATTCCCATTTATAAAGAGGAGAAAATGAGGATATGAGAGATGGGGAATGAGCTGCACAGGGGTAACAGTTTCAAATGCAATTGATCCAGATTCATTGTCAAGGAAGATACAACAAGAATGGACACTCCACGGGCTGTGCTGGCAGTTATGGAATGCCTCATGACCTTGAAAAAGCATCTCCCATCTCTTGACTGAATCCCCTTAGGAGTAAATATGAAAGGACCCCGATAAGTAGTGTGTGAGCAGAGTAGGCAAGGAGGGGCCATCATTTATATCAGTATAGTGAGTGGATCCCAGATTTACCTGTTAGAATATTGCAGAGCTCAGGGAGGAAGCTATAGGAGTCAAAGGATTAAGGAGAAAGACTGCAAAAAATAATTTTGTTGAATGAGAAAAAAATTTAAAAATTCATTTAACAGAACAAAAGTCCAAGACTATCAAGGGAACAATGAAAAAAATATAAAGGAAGAAATCTTAGCAGTCCAAGATCTTTAATTATATATATACTCAAACTATCTGGTCCTGACTAAGAGATCCATGGAACAGAATAAGAAAAAGGTAGGTTTCTGGGAAAATATTCATTATTTGATAAGATGCAGTCTGGCAGAAATTGGGGCATAGACCAATATCTTATACCATTTACCAAGAAAAGTTCAAAATAGATCCATGACCTAGGTAGGAGGAGAGATATTACCAAAAAATCTTAAGAACATGGTCTATGTTCTCTATCAGATTTATGGCTAGGCAAACAATTTATAAATAAGATCTGGGGAACAGTGTGAGGTATAAAATGGTTCATTTCAATTACATTAATTTTTTTACAGATAAAACAAATGCAGCCAAGATGAGAAGGAAAAAAGAAAATTGGGGAAAATTTTATAGAAAATTTCTATGATAAAACATCATATTTCAAAGATATAAAAACCTTTTTCTAATTTACAAGGAAATGAGTAATTTTCCAAATGGTCAAAAGATGTAGATAGACAGTTTTTATTTTTTAAATGTTATTTTATTTTTTCAATCACATGTAAAGATAGTTTTCAACATTCATCTTTTTGTAAGATTTTGAGTTCCACATTTTTTATCTCCCTTTCTCTCCTTGTGGATAATCTGATTTTGGTTATATGTGTACAATCATGTTTAACATATTTCCATATTAGTCATGTGGTGAAAGCAGAATAAGAATCAAAGGGAAAAACATAAAAAAATTTTAAAAGACAAAATAATGTGCTTTGGTCTGCATTCAGACTCTGAATTTTTTCGCTGGATTTGGATGGACCTTTCCATCACAAGTTACAGTTTCTGGATAAAGGAATTATAGCCAAATGAAAAATTGCTCTAAATCATCATTGACTAGAGAAATGCAAATTAAAACCTTGAGATATGATTTTTCACCTATCAGATTGGTTCAAATGGGATTGAAGAGGAAAGCATCAAATATTCTAGAGGATGTAGAAAAATTGGGACACAAAGTCATTGTTGGTGGAGTGTGAACTGCTCACAACCATTTTGTTAGATAATCAGAAATCATGTCCAAAGAGTTATTAAATTGCATATACCCTTTGACCCAACAATACCACTACTAGGTCTATTTCCAAAAAGGATTAGAGAAAAAGGAAAAGAACTTATATGTTCTAGACCCTTGATAGCACCTCTATTTGAGGGGGTTAAGAACAGGACATTTGGGGGATAGCAATCGGTTTGGAAATGACTGAACAAGTTGTGGAATAGGATCGTGTTGGAATACTATTGAACTATAAGAAATGATGAACTAATTGATCTTAGAAAAACATGGAGGGGGCGGCTAGGTAGCGCAGTGGCCTTGGAGTCAGGAGCACATGAGTTCAAATCCGGCCTCAGACACTTACTAATTACCTAGCTGTGTGGCCTTGGGCAAGTCACTTAACCCCATTGCCTTGAAAAATCTAAAAAAAAAAACAAATTAAAAAAGAAAAGAAAAGCATGGAGAGACTTGCCTGAAATAACGAAGAATGAAATGACTAGAACCAAGAGAACAATGCATATAGTTACAGCAAAAAATATTTCAAGACTGATTGAGTGATTAAGTCATTTTGGATAGTATAACTACCCAAATTAACTCTAAAGGATATATGAAGGAAGATGCTACGACTCCAAGGAAGTGAAAAAGAAGGTAGAGAATGATTTCACACACACAGACACATATACACCTGCACAGACACTCTTCCCGGTGCCTAATGGTAGGCGCAGTTAGGGTATCATGGAGAGAGAAAGAAGGTAAGAAAAAAAAGGGGGGGGAAATTAAGATTATAGCATTATTATATGTTTAAAAGGAATAGAAACTTGTGCATACTAGAATGGTGGTTTCATGAATAATCTGTTTATTTCAATTTTATTATGTTAGGAAAATACTTGTTTTATTTCTTAAGTTCAGAATAATATAAGTAAAATTAAAAAAAAAAGATACAATCAAGGAATCCCATCCTTTCCTCTTTCCATTGTTCCGAGACTAAGGTTAGGGAACAAACCTTAGATATGTCTTTTCCTATTATCTGGGGGAAAATTGATGACCTCAGAATTGAAAGGGCTGCTTCAACTTCCAATGCTATGTACACAAACACTCCTTTGAAATCTTCCTGAATTATAATTCTGAACTATAGCTGATCATTTTGCAAGGAGGAAAGAATATGAGTGAGCAGTGGTTCCAATCCATCCTCTGACACGTGCTACCTATGTGACCTTGGACAAGTCACTTTACCTCCATGGTGAAGTTTCCTCGTCTACAGAATAAGAGGGCTGCACTAGAAGGCTTTAAAAGTCTCTTTCTAGTAAATCTAGAATCCTCTAAGTGTAACCCCTCTGAAGCTCAGGTTTTTTCTCTGTAAACTAAGGGTCTTGACCCAGAAAATCCTTGAGCTCCCTTCTGGCTCTAAGTCTGTGATCATACATATTTTAAAACAGATAAAATTCACCTCTAAAGTACCACCCAAAGCCCTTCAACTGTTTGTGGGACTTGGTTGAGTGATGTGGCCCCCTTCATCCATTCACAGATGCTTCCTTAAGTTGGAAAGCCTGCACTGGACCATGTACGCTTTCCAAGAACCTGGGCATCTGTGGGAGAAGGAAAAGGAAGCTAAAGAAAACCAAGAACCCCAAGAACTCGTGCTTTGAGACTCCCCTCTCCTAACTTTGAGAAGGGCATAGCAGTAAGACTTCCTGTGTTGGCACTTACCAGCTGTGGTCTCCAGATGTGAACCCCTGAGCAGAGAGGGAGCATTTCTCAGGTGTGTGGATAGGTGCAGCGAGAGAGTTTTTGTTCATTGTCTCTGTGGTTTTGGCTCAGAGTGCTATCCCAACAGGCACAATAGTATAACCCCCCATCTGCCTCTGTGACTTGGTGGATCCTGAGACTTGCTGAGAAGTCCCTCTCTCGTTTCTTGGCCTCATACCTCTCCTCACTGATCCCATCCTCATGAATAACATTGTCATTGGATGAGAGATAGAGAATTCGTTCTAGATGCCCACCAGGTTTCTGGCGGTACCAATGGATGTAAGTGTATTCAAAAGAGGTCACGTTCACTCTACATTCAAGAAAGGCAGTGTTACCACTTCTCTTCGTGTTGGATGGCATGAGCTGGGTCAGGAAGGATTCCATACCTGCACCTACAGAAGAAAGAAATCACTTATGAACTGCCAGCTACCCACCCAAGAACTCTGGGGTCCAAAAAATCAAATAGAAAGCTGCTAAGTTGGGACTGGACTTGGGCTTTGTTAGATATTGGGTTCCAGTTTAAGGCATAAGACAAGGTAATGAGTGGCCTATTTACAAAGATTTTTATATGCTCTCACAAATCCCTGCTGAGGAGTCAGCCCAAACATTCTTTTAAAGTAATTATTAAGTACGTTAGTCAATTATACATTAACAATCTTAATGGACTAATGATAAATGTATTCTTATTTATTGAATGAACTGCCTTAGTATTTTTTCAGGGTTAAAGTAATTTGTATTTTTACTTTTTAAATTTTATTTTTAATTTAGAACAACTTTAGGATAATACTAATATAATAAATAACATTTCAATAAAGTGAATTTTGAGTGAATAAAGGAACCTTGTTAGAGTGGTCTGACTTCTTGTATCTACTTAGAGAATGAAACAGAGGCACTGACCTCCTTGTTAGGGGAGAGCTGAAAAGGCCATGGATATTTCAGTGTCCAAGTTTTTAGAGTAACTCCAACACAGCTCACCAAATGCATGCTTCCATTCAGATGGAGTCTTGGAAACACAAATCAGGTAGTTGTTTAGTATAGAGGGTGGTCATGGCAGTGCCTTTGCCAGGGTCACCCAGTTGGGTAAGTGACCTGAGCCAGGATGTCACCACACCACTCAACATCTCTCTGAGGAAGAGATGTGGTGCTGCCTTAAAAAGAAACCTCAGATTCAGTTATGTTTACCCACAGTTCAGATTAACTGCCTCTGAAAAGAGAATGCCCTCAACTGTTTCTTGGGATCTGAATGGACACCAAATAAATGACAAAAAGAAAATACTTACACATCCCAAGAAACACTCGGATCAGAACTTGAAGGAGTAACTCTCTGGTGGTCTCCATAATGTAGAGGGAGAGGGCTAGAAGTCAGTTATCAGCAGGGCAACAAGCCTTGTGCTGGAGGGGAAGGAAATGACTCTAAGCAGATAGCTGATCAGAGATAAATTCTTTTTGGTCACAGATGCCCAACAACCCATTGGTGATATTCCATTGACTTCAATCCTTTAGCTGTTTACAAGCAGAATCTTTGTGAACAGGTCCCCTTCTTTGGAAAAGATGGTTCTTATCAAGAAAGCAAGGTTCTCGTTGCTCCCTCAGTCTTGTGTCCATGGGTATAACATCTAACCTAGAGCACATCTGGAACACTGATCATTTTCTTATAATATGTGACAAATGTCTACATGTTCCACAACGCCTAAATGTGCACCCCCCCACTTTACTGTAACATCTCTCCAAAATGTTACCAATAATTCTCTCCTGGGAAATCCAAAGGTTGCCTTCCCCCCGCCCCAGTGTCTTCAGCGTTAAAGCCAGTTGATCACCCTCTTCTTAGAGATGGTATTCAATAGAGCAAAGATGGATCAACAAAGAGCATAAGACAAATATATATCATATATATATATATATATATATATATATATATATATATATACATCAAATGGAAGTTTAAATAATATGGAGAAAAGTAGTAGAAAGGGTTGCCTTAGTAATCAGTGAATATTAGTGAAATACTCTTTTTTGTGGGTGAGAATAACAATGGGGGAAATCATGTGGATGGGAAAGGGTGAGAAGAGGGATGGAGGGAAGCTGCTGACATGCTCCCATCATATCCATAGGTGAACAGTGAAGGGTTAGTGATCTTTCAGGCTCTGAACAAGAATGAAAGCTGTGGGAGAATACATTAAATAAATAGAGGTGAGGGGCTAGGCTGGGACCTAGAGGGAGGGTTCTTCCCTAAGAAGTGGCTCCTTGCTGGTACCACTAATGCACATTCCCATGGGAGGAGAGGTTTACATCTGGGATAAGAGATAGGGAACTAATCTTGGGTGAGGAAGCTCAGAGGTATAGGAGAGACTCCAGGCTGGCCCTGGAATTAGAAAGGCTTGTGTTTAAATCTGGACTCAGGTACTTCCTGACTGTGTGGCCTTAAGAAAGTCACTTAACCTCTGTTTGCCTCAATTTCTTCAACTGTAAATTGAGAATAATAGTCACATCCTTGTTTTAGCATTATTGTGAGGAACAAATGAGATCGATATAAAGTGATTAACAGTGTCTGGTATGTAGTAGGGTCTATCTAAAATAAGATGATGATGATGATGATGATGATGATGATGATGATGATGATGATTAGAGTTTGAGGAGATCTGTACTTTATAGGACTCCTAAGGGTATGCCTTCCTGGCGCAGCTTCCCCAAAGAGGAGCTGCAGGATGTTCTAAAGGCAGTCAAAGACTAGAAGGATTCGGAATATGGACAGTCATACCACCAGAGACTGGCAAAGACCCTCTGAGGAAGTGTGAGGCGAAGCCAGCAAGCAGGACCAGGACTCTGGACTTCCAGCACAAACAGAGATGGACCATGTACATCTGCTTCCATTTGTCCCTGATAGTGTGAATAGAGCAAAGCAGAGACTTGGGAGGATCAGGAAAGATCTACCAAATTAGTATCACAAAGATGGATGGAAAGAACTGAAACTGGCTACTTCAGAAACTTTACCTTCATGAGACACAGAGGAAGCAAGAAGGAACAAGTCAAAAGAGTCAATAAACATTACTTGTTCAATTGGAATCAGTCAAGTCTGATTCTTCATGACCCCATTTGGAGTTTTCTTGGTAGAGATACAAGAGCAGTTTAGCATTTCCTTCTCCAGTTCATTTTTCATATGAGGAAAATGAGACAAATGAGTGAAGTGACTTACCCAGGGTCACATAGTAGAAAGTGTCTGAGGTCAGATTCGTACTCAAGAAGAAAAGTCTTTTTGACTTTAGGCCCATAATCTATCTGTTGTCCAACCTAGCTTCCCCAAATAAGGCACTTATGTTTCAGGTATTCTGTTAAGTGCAGGAGCTACAAAGAAATATCCTCCCCTTGTGGCACCATCTCCCAAACCCAGCCCTTGCTCTCAAGGAGCTCACAGACTAATGGTGAAGACAAGAGTCAAACAACGTGCAAACACTCTTCTGAGAGGTAGGTTGGAGACAGCTAAGAGTGGGAAAGTCTTCTCATGAGTAAGGGGAGTCAGGTAGAACATGAGATTTTAGGTGAGACCTGAAGGAAGTCAGGGAAGCCAAAAGGCAGAGATGAGGAAGGAGAGAATCCTAGGCAAGGGGTGCAGGCTGGGAAAGTGCCTTCAGATCAGTGTGTGTGTGTGTGTGTGTGTGTGTGTGTGTGTCTGTGTGTGTGTGTGTCTGTGTGTTTGTGTGTGTCTGTGTCTGTGTGTCTTGTGTCTGTGTGTCTGTGTGTTGTATCTGTGTCTGTCTATGTGTATCTGTGGGGGGGGTTGTTGTGTGTATAGGACTGTGAAGCACAGTGGGAGGTGTAAGATGACTGGTGAGGTAGGAAGGGGGCAGGCTATGAAGGACATAGCAACAAAGGATTTGCTATTGATCTTGGGGCTGTCTCCCATGACAGGACAACTCTCCCAGCTTCTCCTCTAGGAATTCTTAGACTTCTTCAAAGATCTAGACTCGCTATACTGTCCTACAGATGAACTTTCCTGAATCCCTTCATTTTACAAGGGCCTCCTTCCCCAAATTAGGCCATATTGCCTTTTTATTAGAGGCAGCCTGGAGTAAGACTTAGAGAGGGTCCGAGTTCAAGTCACATCTCTGACATATTGTGACCCTGGGTGATTGATTGCAGCAATCCATAACCCAAGAAGCCTCAAAAGTCTAAGATGGGAGAGAGCTTTCATTTTGCTTTTGTATTCACAGCATCCTCACAAGGTCTGGAGGGTTGACTTTAAAAATTGGGTCTATGATTTCATTGTTGCAGGGAAACCTCCATGAGGAAGACCCTCAACCAATGTAGATGAGCATAATCTGAAACTTATGGCTTTAGAGAATTCACTGGGACAAGGAGAGGTTAAGAGATGGCATAAAAGATACCTAATAAATGCTTGTAGATTGATGTGTGAATTTTTAATATTAGGGAAATGCTTCTGAAATGAACACATGATATTTTTGAGCCTCCTTTCCTGTAGAGAATAACTAACAGAATATTTTCCCAAGGAAACTCCTTGATTCCTTATTTTTTCCATTGCAACTATTATATAAATTTTTTTATAGATTTCTCATCCATTTATCTTTTTAAATTGGCTCAAGAAATCCTTAATTTTGTTTGGACCCTCCTACATGAAGGATTCTTAGAAGCCGCCCCCCCCCCCCCGGCTTGATCACAGGTCCCTTCCCCTATTTCTGGCCTTGGTCATCTATAGACACACATATTGTTTCCTTACACTGCTAGTCATATGATTTCCCCAAGGCTATTGGCAGTTTCTTGAAGGGAACCATGTCTTAGATTCCTTTCACCTTTCCCCCAGCCCTGCACTTACCCCACATGAATCATTACTTGCTGACAGACATAATGAACCATCACCTCCACCACCATATGTAAAGAGGAGAAAGAGTATCTCAGTGCTGGAAGGTCCTTCTCTGATTGTTTAGTCTAAATTCTACCCCCAAAGCAGTGAGTTGGTTCAGAGATCTAATGTCTTCCTTCTTCCTGTTTCCTTTATTTTCACATAAGGAATCTTTGATCAAATTGGTGACCTGATGCATGAGCCCCATGGACAGGGGGCCAGACCTGTAGTAAGGAATTTCTGACTTCAAATTCTGCTCTCTAGGCAATACCGTGCAAGTGACTTAGGTCATCTCTTAGCATCTCAGTCTGTGTAAAATGGAAATGGAAAGAGAACTATTTCATAGGGTGGTGGAAAGGATGAGATAACATCTAATGCAAGGTTCTCTGCAAAAGAGCAGAATAATAGAGTTTGAGAATTGGAAGCAATCTCAGGAGATGTTTTGTTTAATCTATAAAACCAATCAAAGTCATAAAGCTGTGTAGAAATGTGAGTGATTGTGATGTAATGGAGAGAGTTTGCAACCTGTGTAAGCAGAAATGCAGTAAGGTATAGACACAGGCCACATGGCCTTGTGAAGAAATGCAGGACGTGTTGTGGACAGGTTGAGGATGGGAGCCAGAAATGAGGAGTGGCCCCAGGGAAGAGGATGTGGGGAGGGCCCTGAGGATTCTTGTAAGTGTTATCACTGAGTGTGGACTGCTGTGGTCTTCCCAGCACGCACAGTAGTAGGTGGCCTCATCTTCATGGGTTATGGAGTTTATTTCAAGGGAAAACTTTTTTCTGCTATTATTGGTTTCTGCCACAAATTTGTTTTTTATGTTGCCTAACTTTTTTGTGTTCCTGACCATGTTTGTTGGGACATAGAGTAGATGTTGCAAAGTCTGGTTTGGCTTCTGTTGGTACCAGAATATGTACCCCATGTAAGAGCTCCCAGGGTTGGACACTTGACAAATCACCCATGTTGTTTTGGTTAGCTCTTTGGTGATGGAGACATAATGTTGTTTCAGTTCTAAAGCTGCGTGTCCAGCTAGAAATAAAAGAAGAAAACATCAAGACATGAGGAGGTCCTTCGGAAAATTTCTCTTGTTTCTCACCTGATCTGAAAAGAGGGAGAAGCCAACTCACAGATCCAGAGGGCAGCCACAGCAAACATCTGGCAGAGGCTCATTCTGGCTGTGCCAGTTGATGATCTAAGGAGAACCCAAGAAAGCAAGGAGACTGGCAGAGAGAGCAGGTCAGTGGAAAGAGTGGCAGGAGGAGGTCTGAGGTGGTAATAGCAGAGGAAATACATTTTTTAATCCCAGTCTAGTGTTCATTGTGCCAACCAAGGCTCTTTCCATGGGTGGGGGCCAGTGTTGGTGATGATGATGGTGATTGAACTTCCCGTTTCCTTTGCCCAAAAATGCAAGTATACACGTATTGTTATAACTCACTTCTGCCCCTTTCCAACCTGAAAATCCTGGGGATGCCTGCCCATGGCTCCTCCTACTCCAGTGGGCTTCTAAATAAAAATATTTTAAAATTATTTAAAGCTTTATTCTTCTGAGGTAATATGGGATGTGGAGAGAGAGAAACTCTCAACATCAGGAAGACCTGGACTCAAGTGCTGGCGCCGTTTGAACCTAGGCAAGCCATAACCTCTCAAACTTCTTGAAAACTCTACAAGCCTGTTTGCTGTCAAAGAGTCACCTTGCAGTGACAGAGGGAGATTCATCATCTAATTTAATAAAACCACAGGACCCATCACCATCACATTCTTTCTCATAACCATGTGGGTCAGCAGTGGAAGGATTCTATTCCACCTTGCACCCACGAGGGAAATAAGGCTCTGAATCCTGAAGACACTTGCCCAGGGTTCCACAGTTAATAACAAGTAATTATAAAACCTCTGCTCTGATCTGAGCACCAGAAGCCCAGGAAATAAGGACTGGCTTTCAACCCAGTTTCATTGATTTCCAGTTCAATGCCCTGACTCCAGGTCACTTCCACGTACAAACTAGTCTCCCTGTGGTGATGGGTGGCAATGATCTTTCATTTGCTCATCCTTCACACAGACTGTTTCTGAAGGTGCTCCAAGTCTGTCTTTTCCTTGCAAAGAGAATCCAATGTGCTCTGGCACGGATCTACTGTTCTGATGTTCAAACATTCAAAGCAAAACGATGTTTGGAGATTAAATTTTCCAATCACTTGAGGTCTCATCCAGAAATACTTTGGGAGGGATCAGAGTTCCTGTTGCAAATTGAGTTTCCACACATCTGCTGTCCACACACATACACACACACACACACCTTGTATGACCTTGGAGCAGATCCTTGCCCTACATGGGTCTCAGTTCTTCAGGAAGTATTCAGTGACTCCATTCAGGGCCTCCTTTGTGGTGAGGACATTTCTTTGTGTTCTTAGTGTCTATCAAAAATGCCTGGCTCACACTAAATCCTTAATAAACATTTATAAAATAAAGAAATGAATTATTGTTTGGAGTGGTTAAAATGAAGTCATTATTATGTATATTTTCAGGGAGGACATGAAAATGACTGGAGATCCCTGCCTTGGGGGAAGTCATTGTAGTGGACTAGGTGTTTGGGGGGATCCAGAAGGGTTGGCTCACATGTTCAGACTTGTCTCCTTTTCATGGTTTTACCAGGGACCATGATTTCATCCTCTCCTTTGGCCTCTGGTAGGAGCAATGTAACCTAGAAAAGATATCCTCTTTGTAATTTTGATGGACTCTCAATCTTGAAGCCATCACCTCCCCTCAGAGAGGCTTCAGATGTTATAGAAAATTTCTGGCCTTTGAAAGATCCCAGATGTGTGTAGGGGCATTCCTCCAGAGAACCACCCAGTCATCTAGGGATCCACAGGATGTCCAAGAAGGCCAGGCCCTCAGGAATTATCTGATCTATTTCATTGCTGATTCCAGAGCCCCTCTGGGTCATGCTCAGTGAGTGGTTGGCCAGTCTTTTCTTGAAAGCTTCTATGTTTTTTCTTTTCTTTATATTTTGTAATTTCTTTCTAATCAGGAAAACGGGTCACTTGCCTAAAATCTTATTCTTTCAATCCACACCAATCTCTGTTTTCTCTGTCTACTTATATTTCGTATTATCACTTATCCTTGGGTTATATATTTGCTTTACTACAATAATTTCAAGAGTATCACTCATGGCTCCTCCAACTAACTTAAACCCCTTCAGGAAAGAGACATTTTGTCAAGGGTTTTTTTTTTTTTGTTTTAATAAACAAATTAATGAAAGGATTTAAAAAAAAATCTTATAATCAACACTCAAAATTCCCTGCTGCAAAGTGGACCATAAGTTCTTTTAAAGGAGCTATTAAATATTTTAACCAATTAATCATAAAAATAATCACTGGGCTAATGATAACTGTATTCCTTATTCATTAAATGGGTTCCCTTGGCATTTTTTAGGGTCATAGAAATTTTTTTTATTTTTTTATTTTTGGAGAGGAATAAAACAAACATTTCCATAACCTAATACAGTCACTGTTTGAATGAATAAAGGAATTTTGTTAGACTAGTCTGACTTCTTGGATCTATTAAGAGAATGAAATAAACACTGACCTTCCAGCTAGGAGGGAGCTGAGAGGGCCATGGAGGCGTTTGTCTCTAGGCTTTTAGAGTAACCTGAACAAGGTCCATCTGGTGCATTTCTCGAATCAGATGGAGGTTTGGAAATGTCTTTCAGGGAGCTTTCATTACCACTAGTGTTCATTTGCGTGTGTGTGTGTGTGTGTGTGTGTGTGTGTGTGTGTGTGTGTGTGTCTTTGTGAAGGACAGTGGGAAGTAGGAGATAGCTGGTCTGGAGGAAGGATCAGGTTTTGAAGGACTTTGAACACCAAAGATTTGATTATGTCCATCATGATGGAACAGCACCCCCCCCCTCCAGGAATTGCAGTCTTCTTCAAAGATCCAGGCTAACTTTATTGTCCTAAGAATGGCTTTCCTGAATCCCATTATAACATCAGGACCTCCCACACAACCGCATTAGGATGCATTTCTTTTTTTTATTAAAGGTAGCATGGAGTAAGACATAGAGAGCTGATCTCAAAATCAGGAGATTTGAGTTCAAGTCACATCTCTGACCTGTGACCCTGGATGAGTCATTGCAGCTCCCAATAACCCCAGAGAGCCTTGAAGGTGCTAAGGTGAGAGAAGGCTCTGGTCTTTGCTGATAAAAGGAGTTTCCTCAGCTCTGAGTTCCTGATAGGTGATAACTTACAGGTCCAATCCCTTTCTCAGATTTTGGACATACTTTTGACTTTCTAAGGTATATATCCATGTGGCTTCCTTTACAAAACATATGGTTATTGAGTGTAGAGGATTTTTCATTTTTGACTTTCCTTTTTGACCCTCACATTTCCTGGGAGGCATTTTATGGATCTATAGTTTCATTATTGTAGGGAATTCCCAATGAGGAAGAGCCTCAACCAATGTAAATGATCATAATCTGAATCGAGAGTTACCTGGGTCATGGAGGGATGAAGACACTGAAAAGGAAATATCTATAAAATGCTTGTGGATAGATGGAAATGTTATGCATTTTTTATTAGAAAAATGCTTTTGAAAAGAACTCATGATAATTTTTTAAACCTCATTTCCTTCAGAGAATACTAACAAAGTATTGTCTCAAGGAAATTCCTTGTTTTTTTTTAAAAATTGTTTTAATTGCAGCTGTTGTACAAAAAGGGGAGAATTGATAGAATTTTCACCCATTTATCTTTTTTAACTTTGACTCATGAAATCCTTAATTTTGTTTGAATTTCCCTCCACAAAGCTCTGTCAGTCCCTTACCCTGACCCCGCATGACCACAGATCTCCTTCCTTCCCTGTCCCACTTCAGGTCTTGGTCATCCTTCACTGCTTGTCATATTATTTCCCCAAGGTTATTGGCAGTTTCCTAAAGGGAACCATGTCTTGGATTCCTTTCATCTTTCCAGTAGCCCTGAACCAATCATTGCTGACAGACAAACAAAATGAGCTACCACCTCCACCACCATAAGTAATGGGGGAAAGAAGTGTCAGTGTCAGAACGCACTTTCTTGGACAGATTAAATTGTGCCTCGAAAGTCTTTGCATTGGAATTAAGAACTGATTTGAATGTCTTCCTTTTTTCTCTCTCTTATTTTCTCATGACAAACATTGGATCCAGTTTCTCACTTTAGTGCACGAGTCGTCGACAGAGTGTCAGACACAGAGTGAGGAATTCTTGGGTTTAAATTCTTCCTCAGACGTTTGTTATTTAGGTGATACCGAGGAAGTCTCTTAGATGATCACTTAAGATCTCAGCTTCTGTTAACTGGGAATGGAAAAAGAACTTTCTCCATAGGTTGGTGAAGAGGATGCGACAGCATCATACACTGCAAGGCACTCTGCTAAGAACCAGAAGGAGAGAGTTTGAGAAAATGGAAGAGACTTGCTTGTCCATCCCATAAAAACAATGGAAATCTTAAAGTCTCAGAAAGACTGTGATGGAAAAGGAGGGTGTTTGAAAGCTGTGTGAGTTGGAGCAGGGATGTGGTATGATGTAGACATGACCACATGGTCTTTTGAAGAAATGCTGGAAGTGATATAGTGGGGGAGCCAGACATGAGGAGGTGGCCTGCAGGGAAGGGGATGTGGGGAGGGATCTGAGGAGGACAGGATTCTTGTAGGTGCTCTCACTGAGTGTGGACTGCTGTGGGATTCCCAGCATGCACAGTAGTAGGTGGCAGCGTCTTCAAGTGTTATGTCCCTTATTGTTAGTTTTGAAGATTAGTTATTGTACTTTCCCCCCCACAAATTTATCCTTTATAACACCTACATCTTTTCCTTGGGGGGCCCTGACTGATTGAACGAAGAGTAAATGTTGCAAAGGCTGGTTTGGCTTCTGTTGGTACCAGTGTAGGACCCCACTACTACATAGCTCAGCATCAGTCACTTGGCAATCCACACATGCTGTTTTGGTCAGCTCACTGGTGATGACCATGTCATGCTCCCTCGGCTCTAAAGCTTCATGACCAACTAGAAATAAAAGAAGAGAATATCAAGACATGAATGGGTCCTTTGGAAAATTCCTTTTCCTTCCTCACCAGATCTGAAAAGAGGAAGAAGCTAACTCACAAGTCCAGAGGGCAGCCACAGCAAGCACCTGGCAGAGGTTCATTCTGACTGTGACAGTTGTTGGCCTGAGGAGACCCCAAGAAAGCAAGGAGACTGGCAGATGGAGAGAGTAGGTCAGTGGAAAGAAACCTTGGAAGAGGGCTGTTGGGTGTCAGCAGAGGAAATGAGTTGCTCAATTCCTGTCTAGTGTTCATTGTACATTAGACTTTTCTAAGAGGTACAGACCAGGGCTCTCCTCATGGGTGGGAACCAGGTTGGGTAATGTCAATAGCTATTGGCTTTCCTTTTTCCTTTGTCAAAAGATGAAAGTATGGGTTTTTTCCCCTCAACTCATCCATCCCCTCACCACCCTGAAAAGCCAGAGGATGTCTTCTCAGATATCACTTAGACCGATAAATAAGATTAACATATGTTTATTTAAAATTTTATCCTTTTTTGAGAGTTAACATGGAATGCAGGCTGCCAACAAATCTGTGGCTCAAGAAAACCTGGACTCGAGTCCTGGGGTCATTTGATCCCAGGAAAGTCATCACCTCTCAGTCTTCTGGGCAACTCTCCAAGCCTGTAAGTTGTAGGGGAGTCGATTAGAAATGAATGAATCCACATTGCTCATCACCATCACCTTCCTCTCAATAACCATGGGGTGAGCAGGGGTAGGATTTCTTTCCACACTGCACAGATGAGGGACCTGAGACTTACAGTTCACATGCTTGTCGTGGCATCACCTCCCTGATGTCTTGGCCTTCTTCGAGAATGCTGGAAAACAACAGCAGCAACGATTATATCTTCTTCTCTGTGCAGTGGTGATGTCTCTTAGCAAGATGCAAATGCCTTTGTGTTGGGCACTGCCTTGGGGTGAGGACATTCCTTTGTGTTCTTAGGGTCTACCAGAAGTTCATAGGGGAGGGTTAGTAATTACTTGCTAAATGAATGATATATTATATGGAATTGTTAACGTTGTATATAATCTGGGAGTGGGCTTATGAGAATGAATTTAGATCTCTGCCAGGAGAATGAATTACAATGAGCTGGGTCTTGTGAGGGCACAGAAAGGTTGGCTCACATGCCCAGACTAGTTTCCTTTTCAAGGTGTTAACAGGGACCACACTTTCATCCTCTCCTTTAATCTGAGATAGAAATAATGTAGCCTTGAACAGGAAGTCCCTTCATGTGCCTTTGATGGACTCCCAATCTTGAAGCCATCACATCCTCCAAGGAAGGCTTCAGAGGTTCCTGATTACATTAAAGAAGCCCTAGGCCCTGAAAGACCCCAGAGGTGTGTAGAGGCAGTCTTCCATATAGACACACAATTTTATACTGAGCCAGAGAACATCCAAGCAGGCCAGGCCCACAGAAAGTTTCTGGTCTATCCCATTCCTGTTTTCAGATTCCTTTTGGATAATGTTTAATGGGTCATTGGCCAGTCTTTTTTTTTTTAAAAACCTCTCTACTATGGTTTACAGGTAGCCATTGAGGCTGCCCCTTCCACTCTTGGCCTGTTCTGATGATCCTGAAACTTTGGCAGACACCAAGCAGGAATTTGCCTCTTTGTAACTGAGAAGTGATGGATCAGTGGCTTTGAAAAAATTCAGGCCTAAAACAATACCATCTATTTCAGAAGAGGAGATGAAAGTATGTTGTTTTTCAGTGGAATTCCTACAGATAGTAAAAACAATTAGAGAAAATGTCAGGGAGATTTTTCAAGTATTCTTACTTCTTATTGCTTTGAAGCAAACCACTGCCATTGGGTTATTCATTTATTCTTTTCTCTTTCCTCCATTTGGTAAAATTTTTCTTTATTTAAGAAAATGGGGGCAGCTAGGTGGTGTAGTGGATAAAGCACTGACCCTGGAATCAGGAGTACCTGGGTTCAAATCCAGTCTCAGACACTTAAGAATTACCTAGCTGTCTGGCCTTGGGCAAGCCACAACCCCATTTGCCTTACAAAAAAAAACCTAAAAAAAAGAAAAGAAAATGGGTCATTTGTCTTAAATTTTATTCCTTCAATCTACACTGACCTCACCCTTCTGTGGCCAATTATATTCTGTTTTATCTCACTATCCTCTCTCTCTTTTTTTTTTTACAATAATTTCATGTGTCTCACTCTTGGCTCTGCAAATAAGCTCCCTTGGGGCAGAGATTCTGTCTCCAGTTTTGTTGTTGCTATTGGTCATTGAATAGGGCCTTCCAAGAGTCTAATGGAGTTTATTCATCAATTGTCCTGACATTCTTCTCTCATTTGGGTTGGATCATGTTTAGAAACCATCTCCCTCCCTAGGGAAGAATGCAGGCATGACTCTTTCCCCTCACATTCAAGGGAAAGTTGAACTCCATTCTTGTATCAATAATATGGCCACAGAAAGCATCTTGCCTGGACCCTACTTAGACAAGTATTTCTTCCCCCAGCCTGATTCTGGCCTATGTGGCCTCTCTGCAGTTTTTTCTGTCTCTTTTCAAAAATAGCATCTAATATTTAGTATGTGCTGAGAATGCGAAGTAGTTCTTTCCCAGACACCCAGTTTGATAGACTTTATTTTTGTTTACACTTCACAAAAAATGAGAGACATTAAGGGATGTTCCCAAAGTTGTACAACTGTTCAGTGCCAGTGCCTCTGAACTTGAGATCAGAAAGCCCTAATTTCTGTTTTGATTTTAGACACTCATTAGTTGCTCTGTTACCCTGGGGAAGCCATTCCAACTCTCACTTTCAGTTTCTACATCTTTAAAATGGGAATAAATGATGGCACTCACCTTCCTGAGTTATAATGAAGTAGAAATGAGCTAACTTGGGAAAATACTTTTCTAATCTTTAGTGTTACATAAGTGATATTTTATCACTATATTTGACAACTAGTTTGTAAATTTATATATATATATATATATATATAAATCTACTTATATTTTCATCTAAATTCTAGTTATGGTGGTAGCATTAAGTCAACAACATTAGGAGAAAGAAAAACATGTCAGGGACCCAAAGGGCCTTGGTGAGGTGTTCAGTAGGCATAAATAGTAATAATCCCAGATATAGAGGTAGCTTTGTTTTTTAGGTTTTTGTAAGGCAAATGGGGCTAAGTGACTTGCCTAAGGCCACACAGCTAGGTAATTATGTCTGAGATCGGATTTGAACCCAGGTACTCCAGACTCCAGGGCCGGTGCTTTATCCACTGCACCACCTAGCCGCCCATTAGAGGTAGCTTTTTAAGGTCAGCAAATACTTTCTTTATAATTAAACTGAAAATACTATTTCCATTTTAGTAGATAGGAAACTGAGGTTCAGAGAGGGGGAATGAGTTTCACAGGTAACAATTTCAAATCCAATTGATCCAAACTCATTACCAAAAAAGACAGCAAGAAGGTACTTCAAAATCATCCTCAAGCATATGGATGGCCAGAAAAGGAAGGAGAATGATGAAGAAGCAGGAGGGAAGGATGGCAACTATGGAATAACCCAAGACCCCAAGAAAGGGTCCCCCACCTCTTGACTGAATCCTCTTAGGAGAAAACATGAAAGGACCCAAATAAGTGCTCAATGAGTTGAAAAGGCAAGAAGGGACCATGATGTGCTTCAGTGAAGTGAGAGAATCAGTGATAAACCTTTCAGAATATCACGGAGCTCATGGAAGAAGCTGTAGGAGGCAAAGGGGTCAAAAGAAAGATCCCCCAAATTATTTTACTGAATTAGAAAAAAAATAACAAAATTCATTTCAAGAAACAAAAATCCAAGACTATCAAAGAAACTAATGAAAAAAGTGTAATGGAAGAAAGCTTAGCAGAACAAGATCTTACATTATATCATAAGGCAGCAACTATCAAAACTAGCTGGTACTGGAAAAGAAACAGAAAGGTAGAAGAATGGTACAGAGTAGACATGCAATTTACAGCAGTAAATTAATATAATACCCTTGTATTTCACAGGTGTAAAGATAGGTTTGAGTAATAGATATTCATTATTTGGTGAAAAATTATTGGGAAAACTGGAAATGTGTGTGGCAGAAATTGGGCCTAAATCAATATCTTATATCATTTGCCAAGAAAAGTTCAAAATAGAAAAATGGCCCCTTTAGAAGGAGAGATATTACAAGAAAATTTTTAGCATACGGACCATGTTCTCTATCAGATAAGTGGATAGGCAAACAATTAATAAATTAAAATGAGTCAGTGTGAGATATGAAATGAGTAATTTCCAACGTAAATTATTTTTTCAAATTAAACAAATATAACCAAGATCAGAAGGAAAGAAGTAAACTGGAAAAAAGAATTTTATAAACAATTTTTCAGACAAAAGTCTCATATCTCAAATATAAAAAGAACTTTTTCCAGTCTATAAGAAAATGAGTCATGTCCCAAATGATCTAAAGATGTAAATAGATGGTTTTTATTTTTTAAATCTTCTTTATTTTATTCTTTTCAATTACATGTTAGCATAGTTTTCAATAATCATGTTTTTGTATTATTCTGAGTTCTCCCCTTTCCTTCCTCCCCCTCCCCATGGCAGCAAGTAATGCTTATGTTATACATGTAAGTCATGTTGAACACATTTCCATATTAGTCATATTGTGAAAGAAGGATTAGAATTAAAGAGAAAAAACACAAGAAAGACCAAAAAACATGAAACAAATTTTAAAAAGTGAAAATAATATGTTTTGGGGGTGGCTAAGGTGGCATAGTGGATAAAGCACCGGCCCTGGAGTCAGGAGAGTACCTGGGTTCAAATCCGGTCTCAGACACTTAATAATGACCTAGCTGTGTGGCCTTGGGCAAGCTGCTTAACCCCATTTGCCTTGCCAAAAACCTAAAAATAATAATAATAATAATATGTTTTGGTCCGCAATCAGATTCCAGGTTTTTCTCTCTTCAAATTTGGATGGCATTTTCTATCAAAAGAAATTGGCAGTTTTTAGAGAAAGAAACGAAAACAATTTATAGTCATGTGAAAATTGACTTAAATCATTATTGGTTAAAGAAATACAAGGGAAAACATGCTAGAAATATCATTTTTCACTTATCAGATTGGCTAAAATGATTGAAGGGGAAAGCAACAAGTGTTCTGGAAGATGTAAAAACAATTGGGACACTAAGTCACTGTTGGTGGAATTGTGAACTGTGATCTAGAATTCTGCTAAAAGAATTAGGAAACTGTCTCTACCCTTTGACCAGCAATGCCACTACTAGGTCTGTTTCCAAAAAGGATTAGGGGGAAAACGAAAGGAACTTATATATTCTAAACTATTGGTAAGGTCTCTGCTGTGGTGGGAAAGAACTGGAAATTGTGGGAACACTGGTCATTTGGGGGACTCTCTGAACAAATTTTAGGTGGTGCAGTGGATAGAGCACTGAACTTGGAGTCAGTAAGGCAGGGGTTCAAATCTGACCTCAGCCACCTGACACTTACTAGCTGTGTGACCTTGGACAAGTCACTTAATCCTGACTGCCTTGCATCTAGGACTATCTTCAGGCAGGAAAATGGTAATTCATTGGTGATATTCCATTAATTTAATCCTGAAGCTGTTTACAAGCAGCCTCTTTGTGAACAGGTCCCCTTTTGTAGAAAAGGCAGATCTTATCAAGAAAGGGAGGTTCTTTTATTGATCCTCAAGTTTTCACTGGAAATTGTATCCTATCTGCCTTGTAATACAGCACATCTGGAATAGCTCTGATCCATGTGAGCTGCTCATTTTCTCATCATGTATAGCAAGTGCCCATCTGTTCCCCCAAATTCCAATTGTTCACCTCCCCACTTTGTTAGAATATATCTCTGAAATGTCACCAATGAGTCTCTACTGGGAAATCTAATGGTTTTTCCCCATAGTCCTCATTGGCCTCTCTTCTGAACTGAAGCCAAATAATCACCCTCTTCTTGGAGATGGTATTCAATAGAGCAAAGATGGAGCAACAAGGAGCATGGAGTGTGGTGTAGACATTGGTCACATGGTCTTGAAAAGAAATGCAGGAAGGGCTGTGGGCAGCTCAAAAATAGGAGCCAGAAAGGAGGAGATGGCCCCCCAGAAGAGAGGATGTGGGGAGAGACCTAAGGAGGGCAGGATTCTTGCAGGTGCTCTCACTGAGTGTGGACTGCTGTGGGATTCCCAGCAGGCACAGTAGTAGGTGGCCTCATCTTCATGGGTTATGGAGTTTATTGTTAGGAATAAGGTTCTTTTGTCATAAGTTTCTGCCACAAATTTCTTTTTTATATTACCTAGATCTTTTGTGTTCATGACCAAGTGTGATGGGACATAGAGCAGATGCTGTAAAGGCTGGTTTGGTTTCTGTTGGTACCAGTGTGTGACTCCACCGGCACAACTGCCAGAGCCAGACACTAGACAAGTCAGTCGTGCCGTTTTGGTCAGCTCCCTGGTCATGGAGATGTCCCGCTGCTGCAGTTCCACAGCTGCATGTCCAACTGGAAATTAAAGAAGAGAACATACAGACATGAGGAGGTCCTTTTTACAATTTCTCCTGTTTCTCACCTGATCTGGAAAGGAGAAGCTTACTCACAGGTCCAGAGGGTGGCCACAGCAAGCACTTGGCAGAGGCTCATTCTGTCAATGCCAGTTTTTGGTCTGAGGAAAACACAAGAAGCAAGGAGACTGAGAGGTAACAGAGGCAGGAGGAGTCTTGTAGTCATGTGAGCAGAGGAAATGAATTGCTCAGTCCTGGTCTAATGTTCATATTGTTTGAGCTCTTTCTAAGAAGTGCTGGCCAGGGCTATTTTCATGGCAGAAGGGTGGTGGTGGTGGTACAGGCTTTTTCATGTCAATGGTGATTGTCCTGCCTGTTTCTTTACCAAAAGACGAATTTACAGATGAAGGGTCATGACCCATTTTTCTCCCCAACCTCAAAACTTGTTTGCTTATAGTTCCTCAGATTCCAATGAGACTTTTAAGAAAAGAATATATTACAATTTATTTAAAGTTTTATTCTTGAGATTTAAGATGTAGGCAGGCAACAAGTCTCATTTATAAGACTTAAAAAAGACTTGGATTCAAGTCCTGGGACCATTTGATCCTAGGCAATTATAACTTTTCTGTCTTCTTGATATCTATTCAAGTTTGTATGTTGTGGAACGGCTAGGTGGCACAGTGGATAGAGCACTGGCCCTGGAGTCAGGAGTAACTGAGTTCAAATTCGACCTCAGACACTTAATAATTACTTTGCTGTGTGGCCTTGGGCAAATCACTTAACCCCATTGCCTTGCCAAAAAAAACCCCCTAAAAATAAAAGCTTGTATGTTGTAGGGGAGGATTCATCTTATCTTGACAGAGGGAGATTTCTCATCTAAATGAATGAAATCACACATCTTGTCACCATCACATTCCTCCCAATAACCATGGGGAAGACTTCTATTCCATCTTGCACAAATAAGATTTGGAGAACTTAAGACACATGCCCAGGGTCTCACAGGGAGCAAGAACAGTTAATCAAGAAGTATTTCTTCAACTCCTACTCTGATCTGTGCACTAGAAGCCCAGGAAATAAGTCTTGGCTTTCAGCTCAGTTTCTCTGATTTCCAGTACAATGGCCCCTTTCCTGACTCCAGATCATCCTCAATTCCAAGCCAGTCTCCCTAGAGTGACAGGGATGATGATCTTTTATTTTCTTGGCCTTCTTTCAGACAGTGTCTATAGGTCCTCCAAGAGAATCAAATGAGCTCTGGCCCTGGTCTGTTGTTTTGTTATTCAAAGAAAAATAGTGTTTGGAGATTTAATTCTTCAGTCACTTAAGAAGGTCTCACCCAGAAACACCCTGGGAGGGATAAGAATTCCTTATGCAACTTGAGTTTTCACATGTCTCTTGCACACACACACACACACACACACACAAACCTGTGTGTCGTCAGCCCAGATACTTGCCCTCCATGGGTTCCAGTCCCTCTACTGTGTATCAGAGAATTGAACTTGATGCCCTCTGACATCTTTTCCAACTCTAAATTTCTTGGGTCAACTTATCTGTGTTAATAGCAATTCCCCCCGGAAGGTATCAGCTGCTCTAGTCAGGGTCTCCTTTGTGCTGAGGACATTACTTTGTATTATTGGTGTCTGTCAGAAGTTCCTGGCTCAAAGGGGATACTTAATAAACATTTATTAAATGAACAAATGAATTATTATATGGAATAGCTAAAATGACAGTCGTTGTATATAATTGCAGGGAGAGCATGTGAAAATGCCTGGAGATCCCTGCCATGGGTGGAATTTATGGCAGTGGCCTGGGAGTTTTGGGGATCCAGAAGGGTTGGCTCACGTGTTCAGACTTGTCTCCTTTTCCGGGTTTTACCAGGGATTATAATTTCACCCTCTCCTTTGACCTCTGGTAGAAATAATGTAGCCTAGAAAAGATATTGGCCTGTGTCCCTTTGATGGACTCTTGACCTTGAGAGAGGTTTCAACTATTAAAGATCTCTGGCCTTTGAAAGATCCCCGATGTGTGTAGGGGCATTCCTCCAGAGAGCCACAGAATGTCCCAGAAGACCAGTCCTCAGGAACTATCTGGTCTCTCGCATTGCTGATTCTAGATCTCTTCTGGGTCATGCTCAGTGGATGGGTGCCCAGTAATTTCTTGAAGGTCTTCATGCTGTGGATGACTCCTTGGTCTGCTCTGATTCTCCTGAAGCATTGTCAACTTGGACTTTGCCTCTTTGTAACTGAGTCATGATGAGCCATTGGCTTTTAAAAAATTCAGTCCTTAGAAGGAGGCATCTACTTTCAAATAAGGGGAACTGAGAAGAGTGTTGTTTTAAATTCCTGCTGATAAAAAACAATTGGAGAAAACCTCAGGGAGATCATTTAATTGCTTTTATTTTTTCTTATTGATTTGATGCAATCCATTGCCACTGGGGTACTGATTTTTTCTCTTTCTCTTATATTTTATAAATTATTTGGAATCAGGAAAATGGGTCATTTGCCTAAAATCTTATTTTTTCAATTCATGCTGATGTCTGACTTCTTTGCTCACTCATATTCTGTGTTTTCTTATTTATTCTTGGTTCATAGAACATTCTCTCCTTTTCTACAATAATTTCACAGGGGTCAATCTTGGCCCCCACCCCCCCAACTAGCTTAAAGTCCTTGAGGTCAGAGACTTTTTCTCAAGTTTTTTTTTTAAGGAACAAGTTAATGAAAGGATTTTTTTTAAAAAGAAACAATCTTATAATGAGTCCTCAAAAAACCCTCCTGAGTAATAGACCAGAAATTCTTTTAAAATAGCTATCAAGTATTTTGGTAAATTATACATAAAAATAACCATTGCTAATAATAGCAATATTCCTTATTTATTAAATGTACTCCCTTAGTATTTTTTTAGGATTATAGGAATTTTTATTTATATTTTAGGTTATTTTTTCAATTTTTGGAATAAAACAAGCATTTCCATAACCTAGTAAAGTCACTGCTTGAATGACTAAAGGAATTTCATTAGACTAGTCTGACTTCTTAGAGAACGAAACAGAGATACCAACCTTCCAGCCAGGAGGGAGCTGAAAGGGTCATGGAGGGATCTGCCTCATTTTGTTTGAGTCACTTGAACAAGACCCATCACTTGCATTTCTCCATTCAGATGGACACTTGGAAATGTCTTTCAGGGAATTGTTGGTAAAACCAGTGTTCTGGTCTCTTTGTCTTTGTGTGTGTGTGTGTGTGTGTGTGTGTGTGTGTGTGTGTGTGTGTGTGTGTGTGTGTATGAAGTACAGGTTTCAGTAGGAGATAGCTAGTACGGTAGAAGGAAGTGGGTTTTGAAGGACTTTGAACACCAAAGAAAGGATTTCCTATTTGATCTTGGAGCGTCCACCATGACAAAACAACACTCCCACCTCCTCCACCATGAATTACAGTCTTCTTCAAAGATCCAGGACAATTTTATTTTCCTACAAGTGACTTACCTGAAGGCTACTAGGACTTCCCACACCACCACATTAGGTTGTATTTCTTTTTTATTGGAAGCAGCATGGAGTAAGGCATAGAGAGGTGACCTCAAAATCAGGAAACCTGAGTTCCAGTCACATCTCTTTCATAGGTGACCCTGGGTGAATAATTGTAGCTCCCAATGACCCAAGAAAATCTAGAAGAATCTAAGGTGAGAGAAGGCTCTGGTCTTGTAGAAGTTTCCTCAGATGTGGGTTTCTGCTATGTCTGAAACCACAGGGCTAATCCCTTTCTCAGATTTTGGACATTCGGTTGACTTTCTTAGATACTTGTAAGTGTTGCTTCTCTCATAGGATGCATGGTCCTTGAGCACAGAGGATTTTTAATCTTTGATTTTGCATCTCTAAAATCCACACAATGCCTTGAAGGCATTTTGGACCTATAGTTTCATTGTTGTAGGGAATTCCCAATGAGGAAGCCCCTCAACCAATGTAGCTAATCATATTCTGAATCTTAGTATATCAGAGAGTTACTAGGTCATGGAGGGGTGAAGACACTGAACAGGAAATACTTGCTTATAGATGGACATGATGTGAATTTTTAGCTTAGAGAAATGCGTCAGAAAGGAAAACATGATACACTTTTTGAGCCCAATTTCATGGAGAGAATTATAGCAAAATATTTCCTCAAGGAAGTTCCTTGATTCTTTATTGATTCACCTTTATCTATTGTACAAAAAGAGGAGAATTTCCAGGATTTCCATTCATTTATTTTTTAACTTTGACTCATGAAATCCTTAATTTTAGTTGGGTTTTACTCCATGAAGTACTCTCAGTCCCTCACCTGGACCTGCATGATGCCAGACCTTCTTCCCTCCCTGTCCCACTTCAGTTCTGGTCATCTATAGTCACATATTGTTCTCTTTCACTTCTGGTCATATGATTTCCCCAAGGCTATTGGCAGTTTCTTCAAGGGAACCTTATCTGGGACTCCTTTCATCTTTCCCAGAGCCCTGGGCTCACTCCCCATGAACCAATACTTTATGGACAGACCACATAATGAACCATCACCTGCACCATCATAGATGTTTGTCCTTCATTCTTGAAGATGACCATGATATTAGGGAGGTGATGCCATGACAGGCACATGAATTAGATTTGAGTGAGGGAATGCTATGCTGCATTCAGTCTCCTCCACAATTATCTGACCCTGTGATCAGATATGAGATATGATGACTGGAGATGGCCCTGGATGTGAGACAGTCAGGGTTAAGTGACTTGCCCACAGCTGGAAAGTGTCATGTATCTGAGACTGAATTTGAACTTCTGTCTCCTGACTCAAAGGCCATTGCTTTATCCATTGGGCTTCCTTGCTGCCCTTCCATCACCATAAGTAATGAGGAAAAGGAACATCTCAGTGTCAGAAGGCACTTTCCTGGACAGTTAGTCTAAATTCTACCCCCAGAGCCTTTCAGTTGGTTCAGAGATCCAAGGAATGAAGAACTGAAATGAATGTCTTCCTTCTTCCTCTCTCTTATTTTCTCAGGACAGATATTGGATTGAGTTGCTGACTTTGGGCTGTGAGTCACTTTCAGGGTGTCAGACACAGTCAGGAAGTCCTGGATTCAGATTCTGCCTCAGATCTGATTTGCTTTCTAGTTGGCCCTGAACAAGTCCCTTAGGTTTTCTTAGAATCTCAGCTTCTGTTACCTGGGACTGGAAGGAGAATTTCCTTGATAGGTTGGTGAAGAGAAGGAGACAGAATCATATACTGCAAGATTCTCTTCCAAGAAGCGCAATAAGAGAGTTTGAGAAATGGAAGACATCTACTTGTCCAACCCATAAAACCAATGGAAATCTGAAAGTCCTGGAGACACAGGAATGAAGGATTGTGATGGAGAAGGAGGCAGTTTGAAAGCTGTGTGAGTTGGAGCAGGGATGTGGTGTGGTGTAGACATGACCACATGGCCTTTTGAAGAAATGCTGGAAGTGATACAGTGGGGGAGCCAGACATGAGGAGGTGGCCCCCAGGGAAGGGGATATGGGGAGGGACCCGAAGAGGACAGGATTCTTGTAGGTGTTGTCACTGAGTGGGGACTGCTGTGGGATTCCCAGCATGCACAGTAGTAGGTGGCAGCATCTTTGAGTGTTATGTCCTTTACTGTTAATTTTGAGTTTTTGTCATATACTTTCCCCCCCACAAATTTATCCTTTATACCACTTAATGCTTTTTTGGGGTTCTGTTCCCTTGTTTGGACAAGGAGCAGATATTGCAAAGGCTGGTTTGGCTTCTGTTGGTACCAGTATATGTGCCCAAGATGACAGCTCCCAGTGCCAGTCATGTGACAACGCACACGAGCTATTTTTGTCAGCCTTGTGGTGATGGAAATGTCTGGTTGCTTCAGTTTTATAGCTTCATATCCAACTAGAAATAAAAGAAGAGAACAACAGGACACGAGGAGGTCCTTTTGGAGAATTTCTTTTTTTTCTCACCTGCTCTGAAAAGAGGGAGAAGCTTACTCACAGGTCCAGAGGGTGACCACAGCAAGCACCTGGTAGAGACTCATTCTGGCTGGGCCAGTTGTTGGTCTGAGTAGACCTCAAGAAAGCAAAGAGCCTGATAGATGGAGAGCAGGTCAGGGGAAAGAGTTCTTGGAGGAGGGCTGGCGTGGTGTCAACAGAGGAAATGTACTGCTTACTTCCTGTCTGGAGTTCATTGTGCATTCAACTTTTCTTCGAGGTGCAGACCTGGGCTCTCCTCATGGGTGGGGGTCAGGTTTGCTGATGTCCATGGCAACTGGCCTTCCTGTTTTCTTTGTCCAAAGATGAAAGTATGGAGATGCTGTCTTGATCCACACCCTTCCCTTCTCCACCCTGAAAACCCAGAGAATGTCAGCTGATGTCTTCTCAGACATCACTGAGTCCTCTAAATAAGAACATCTTATGTTTATTTAACATTTTATTCTTTTTGAGAGGAAACATGGAATGTGGGTAACACACAAATCTTTGGCTCAAGAAGACCTGGACCCAAGTCTTGGGGCCATTTGATCCTAGGAAAGTCGTCACCTCTCCATCTTTGTGCCAACTCTCCAAACTTGAAGATGTAGAGGAGGCCACTTACATTGGCAGAAGGAGATTCCTCATCTAAACTGGTGAATCCACAGTGCCCGCCCCCATCACCTTCCTCCCAATAACCATGGGGATGATCAGGAGAAGGATTCCTTTCCACAGTGCCCAGATGAGGGAATTGAAGCTTCCAGACCTGAAGGCACTTGCCCAGGATTCCAGAGTTAGCAAGTAGATTCAATCAAGGAATGTTCATTAAATTCTTGCTCTGATCCGGGCACTAGAAATCCAGAAAACATTACTTGGCTTTTCAGCTTATTTTCTCTGACTTCCAAATGCACACCCTCTCTCCTGACTCCAGACCACTCCCAAGAACAATCCAGTCTCCCTGTGGTGACTGGGGGGGGAGGGGCAGTGATCTTTCATTTTGTTGCCCTTCACTCAGACTGTCTCTATAGGACCTCCAAGTCTGTCTTTACCTTTGGCAAAGAGAAGCAAATGAACTCTGGCCCTGATCTGCTGTTCTGTTCAGCCATCCAAAACAAACAGCTGTTTGGAGATTTGATTTTCCATTCACTTAAGAAGGTCTCATCAGAAAGTCCTGGGGAGGGATCATTATTCCTGTTGCAACTTGACTTTCCACATGTCTGTTGCACACAAAGATGCACAGAAACACACACAGACACAGAAACAACATGTGACCTTGGGCCAGATACTCTATCCATCTCGATTCCTCAGTGATTTGAACTCAATGCCCTCCTATCTCTTCCGGCTCTAAATTGCTTTTGCTGACTCATCTGTCTTAATGGCAATTTGCCTCAGGAAGATCTCAACTGCTCAAGTCAGGGGCTCCTTTGTGGTGAGGATGTTTCTTTGTGTTCTTTGTGTCTATCAGAAGAGCCTGGTTCATATGGATGCTTTACTCTATGCAGTGCCTATAGTGGACAGTCAGTCCTTGTATATAATTGCAGGGAGAGTCTGTGACTGGAGATCCCTGCCATAGGGAGAGTTCCTTACAGTGGACTGGAGTTTTGGAGATCCAAAAGAGTTGGTTCACGAGTTCAGACTTGTCTCTGTTACAGGATTTTACCAGGGACCATAATATCATCCTCTTCTTTGGCTTCTGATAGGAATGATGTAGCCTTGAAAAGATAACCACCTTGTGTCCCTTTGATGGACTCTCCATCTTTCTTTTTTGATTGAAATTTCATTTTATCTTTCCAAATACATGCTACGGTAGTTTTTCAACATTCATTCATTTGCAAATGTATGAGTTTTACAGTTTTCTACCACCCTCCCTTCCTTCCCTCCTCCCCATGGCAGTGAACAGTCATGATATACATGTCCATTTGTGTTTAACATATTAACATATTAATCATTTTGTGTAGGAGGAATTACTAAGGGGAAGGGAAAAAAGCCATGAGCTAGGAAGGAAAAACATAGACATTATGAAAAACAGTGAACACATAGTATGCATTCGGATTCTGTGGGGTTTTTCCTCTGAATGTGGATGGCATTGTTCATAGCAGGTTGCCCTTGATCTCTGAACCATTGAGAAGAGTTGCCTCCATCAGAGTTGGTCAACTTACAATATTGTTGTTAATGTATACACCTGGACTTTTGATCTTGAGAGGAGTTTCAACTGTGATAGAGGATCTCTGGCCTTTGAAAGCTCCCAGATGTATGTAGGAGCATTCCTGCAGAGAGCCATGTGGCCTTCTACTGATCCCCAGAACATCCAAGAAGGCCAGGCCCTCGGGAGTGATCTTGCTGATTCCATTCCTGAGTCAGGATCTCCTCTGAGCCATGTCCAATGGTGGCCAGTCTTTTCTTGAAGACCTGTAGGTTGTGCATGACCCCTACCCCTGAGGCTGCCCCTTCCACCCTTGGCCTGCTCGGATTATCCTGAAGCTTTGTCAAGCTGGACTTTGCCTCTTTGTAACTGGGTCATTTCGAAACAATGACTTTCAAAAATTCGGTTCTTAGAGAGAAGCACAAATTTTCCTTAAACCAATATGAGAAGAGTGTTGTTTTTCCAGAGGAATTCCTGCTGATAAGAAAGCAATTAGAGAAAAACCTCAAGGAGATCATTTGGTTGCTTTACCGATTAGTCATTTTTGCTATGAGGAATTAGGAATAAGGGAAAGAAAGACGTGAGAAATTTTTTACCAAGTGAATGTAGTGTTCATCAGATTCTAAACAGTCTTTTGCTTTCTTTATTTTGGTTTTCTTCCTCTGGATGGGGATGGCATTGTGCATAGCTAGTCTAATAGGGTTGTCCTAGCTCTCTGGATTGCTTAGAGGAGCCGCATCCATCAGAGATAATCATCTCACCATGTTGTTGATAATGTCTACATTGTTCTCTTGGTTCTGCTCCCCTTGCTCAGCATCAGATCCCGTAATTTATTCCATACTTCTCTAGAGTGTGACCATTTACAATTTCTTATAGAACAATAATATTCCATAAATTGTTTAGCCATTCCCCAATGGATGGGCATTCCCTCCATTTCCAATTCTTTGCCACTACAAAAAGAGCTGCTAGGAATATTTTGGAGCATGCAGGCCTTTTCACATTTTTACTATTTCTTCTGCATATAGGCCTAGAGTTGAAATTGCTGGGTTGAAGGATATGAACAGTTTTATTGTTCTTTGGGCAGAGTTCCATATTGCTCTCCAGAAAAGTTGAATTAATTCACAACTCCTCCCACAACCTCTCCAACATTGATCATTCTTCCTTTTTGTCATCTTAGGCCAATCTGCTAGGTGTGAGATGATACTTCATATTTATTTTAATTTGCATTTTTCTAATAAATAATGATTTGGAGCATTTTTTCATACAGTTATATATTGCTTTAATTTCTTCATTTGAAAACTGTCTATCCATAGCCTTTGGTCATTTCACATGATACTTTTTTGAGCTTCATTTCCTGCTAAGAGTAATTAACAGAATATTTTCTCAAGAAAATTTCTTGATTCCTTATTCTTTCCACTGCAACTGTTTTGCAAAATGAGGACAATTCATAGATTTCTCAAATACTTAGCTTTTTAATTTTGGCATATAAAATCTTTAATTTTTTTTTATCTTCCTATGAAGGACCCTCAGTCTCCTAGTTTGGTAATGTATGACCTCAGATCTCCTTCCCTCTTTTTCTTCCATTCAGGCCTTGGTAATCTATAGACTCACATTATTCCCTTCTACTGTTGTCATATGACTAATCAAGGTATATGACTAATCAATTATGACTAATCAAGTTTCTTTAAGGGAACCATGTCTTGGACTTCTTTCATCTTTCCCCCAGCACTGGGAACATTTTATCTGAATCAATGTTTGTTGACTTTAAAAGATAATGAACCACCACCTCTACCACCATCAATAGTAAGGAAAAGCATCTCAGGTTCAGAAGGTACTTTCTTGGTCCTTTAGTCTAAATTTTATCCCCCAAATTATTTGGTTCAGTTGGTTTGGAGATCCTTGTATTCAGCAATAATATTGATGTCTTCCATTTTCCTCTTTCTCTTATTTTCTCATGAGTAATAGTGGATTTAATTGCTGACTTTGCTATTTAGGTGATACTGGACAAGTCATTTAGGTCATCTCTTAGCATCTCGGCCTTTGTAAATTGGGAAAGGAAAGAGAATTTATTCCTTAGGGTGGTGGAGACAGTGAGACAACATCTTCTAATGCAAAGTTCTATGCCAAGGAGCAGAATGTTAGAGTTTGAGAATTAGAAGAGGCCTCAGATGTTTTGTTGAACCATAAAACCAATGGAAATATTAAAGTTATATAGAGATTTCAACGATTGTGATGGTGATGGTGGGAGTTTGAAACCTGTGTAAATTGAATGAGGAATGTGGTAGTTTATAGTTGTAGACCACATAACCCGGGAAGAAATGCAAGAAGTGTTGTGGGCAGGCTGAGGAGGGGAGCCAGAAATGAAGAGGTGCCCCCCGGAAAGTGTATGCAGGGAGGGACCTAAGGAGGGCAGGATTCCTGTAGGTGTTGCCACTGAGTGTGGACTGCTGTGGGATTCCCAGCATGCACAGTAGTAGGTAGCCTCATCTTCATGGGTTATGGAGTTTATTATTAGGAATAGATTTCTTTTGTCATTATAAGTTTCTGCCACAAATTTCTTTTTTATGTTACCTAGATCTTTTGTGTTTGTGGCTGAGTTAGATGGGACATAGAGCAGATGTTGTAGAGGCTGGTTTGGCTTCTGTTGGTACCAGTGTATGACTCCATTTGGACATCTCCCAGTGCCAGACACTAGACAAGTCACAGCTGTTGTTTTGGCCAGCTCTCTGGTCATGGAGATGTAAGGCTGCTTCAGTTCCACAGCTGCATGTCCAACTAGAAATAAAAGAAGAGAACATCAAGACATGAGGAGGTCCTTTGGAGAATCTCTCCTGTTTCTCATTTGCTCTGAAAAGAGGAAGAAGCTTACTCACAGGTCCAGAGGGCAGCCACAGCAAGTACCTGGCAGAGGCTCATTTCGGCGGTGCCAATTGTGGGTCTGAGGAGAACCCAAGAAGCAAGAAGTCTGACAATTGGAAAGAGCAGGTCAGTGAAAAGAGGGTCAGGAGGAGTCTTGTAGTGGTGTCAGCAGAGGAAATGAGTTACTCAATCCTGGTCTAATGCTCATTGTGTATTCGACCATTCTAAGAGGTGCCAATCAGGGCTATTTCCATGGTGGGTGATGGGGGCAGCCTTGTTTTCTTTGCCCAATGATGAAATTACAGATGTATTTTTGTGACTTACTTCTCCTCTCTCCAACCTGAAAAGCCAGAAGATGTCTATTGGTGACTCCTCAGACTCCACTGAGACATTTTTTTAGGGTTTTTTTTTTTGTTTTTGCAAGGCAGTTGGATTAAATGGCTTCCCCAAGGTCGTTATTAAGTGTCTGAGGCCAGATTTGAACTCAGGTGCTCCTGATTCCAGGGCTGATGCTCTATCCACTGTGCCACCTAGCCGTGCCACCACTAAGACTTCTGAAGAAGATTATGTGACACCTATTTCAAGTTTTATTCTTGAACTATAGTATGGAATTTGAGTATTCAGCAAGTCTCAGGATCATAACGATCTGGACTCAAGTCCTTGGGCCATTTGAACCAAAGCAAGTCTTCTTGAAAACCCTTCAAACCTTTATATTGTTGAGAAGAAGTAACCTTGCCTCTGCAGAGGGAGATTTCTCATCTAAACTAAAGAAACCGCCAGTCCCAACACCATCACATTCCTCTCAATAACCATGGGGGATATTAATGGAAGAATTCTATTCCATCTTACACAGATAAGGCTTAGAGACCTGAAGACACTTGCCCAGGGCCCCACAGTTAGCAAGTAGAATCAATCAAGAAGTATTTCTTAAACTCCTACTCTGATCTGGGCACTAGAAGTCCTGGATATAAGGCTTGGCTTTCAGCTCAGTTTCTCTGATTTCCAGCCCAGTGCTCTCTCTCCTCTGGTTCCAGATGACTCACAAGTAAAAGTCAATCTCCCTGTAGTGATACTTGTGATGATCTTTCATTTTGTTGGCCTTCACTCACATTGTTTCTATGGTCTTCCCAGAGAATCAAATGAGCTCTGGCCCTGGTCTTCAGTTTCATTGTTCAAACATCCAAAACAAAATGTTATTTGGAGATATAATTTTCCAGTTTTTTCCAGTCACTTGAGAATTCTCACCCAGAAACACCCTGGGAGGGATCATTGTTCCTGTCGCAACTTGACTTTCCACATATCTGTTGCATACACACACACACACACACACACACACACAATATGTGACCTTGGGCCAGATACTACATACATCTCAATTCCTCAACTGGCAATCAGAAAATTGAACTCCACGCCCTTTTATCTCTTCCCGCTCTAAATCGTTTATGTCGACTTATTTGTGTTGATGGCAATTGCCCCCAGGAAGATCTCAGCTGCTCCAGTCAGGGGCTCCTTTGCGGTGAGGACATTTCTTTGTGTCCTTAATGTCTATCAGAAGTGCCTGGCTCATAGATGATGCTAAAGAAACTCTTATTAAATGGACAAATGCATTATTATATGGAATGCCTAAAATGGACAGTCGTTGTATATAATTGCAGGGGGACCATATGAAAATGACTGGAGATCCCTGCCATGGGAGAATTCATTACAGTGGACTGGGTATTTGAGGGAACCAGAAGGGTTGGCTCATGTGTTCAGACCTTTCAGACCATAATTGCATCCTTCCCCTTGGCCTCTGGCAGGAATAATATAGCTAATAATAATATAGATAATCTCCTTGTGTCCCTTTGATGGACAATCAATCTTGAAGCCATCACGTCCTCCTTAGAGAAGCTTCGGTTGTTATAGAGAATCCTTGAGCTTTGAAAGATCCCAGATGTGTAGGGCATTCCTCCAGAGAGTGACATAGCCTTATACTGAATCCTAGAATGTCCAGGAAGGCCAGGCTCTCAGGAATTATCTGGTCTATTCCACTTCTGATTCCAGATTCCCTCTGGGCCATGCGCAATGAGTGGGTGGCCAGTCTTTTCTTGGGCACCTCTATGTTGTACATGACCCCCACCCTTGAGGCTGCCCCTTCCTCTCTTGGCCTGCCCTGATCATCCTGAAGCTTTGTCAAGCTGGACTTTGCCTCTTTGTCATGATGAAACAATCTCTTTAATTAAAAAAATTTTAGTCCTCACAAGGGGGCACATATTTTAAAATAAGAGGAGATGAAAAGTGGGTTGTTTTTCAGGGGAATTCCTGCTGATAACCTCTGGAAGATAATTGGACTGCTTCAATTTTCTTCTCATTGTTTTGAAACAACCATTGCCACTGTGGTATTGATTGGTTGCTTGGTCTTTCCTTTACATTTTGTAAATTATTTTGAATCAGGAACTTGGATCATTT
Organism: Macrotis lagotis; assembly: GCF_037893015.1. NCBI lineage: Eukaryota > Metazoa > Chordata > Mammalia > Peramelemorphia > Peramelidae > Macrotis > Macrotis lagotis. The sequence continues at coordinate 188,430,634 of NC_133665.1, forward strand.
GCCTAAAATCTGATTCCTTCAATCTACACCGATGTCTGCCTTCTCTGTTCACTTATATTCAGTGTTCTCTCACTTATCTTTGGTTTAAAGAACATTCTCTGCTTTTCTACAATAATTTCATGAATATCACTCTTGACCCCTAAGGAACTTAAACTCCCTGAGGACAGAGACTTTTTCTCAAGTTTTATTTTTTAATGAACAGGTTAATGAAAAGATTTTAAAAATCTTATAATCATCATTCAAAAATCCCTGTCAAGAAATAGACCCAAGGGGCAACTAGGTGGCGCAGTGGATAGAGCACTGGCCCTGGAGGACCTGAGTTCAAATCCAGCCTCAGATGCTTAATGATTACCTAGCTGTGTGACTGGGCAATTCACTTAAGTCCATTGCCTTGCAAAAAAACCCAATATCCTGTGTTTACTTAAAATTTTATCTTTTTTTTGAGAGGTAACACAGAATGTGGACAGCTAACAAACCTAGACTCAAGGAAAATCATAACCTCTCCATCTTCGTAACAAATCTCCAGGATGTAGAGGAGCCCACTTGAATTGGCAGAAAGAGAGTCTTCATCTAAACTAGGGAAACCACAGTGTTTGTCACTATCACCTTCCTCTCAATCACTATGGGGAAGAACAAGGGAAGGATTTCTTTCCACATTGCACAGATGAGGGAACTGAAGTTTACACAGCTGCAGTCAATTGTCCAGGTTCCAGAGATAGCAAGTAGAGTCAATCAAGAAGTGTTTATTAAACTCCTACTATGTGCTATGCCCTAGATGCCCAAGAAATAAGGTTTGGCTTTGACCCAGGTCTCTCTGACTTCCTGTCCAGTGCCCTCTTTCCTGGCTCCAGACCACTCCCAAGTACAAGCCAGTCTCCCTAGTGACAGGTGGTGATGAGCTTTCATTTTGTTGTCCTTCACTCAGATTGTTACTATGGGACCTGAAAATGTTTGGCAAAGAGAATCAAATTGATACTGCAATTGATCTGCTCTTTTGCTTTTCAAACTTCCTAAGCAAAATGCTGTTTGGTGATTTAATTCTTCAATAACTTGGGAAGATCTCATCTAGAAAGTCCTTAGGAGGGGTTAGAGTTCCTGCTACAGCTGTTGCACACACCTCTGTTGCACACACAAAGAGTCATACACTCAGAAACAGACACACACACACAGAGAAACACACATAACCATACACCTGTTTTATCTTAGATTCCTTCCTTGTCCTTCATGGCTCCCAGTTCCTCAATGGTAGATCAGATAATTGAACTCAAAGTACTCTGACATCTCTTCCAGTTGTAAATGGATTAGATCTGCTCCCTGGGCAGCTGGGTGGCACAGTGGATAGAGCCTTGCAATCAAGAGGGCCTAGATTGAAATTCAGCCTCAGACACTTGACACTTTCTACTTGTATGATTGAATCACGTCACCCTGTTGCCTCACCTCCAGGGCCGTCTCCAGTCCTCCTAATTCCTATCTGGTCACTGGACCCAGATGGTTCCAGAGGAGAAAGTGAGGCTGGGGACTTTGCACAGGTTCCCCTCACTCAAATACAATTCACAGGTTTGCCATGGCATTATTTCCTTGATGAATAACAACTAAAGTAATTATATCTACTTATCTGTGTAGTGGTGATGTCCCTTAAGAAGATGCAGACTCCTCTATGTTGGGCACTGCCTTGGGGTGAGGACAATTCTTTGTGTTCTTGGGGTCTTCCAGAAGCTCACATAATAATGACTTGTTAAGGGAATGAAGGATTATATGAAATGGTTAAAGTGGGCAGTCATTGTTGTGTATAATCTGGGAGAGGGCACATGAAAATGAGTGATGAACCCCGCCATGGTCAGAATTCATCTCAATTCTGGCGTTCTGGGATGCAGAAGCATTGGCTCAGCTGCCCAGACTTGTCTCCTTTGCAGGGTATTAACAGGGACCACACTTTCGTCACCCCCTTTGACCAGAGATAGGAATAATGCAGCCTCAAACAGGAAGTTCCCTCATGTGCCTTTGATGGACTCTCAATCTTGAAGCCATTACATCCTCCAAGGAAGGATTCAGTAGTTCCTGATTATAGAGATTATAGAGAAACTCTGGGTCCTAAAAGATCCCAGAGGTGTGCAGAGGCAGTCCTCCATGCAGACACACAATATTATACTGAATGAGAGAATGTCCAAGAAGGCCAGGCCCTAGGGAGTTATCTGGTCTTTCCTATTCTTGATTTCAGATTCCCTCTAGATTATTTTCAATGGGTGGTTGGCCAGTCTTTTCTTGAAAACCTCTATACTATGGGTTACTGCTAGCCACTGAGGCTGCCCCTTCCACTCTTGGCCTGTTCTGATGATCCTGAAGCTTTGGCAGACAACCAAGCAGGAATTTGTCTCTTTATAACTGAGGAAAGATGAACCAATGATTTTAAAAGAAATTTTACTCTCAGACAATACAAGATATTTTAGAAGAAGAGAAAGGTCAAGCATGTTTTTTTTAATGAAATACCTAGAGATAATAAAGTAATTAGAGAAAATGTCAGGGACATGATTCAAGTATCTTTACTTCTTATTGCTTCAAGACAAACCACTACCCCTGGGTTATTGATTTATTCTTTTCTCTTTCCTACATCTTATTTTTTTTAAATTAAGTAAATGGATCATTTGTCTTAAAATCTATTCCTTCAATTCATACCAATCTCAGCCATCTATGTACACATATTCTGTTTAATGTCATTTATCTTTTAATTATAGGCCATCCTCTGCCTTTTTTAAAACAATATTTCATGTGTCTCACTCTTGGCTCCCCAACTAAACTAAGTTCCCTTAGGGCAGAGACTCTGTCTCAAGATTTGTTGTTGTCGGTCATTGAATAGTACAATAGTATGTTCCAAGGGTCTAATGGAGTTGATTCATCCATTGCCCTGACATTATCCTTCCATTGGTCTCTTTGGGCCAGGTTATGTTTAGAAACCATCTCCCTCTCTGGGGAAGAATGCAGGCATGACTCTCTTACCTCACATTCAAGGAGAGTTGGACTCCATTCTTGTATCAATAATATGGCAACAGTAAGTTTCCTACCCGGAACTCCCTCAATCCTGCCCCATCCTGACCTGTGTGGCTGTAAAAAGTGTGTTTATTTTCATTTCTGATGCCAAATGATTCAATAAATTTCAATTGAGATGATTACAACAGCTAATATTTATTATTTCCAGGATTACAGAGTAGTTTGTCCAAGCGATTTCACTGGATCTCACAGAGACCCAGTTAATAGAGTTTATTTTTGCTTATACTTTACAGAAATTAGAGAAATTAAGGAACTTTTCCAGAGGCATACAACTCTTGAATGGCAGTGCAGCTGAACTTGATATCAGAAAACCCTAATTTCTAATTTGATTTCATACACTGACTAGCTGCTCTGTCACTTAAGGCAAGTCACTTCAACTTGCAGTTTCAGTTTTCACATCTTTAAAATGGACATAGTGATGGCGTCTACCTTCCTGGTTTATTATGAAGTAGAAATGAGGTAACATATGAAAATATGTTATAAACTTTATAAGTTTTATAAACTTTAAAGTGATACATAAATGATACTTTATCATTATATTTGTAAAGCAGTTTGTAACCCTTAAAGTGATACATATATATGTATATATGTATATTTCTATGTTCATATAAATTCAGATGATTATTATTGATAGTGGCAGTGATGGTGTTACATCAACAATAGTAGGAAAAAAGAACACGACCCAACAAGTCTTGAAGAGGTGTCCAGTTAGCATAAATAGCAACAATCCCAGATAGAAGCAGCTTTTTAAGGTTAGAAAATGCTTTCTTTATAATGATGCTGAAAATATTATTCCCATTTTAATATATGGGGAACTGAGGATCAGAGCGGGGAATTAGTTGCACAGGCAACAATTTCAAAACCAATTGATCCAGATTCATTGCCAAGGAAGGCAGAAAAGGAAAAAAGGTCGATCAGGAAGCAGGAGGGAAGGATGGCAGTTAGACTCTCTGCCAGCTGTGCTGGTAGCTATGGAATAGCCCAAGGCCCTGAGAAAGTGTCCCCTGCCTCATGCTGAGTCCCCTTAGTAGTAAATATGAAAGGCCCCAGTAAAGTTCTGGAAGAGTTGAAAAAGTAAGAAGGGACCTTCAAGTGCATTACTGAAATGAGGAGATCATTAATCAACCTGTCAGAATATCACAGAGTTCAGGGAGGAAGAGGAGGCAAAAGGGGTCAAAAGAAAGACCCTCCCCCACTTATTTTATTGAATTTGAAAAAAATAAAAAAAATCATTTGAAAGAACAAAAATACAAAATTATCCAAGAAACTTATGAAAAAATTGTAGAGGAAGAAAACTTAGTAGTACCAGATCTTAATTTATAGTATAAGACATTAACTATCAAAATTATCTGGAACTGGTGAAGAAACTGAAAAGTAGCCCAATGGAACAGAGGAGACATACAATTTACAGCAGCAAATTAATATCAAATTAATAGAATAATTGTACATCGCAAGTGTAAAGATTGGTTTGGGAGACCAATATTCATTATTTAGAAAATAGTATTGGGAAAACTGGAAAGTCGTCTGGCACAAATTGGGCATAAACCAATATTTTAGATTATTTGCCAAGAAAAGTTCGGAATAGAAAAATGATTTTGATATAAGGAGAGATATTACAGAAATGTCCTTAGAATGTGGACCATGCTTATGGATAGTCAAATAATTTATAAATAAAAAAGCAGTGTGACATATGAAATGACTAATTTCAATCACATTAAATTAATTTGTTTTATAAATTAAACAAATGTAGTCAAGATTAGAAGGAAAGAAGAAAACTGGGCAAAATATTTATAGACAATTTCTCATAGAAAAGTCTCGAGTCTCAAATATATAAAGAACTTTTTCTAATCGATAAGAAAAAGAATCATGTCCCAAATGGTCAACAGGCAGTTTTTATTCTATAAATGTTATTTCAGTTTATTTTTTCCAATTACATGTTAGGATAGTTTTCAACATTCCTCTTTTTGTAAGATTTTGAGTTCTCTTTCCTTCCTCCCCTCTCCCCATGACAACGAATGATCCTACATATTTAATGTATTTTCATCTTAATCATGTTGTGAAAGAAGAATCAGAACTAAAGAGAAAAAACATGGGAAAGAACAAAAAACACAACAAAGTTTAAAATGTGAAAATAATATCTTTTGGTCTGCATCCAGACTGTGGATTTTTTTCTCCAGATTTGGATGGCATTTTCCATCAGAAGAAACAGACAGTTTTTAGATAAAGAAATTTAAACAATTTATGAAAAATTGATCTAAATCATTATTGGTTAAAGAAATACAAGTTAAAGCAACCCAGAAATATTATTTTTCATCTATCAGATTGGCTAAAATGACTGAAGGGGAAAGCAACAAATGTTCTAGAAGATGTAGAAAAATTGGGACACTAAGTCACTGTTGGTGGAATTGTGAGCTGCAATCCAGAATTATGCCAAAAGAGTTAGGAAACTGTCTAGCAATACCACTACCACCAGCAATACCACTACTACGTCTATTTCCAAAAAGAATTAGGGAAAAAGGAAATGCACCTATTGGTTCTAAAATATTGGCAGCAGCTCTGTTTGTGGTGGCAAAGAACTGGAAACTGTGGAAACACTGCTCATTTGGGCACTGACTGAACAAGTTGGAGGTGGCCCAGTGGATACAGTACTAACCTTGGAGTCAGGAAGACAGGGGGTTCAAATCCAATCTTAGACACTCGATGCTTACTAGCTGTGTGATGTTGGAAAGTCACTTTACCCTGGTTGTTTTGTATCCAGGACCTGCATCTCCTGATGGCCCTGATCCATATCTGACCACTGGGCCCAGATGGCTCCAGAGGAAAGTGAGGCTGATGACTTGGCATAGCCCCCCTCACTCAAATCCTATTCTTGTGCTTGTCATGGCATCATCTCCCTGACGTTGTGATCTTCTTCAAAAAATGAAGGACAAAAAAAAGCCATTTAGGATATGATCATGTTGGAATACTGTTAAGCCAGAAGAAATGACGAGCGCACTGATCTTAGAAAAGTGTGCATAGAAATGCAAGAAGTAATGAGTGAAAGGAATAGGACCAAAAGAGCATTGCTTACAGAAACAGCCATTAATGCTTTAAGACTGACTTTGAGTCCACAAGTCATTTTGATGCTATAAGTATCTAAATTAATTATAAAGAACCTATGAAGAAAGATACCTTCTGCATCCAGAGAAAGAAGGGACAAGTAGAAGGGTATCTGGAATGGCTTTCAATATATATATATATATATATATATATATATATATATATATATATATATATATATATATATAGAGAGAGAGAGAGAGAGAGAGAGAGAGAGAGAAAGAGAGAGAGAGAGATTGGATATAGATATAGATATAGATGATATAGATATAGATATAGATATAGATATAGATATAGATATAGATAGATATAGACATAGACATAGACATAGACATAGACATAGACATAGACATAGACATAGATATAGATATAGACATAGACATAGACATAGATATACATATAGATATAGATATAGATATAGATATATAGATATGAAGGAAGGAAAGATAAAAGGGAGGGAAAGAAATCCAGATTTAAAAGGAACAGCCAGTTGTGCATAATAGGTTTGTGGTTTGATGTATAATCTTTTTTCCATTGTTCTATGCTATGAAAATACTTGTTTTAGTTCCTAATATTGGAATAAAAATAAGTAAAATTGAAAAAAAGAGAAAAATCTCACAATCCAGGGATTCTGTCTTTTCTTCTTCCCATAGTTCTGAGTCAAAGGTTAGGGAACAAACCTTAGTAAGTCCTGTTTTGGTTATGGGGGGGGTGAAATTGAATTGAAAGGTGTGTGAGAGATGGCCTGCTCCCACCTGCACTGCTGTGCACACAAACCCTCTTTTGAAATCTTCCTGAATGCTGATTCCACACTTTAGCAGATCCTTGGTTATTCCTTCATCTTTCGAGAAAGAATAGTGATTCCAATCCTGCCTCTGACACTTGCTACTTGTGTGACCTTAGACAAGTCACTTTTTCTTGGTGGTGAAGTTTCCTCATCAACAGTATGAGAGGGTTGCACTAGAAGGCTACTTGTATGACTTTAGACAATTCACTTTACCTCTATGGTGAAGTTTCCTTGTACCAGAAGGCTTCTAAAGTCTCTTTTAGGCAAGTCTAAAATCCTCTATTTAATTTTGTTTTAGTTTTATGCAAGACAATGGGGATAAATGACTTGCCCAAGGCCACATAGCTAGGTAATTTTTGTGTCTGAGGTCAGATTTGAACTCAGGTCCTCCTAACTCCAGGCTCAGTGTGCTAACCACTGCACCACATAGCAGCTCCAAAATCTAGGATCCTCTAAATGTAATTTCCCTGGATCTCAGTGTCCTTCTCTGTAAACTTAGGGTCTTGGACCAGACAGCTCCTGAGCTCCCTTTCAACTCTAAGTCTAGGAAGATATCCGTTATAAAATAGACAATATTCACCTCTCAGGCACCATCCAAGGTCCTGCAACTAACCTTATATGGGACTTGGTTGAGAGATCTGACCCCCTCATTCCTTCACAGATGTTTCAACTGAATTGTCGGGTCACATTTGTGTGTGTGAGAAGCATAGTTTTAAATAAGAGATAGCTGGTAGGGTAGATGAAGAACTTTGAACACCAAAGAAAGGATTTCCTATTTGATATTGGAGCTGTCCACCATGACAGAACAGCACACCCACCTCCTCCTCAAGGAATTACGGCCTTCTTCAAAGATCTAGAACAAATTTATTTTCCCACAAGTGGCTTTCCTGAATCCACTATACTCCCACACCTCCACATTTGATTGTATTTCTTTTTTTTATTAGAGGTAGCATGGAGTAAGACATAGAGAGATGACCTGAAAATCAGGAGATCTAAGTTCAAGTCACATCTCTGACACAGAGGACCCTGGTTGAGTAATTGTAACTCCCAATAACCCCAGAGAGCCTTGAAGGTGCTAAAGTGAGAAAAGGCTCTGGTCTCTGTTCATAGGAGTTTCCTTAACTGTGAGTTCCCGCTAGGTCTGAAACCACAGGTCTAATCCCCTTCTCAAGTTTTGGACATAATGTTGACTTCCTTAGGAATATCTCCATTTGTGTCTCTCATAAGACAAATGGTCCTTGAGCATAGAGGATTTTTAATTTTTGATTTTTGCCTCTAAAACCAACATAAAACCTGGAAGGCATTTTCTGGACCTTTAGTTCCATTGTTGCAGGTAATTCCCAGTGAGGAAGACCCTCAATCAGTGTAGATGATCATATTCTGAATGTTATGATATTAGAGAGTTACCAGGGTTAGGGAAGGGTGAAGACACTGAAAGAAAATTCCTAATAAATGCTTGGTGATAGAAATGAAGTGAAATTTTATTTTAAAGAAATGCTTTGGAAAGAAACACATGATAATTTTTTTGAGCATCATTTTATGCAGAGAATGAGTCTTTATTGATTCAATTGCATCTGTTGTATAAAAGGGGAGAATTTTTAGAATGTTCACCCATTTATTTTTTAACTGACTCATGAAATTCTTAATTTTTCTTGGATTTTTCTCTATGAAGCAGTCTCCATTCCTCACCCCAATTCTACAAGATCACACATCACCTTCCTTTCCTGCCCCATTCAGGGCTTAGGCACCTATAGATGCATATTGTTCTCTTTCACTGCTGGCTCCTGGTAGTTTCTGGAAGGGAGCCTTCTCTTGGACTCCTTCCATCTTTCCCTCAGCCCCGTGCATACTCCCCCTGCACCAATCCTTGTTGAGACAAAACTAATGAACCATCACAGATGTGCATCCTTCATCCTAGAAGACGGCCATGTCATCGGAGAGGTGATGCCACCACGAGTACATGAATTGGATTTGAGTGTGGGGGTGTGCTGTGCTGTCATCAGCCTCAGTTTCTCCTCCAGAGTCATCTGGATCCTGTGACCCAATCTGAATCAGGATGACTTGGAGATGGCCCTGGTTTGGGGAGTTAAGTGACTTGCCCAAGGTCATGCAATTGATAAGGGTCGGCTGGATTCAAACTCCTGTCTCTTGATTCTAAGGCCAGTGCATTATCCACTGTACTCCCAGATGCCCTTCTGCCACCATAAACAGTGAGACAAAAGAGCATCTCAGTGCCAGAAGGCACTTTCCAGGACAGTTAGAATAAATGCTGTCGCAAGAACCTTTGAGTTGGTTCAGAGATCTAAGGAATTAAGAACTGAAATGAAAGTCTTCCTTCTTCCTCCCTCTTATTTTCTCATGACAAATATTGGATCCAGTTGCTGACTTTGGACCATGAGTCATTGATAAGGTGTCAGACACAGAGTCAGGAAGTCCTGGGTTCAAATCCTGCCTCAGTTATTTGGTGCTGAGCAAGTCCCTTAGGTCATCTCTTAGAATCTCAGCTTCTGTTAACTGGGACTGGAAGGAGAACTTCCTCTATAGGTTGGTGAGAAGGACGTGGCAGCATCATATACCACAAGATGCTCTGCTAAGAAGCAGAATGGAAGAGTTTGACAATTGGAAGAGATCTGCTTGTCCAACCCATTGAACCCAATGGAAATCCTAAAATCCCATAGAAACATTAATGACTATGATGGAGAAGGAGAGAGTTTGGAACATCTGTGAGTCGGCGTAGAACTGTGGGGTTGTGTAGATATAGTCCCATAACCTTTTCAGGAAGTGTTGCAGGATGGGAGCCAGGAAAGGGGATATGGGGAGGGACCTGAGGAGGATGGGACTCTTGTAGGTGTTGTCACTGAGTGTGGACTGCTGAGGGATTCCCAGCATGCACAGTAGTAGGTGGCAGTGTCTTCAAGTGTTATAGCCTTTATTGTTAGTTCTGAGTTTTTGTCACCATACTTCCCCCCCCCCCTCAAATTTATCCTTTATCTCACCTAAGGCTTTTTTGGGTTTATGTTCATTTGACTGGACAAAGAGAAGATGTTGCAAAGGCTGCTCTGGCTTCTGTTGGTACCAGTGTATGCCACATTCTAGTAAGGTCAGCTAAATTAAGCTATCGGGTCCATACCCCGAAAATGTTGGTTTGTACCCACCACAATTCCCAGTGCTGGTCACTTGACAATCCACATGAGCTCTTTCCATCAGCCCTGTGGTGATGGAAACTTGGGGATGCTTCAGTTCTACAGCTTCAAGTCCAACTAGAAATAGAAGAAAATATCAAGACATGAGCAATACCCACTTCTTTGACTCCAGACCACTTCCAAGTACAATCCAGTTTCCCTTTGGTCATAGGTGAGGATGATCCTTCATTTTGTTGTCTTCAGCCAGACTGTTCCTATGGGACCTGAAAGTCTTTGGCAAAGAGAATCAAATTGGCACTGGCATTGATCTGCTCCTCTGCTCTTCTGCTTCCAAAGCAAAATGTTTGAAGATTCAATTTTTCAATCACTTGGGAAGATCTCATCTAAAAGACCCTGGGAGTGACCATAGTTCCTTCTGCAACTTGAGTTTCTGTACCTCTGTTACACATACCCCCCCCCCACACACACATGACCTTGTCCTTCATGGTTCCCAATAACTCAATGGCAAATTAGACAATTGAACTCTGACTCTTCTTCTAATTCTAAACTGATTATTTCTACCTTTCTGTGTAATGGTGATAGCCCTCAGTAAGATGTAAACTCCTCCAGGTCAGGGGCTGCCTTGAGCTAAGGACATTTCTTTGTGTTCTTAGTATCTACCAGAAGCTCATAGGGGAGGTTTACAGTTGTTAAATGAGTGAATGAATTATTATTTGAAATGGTTACAATGGAAAACTATTGTGCTGTATAATCGTATAATGTATAATTTGGGAGAGGTCATGAAATGACCCTCATTAAGCACAGCTGAAAGGACACTGAAGGTGAAAATGACTGGTGATCCCTGGCATGGACAGAATTCATTGCAATGGGCGCAATGGGGTGTTTTGGGGGTGCAGGAGGATTGATTCATGTGTCTCCTTTGCAGGGTGTTGCCAGGGACCATACTTTCACTTTTAGACTCAGGTTGGAATAATGTAACCTAGAAAAGGAATCCCCCTCAAGTGCCTTTGATGGACTCTCAATCTTGAAACCATCACACCATGCCTGATAAAGGGTTCAACTGTTCCTGGTTTCAGAGAAGCCCTGGGCCCTGAAAGATTAAAGAGATGTGTTGGGACAGTCCTTCAGGTAGCTTATAGTCTTGTACTGAGCCACAGAATATTCAAGAAGGCTAGGCCCATGGAGTCATCTGGTCTGACCCATTTTTGATTACAGATCTCCTCTAGGCCATGTTCAAAGGCTAGTTAACCATTCTTTTCTTGAAGAATTCTATCCCCTAGCCCCTTCCACTCTTGGCCTGCACTGATGATCCTGATGGTTTGACAGACATCAAGATGGAATTTGTCTTTTTGAAACTGAGTAGTGGTGGACCAATGGAATTAAAAATATTCAGTCCTAAGAAAGAGTCTCATATTTTTGAATCATGGAATGACATGAATGAGTGAATGAATTATTATTTGACACTCATTTTCAGAAGAATTCTTGTAGATAAAAAAGCAATTAAAGAAAACCTTAAGGAAGTCAGTCATTCAATTACTTTTACTTTCTCCTTATTATTTTGAAGTAATGCACTTCCACTGGCATATTGATTCATTCTTTGCTCTTTTCTTTACATCTTGCATTTTTTTAAATCATCAAAATGGATCATTTGGGGAAGCCTGGAAGTTTTTGCATGAACTGATGCTGAGCGAGATGAGCAGAACCAGAAGAACAGTGTGTACCCTAATAGCAACATGGGGGTGATGATCAACCTTGATGGACTTGCTCATACCAATAGGGCAGCAATCAGGGACAATTTGGGGATATCTGTGATGGAGAATGCCCTCTGTATCCAGAGAAAGACTTGTGGAGTTTGAACAAAGACCAAAGACTATTACCTTTTATTTTAAAAAATGTTACCTTATTATGTAATTCTGCTATATCTCATATTTTATGTTTCTTCCTTAAGGATATGATTTCCCTGTACTTTTTTGTGTCTATGTCAAATTAATCAATGGATTTCTTCCAAATGATGACAATAACTAACATTTATTAAGCATTTCAGAGCTTTAAAATAATTTATCTATATGACTTCCGTTGATCTAACAATGACCCAGTTGGGCAAGTTATATTATTGTTTATACTTTACAGCAACCAAGGGATTGTCTGGGTTCATACAGTTAGGAAATGCCAGAGTATCCAGACTTGGAGTCAGAAAGACCTGAGTTTGAATTGGTTACTTATTAGCTCCTGTTTGACCTGGGAAAGTCACCAAAACTTTCAGTCATAGTTTCTTCGTCTGCAAAACAAGGATTTTTACTCTCTCTGAGTCTGTTGTTCTATTGATAACATCGATTGCCTCACTTGTCTGTCCGAGACTGAAACAAATGGAGACTCCATTCCATTGACTCCAATTATCTCGGGAAAATATTATTCACTTCAACATTTGACCTCCAGTGATTGACTACAATAGTCTGAATGATTCACTGAGTCACCTTGGAGGTCATTTAATGTGGACCTGTGCCTATATGAAACCCCTTAGAAATAAGGGACTGGTTGGAATTTGGCAAAGAAAATGGTGCTCTGGTGGAGTTCTCTTAGGTCCTTCCAGTTTTGGGAGAAGGTACTGAGGCTGAAAAAGATTAGCAATGACAGAGAGAGAGAGAGAGAGAGAGAGAGAGAGAGAGAGAGAGAGAATGAATTCGCAACTCTGAAGTTCTTTCTGGCACTTCTGATCCTTTCTTAACCTTTAGGATCCGGCTTCAGGAATCTCCCCTTCCATGAAACCTTCCCAGATCCCTCCACTGGATAGTGCCCCTTCCTTCTACAACCTCATCTACCATCCTGTTTCTGGCTCTCCTAAGCATTTATATTATGTTTTGTGCAATATTTGTCTCTTGTCTCTGTTCCTTACTTATGGCCTTGGCTAAATTGTAAGCTAATGTGAGGACAGATGGATAGCTAGTGATAGGGAGAGACTAAGAGTGATCTTGGTTTCAGCTCTGCTGAGGTCAGTCTGAAGAGTCAGCACATTCTCTGAAGAGCCACAGCTGCTTGCCTTGATTTTCTTTTCACTATTTCCTAGGGAGTTTATTGATGGTTTCTTCAATTTCTTTTTCTGAAATAGGGTTATTTACATAATTTACATACATATCTTGTTAAACATATTTAAAAATTAGCAATTTTTGGCATGAGGAATTAGGATTAAGAAAAAGAGATTAAATAAGAGATAATTTTTATAAAGTGTTCATCAGATTCTGAAGGTTTTTTTTTTCCTGTGTGTTTTGCTTTGTTTTGATTTTCTTCCTCTGGTCGTGGATAATATAGTCCATAGCCAGTCAAACACAGTGGTCCTAGCTCTCTGGACTGTCAACAGGAGCTACTTCCATCTATGCTTGCCTTGATTTCAGTCTTGGTCCTGTTGGTGGACTTGTCACCGTAAGGGATCAATGGCCGGCCCTGGATCTCTATAGGGTATCTAAGTACGTTACTAAGTAGGTTACATACTCCTTTCATAGCATATAAGTTTGAGTTAATTAATGATAACTGTTTCAAAGCCCAATTTGTAGCCGGTGCCAAATCTTATTTCCTAAAACCGTATTTAAGCACCATTTGTTTGTCTCATACTTTATTTGCATGGGAAAATCATGTTCAGATAAACTCATTGATCAGTAGTGAAGCAGATACTCACATGTTTCTGGCAAAAGTCTGAAGGCTTATTTTGTTCCTATGACAAAGGATGGCTATTCCCGGGATAGGGAAAGATAGGGTCTGAAAGTCTAGGAATTTGTTGGGAGCTGTTCAATGTGATTGGGGTATGGAGCACATGGGAAGACATTAAGAGGAGATAAATCTTAAATTGTAAGGAAGGTGCTAGATTGTGGAAGTACATGAATGCCAAAGTCAGGAGTCTGAAGTTTGGTTGAAAGTAGGGAACCATTGAAAAATAAAGGAGCAGTGGGGGCAGCTAGGTGGCGCAGTAGATAAAGCACCCGCCCTGGAGTCAGGACTACCTGGGTTCAAATCCCGTCTCAGACACTTAATAATGACCTAGCTGTGTGGCCTTGGGCAAGCCACTTAACCCCATTTGCCTTGCAAAAACCTAAAACAACTACAACAACAAGAACAAATCCATAGCCTAGGATCTCAAGAAGCTTACGTTCTAATGGAAGAGAAAATACGTGAGTAGGTGAATAGTAGATATATAATCACAGAAGATGGAAAGTACTTTTAGAATGGAGCATTAGAATGCAGAATGTAGCATTCTTTTGGTGATGGAAGGCAGGAAAGGCCTCCTGTAGAAGGTGGAATCTGAGCTAAGCTGGGAAGAAAACTCAGGAAGCTTAGAGGCAGACAAGGAAGAAGACCATTCTAGTCATGGGAACAGTTAGTGAAAAGGGAAGGACTTCAAGAATTCACAAGGAGGTCAGTGTCATTGGAATGAAAGTATGTAGAGAAGCATCAAGTGTTAAGAAGACTGAAAAGGTAAGATACAATATCTGTCTTTTTTGTTTATTTGTATAATTTGTATCTTTCTATTTATCCATCTATCTATCATCTATCTATCCATCTAGTTAGCTATGTTAGCATCTAGATGGCACAGGGGATAGAGAGCTGGACCTGAAGTCAGGAAGACATTTCTGAATTCAAATCTGGCCTCAGATGCTTACTAGCTGTGTGACCCTGGACTAGTGACTTCACCCTAGTTGCCTCAGTTTCCCCCTCTGTAAAATGAGCTAGAGAAGGGAATGGCAAATCACTCCATTATCTTTGTCAAGAAAACCCCAAATGAGGTCATGGAAAACTGGGTACAACTAAATAACAACAAGCAAAATCTATTTATCATCTATGTATCTCTCTCTCTCTCTCTCTCTCTCTCTCTCTCCCTCTTCCTACAGATATTATATATATAAAATGAAATTCATGATGGTTACATCAATTTACATCTCAAAAAGATTTCAGATTTCATTTGGTTCAAAACCTTCCTTATATGGATGAGAGCACTGCGTGCCAAGGAAGTGAAGTGATTTGCCTAAGATCACAGGAAATGACCAAGTTGCCGTTGGAATCCATGACAGACCATCATCTCATGATATGTGAATCTGGGCCAGAGCATCTGAACTTTTTCTTCTGGGTAATGGAAAGAACTATACCATCACCTGTTTGTCTGTTGGGGATGGGCAGCGGGGAGTGCTTTGCTCCCTGGGGATCCAGGAGGCTTGGGAAAGTGTAGCTTGGAAATGGAACTTGAGGTCAAACCCTTCTATTCCGAGACCACCTGCTCAGTTTCCTATTTAGATGGGAAAGGAGAAACAGCACATCCTGTTCTGTTAGAAAGAGGATGTTGGTGGCTTGGTGGGGTGGGAGCAGGATGGAAGGACCCTGATAAAAATCTTACATGCCTCAACCTATTTTAACCACCTACCCCACTTCTGGGAGCAGAGCCACATTATGAATACTCCATCAAGAACAGAGATGCCAGATAAGAATGCTAACTAACCACCAGCTATAGCTCCTACCTCTCACCCCGAGAACATCAGGTCATTCTGCTCATCTTCCTTTCTTATTTGAGAAGGTGGGCAGAATATCACTTGAGAACGGACAGTCAATTTACCCAGGCTGCCTGGGTTCAGTTTAGAGTCAGGAACCATTGAAATTCTGTGGTTGGAAGTCTAAATTCTTTCAGCAGGACAAGGCAGATGTCAGGGGACCTGCCCATGAAAGATCTTCCATGAAAATCTTCTGCTTAAGGTTTGGCTTTAACCAAGGTTTTGAACCATGTGGTCTTTGTGTAATGGGGGAGGCAGAACTCTCCAGACAGAATCCCAGAGCTCAGAAACCGCTAAGTTCAACCAATACTTGAGAAAGAAACCCTACTAAAACATCCCTGACATATGCCCATCGAGTTTCTCTATGAAGATCACCAAGGAGAGAAAGCCCAACAGCTCCTGAGACTACTCAGTCAACTCTGGGATGATTGGGAAATTTCCACCAACATCCAGCCTGAATTTACAATTGTAGCTTCTCTCTTGACTCTGCCCTCTGGGGTCATGAAAATGGAATCCTTCCAAATTTTTAAAATATCCAAAAATAGCTATTAAATCTTCTTTTCTGCTAAGGCTAAGGCTATTCAACTCAATAGAACTGAAATCAAATTTGAGAGAGAGAGACAGAGACAGAGACAGACAGAGACAGAGACAGACAGAGAGAGAGAGAAAGAGACAGGGAATCTATATTAGAATTGTATTCTAATGGGGTAATGAGCACAATAAGGAGATACAGTGAGCTAGCTGGCTAGATACCTTCATAAATACACATATTCTAAGTGTTCGTAGCTCCAAATTGCTCAAAGATAACTGTGATAGCCTATATTTAGGAAATAATTTCACTGAGAAAAAAATTTTGTAGACAATTTCTCACATAAAGATCTCATATCTCAAATATATAAAGAACTTAGTCAAATCTATTATAATACAAGTCATCCCCCAGTTGATAAGTGCTCAAAGAATATGAACAGGCAGTTTTCCAATGAAGAAATCAGAACAGTTTATAAACATAGGAAATATGTTTTATAATTATTAATTAGAGAAATGCAAATTAAAACAACTTAAAATGTCATTTTATCTCAATTGGATTGTTTAAAATGATTGAAGGGGAAAGAGATAGATATGGAGAGAATGTAGAAAAATTGGGACAGGAATTCACTGTTGGTGGGATTGTGAACTGATTCAACCTTTTTAGAGACAATGTGGAATTATACCCAAAGAGTTATTAAATTTCCTATACCATTTGACCCAGTAATACTACTACCAGGTCTATCTCTAAAAAGGATTAAGGGAAAAAAGGGAAAAACTATGCTTTAAAATGTTTACAGCAGATTTCTTTGTGGTGGCAGACAAGTGAAAATTGTGGGGATGTTCATCAATTAGAGAATGGCTGAACAAATTATAGTATATGATTATGATGGCATGCTACTGCACTTTAAGAAATGATGAGCTCAATAATTTTAGGGGAAAAAACAGAAATGACTTGCATGAAATAATGAAAAACAAAATGAGTTGAACCAAAAAAATTGTCTATAGTAACAGTAATACTGTTGAAAGAATGACTTTGAGTGAATAAATCATTTTGATTATTATAAAACCCAAAGGAATCCTAAAAGGCATATGAAGGAAGATGCTATCTGTATCTAGAGAAAGAATTGAAAAATAAAAGTTTGTATAGAATAATTTAACATATTTAGGTATACACATACACACACAGAGACCTATTTGTGTCTAATAGTAACCATCCCTATGGCAGAGGAAAGGAAGAAAAAAAATCAGAGAAAGCAAAACAAAGAAATTCACATGATGACTTCATTATGTATTTAAAAGGAATTGCAAATTTTACGTAATAGATTGGCAATTTCATGTGCCATCATCTTTTTATTATACCGTGCTATACCATTATACCACAACTCCACAGATTTAAGATAATTACATTATTTTTTTAAAAGGAGGATAGGGGGCAGCTAGGTGGCTCAGGGGATAGAGCAACGGCCCTGGTGTCAGGAGTACTTGAGTTCAAATGCGGCCTCAGACACTTAATAATTATCTAGTTGTGTGGCCTTGGGTGAGCCACTTAACCCTATTGCCTAGCAAAAACTAAAAAAACCAAACAAACAGGAGGATAACTTCCATATATGGAAGCTGGTCCTTGAGTTGCATCTCTCCTTCTTGTTAACTAGAGAATCTTGGCTCTCCTCTGGAAACCATCCTGTGTTCACTAACTTTTCACATGAGGCAGATTGGGAAGATGGGAACAGCTAAGAGAGACGGTGCTGCCCTTCTGATATAACTGGAAGCAGGGAAGTCCAGACCAGGGATTTCTTTTATTAACTTGGACTATAGCTGGATTGGGGATAAGAATCATTTGGGTAAGATAGCCCCCTTAGGGCACTTTTCAGTGTGCCCCTCAGAGTCTGCTGCCAATACAGGAGGTTGAATGTTTCATCCCCAGAAGCAATGCAGACCTAAGTGCAGAGCTTCCCTTAGAGGAACTGGGGGGAAGGGAGCTGGCTCATGGAGTCTCTTAGGTCTACCACCTAACTGTGTGGCCTTAGGTATGTCGTTTTTCCTCCTAGGACCTATTTATTCTCCAGCTTTTACTTGAAGGAGATGGCCTCTGAAGTCCATCCCAGCCCTTGATTTGTGACCTGCAAACCGGTGAGGGTCCCCAGATGATTTCTAATTTCATATTCAAATCTAATGGCTTGTCTTCTACAAGAACCAGATATTTCCAGGAAATTCACATGGGAGATGGTCCTTCTTCAGCAGCTGATGCAGAATGAGATGCAGCTAAGGCAGTTTCCTGCTACCAACCCTGTGCAGATGGTTATTTGTGAAATCCAAGCCAAGGATGGAAACTAGCTTTAGAATTTGTTGGAATGGAGTGGATGGATGGAAGATCAAGAAGGAAGCATTTTTCTTTTTGCATAATCTTTACTCTGACCCCGTGAGGTCCCAGCAGTACTGTAATAAGTCACCTCATTTGCTTTTGTGATTTTGTTTATGGTCAAAGTAGACAGACACTTCCTTTTCTCTGCATTCAGTCAGGGTCCTTGATGGCCAACTCTTGGACAGCTTTGGAAGAGACACACAAGACATACTGAACACACAAGCAGTTGCCAGACTTCCTGGAGAAACCATTGCATGACAAAGTGATTCTGAAGAGAGAAAGATGGGACACAGAATATTAGCATGGTTTCCTGGAGAGCACAGATGAAAGAGGGCAGGTACAGGAGTAACATGGTTATGGTAATGCTAATGTTAATGTTATTGATACTTCTGTATCTAAAAAATAGGGGGGGCAATCACAGAAAATGGAGCTGGAAAGCTGAGCAGGGGATAGCTGTTTTACAATTAGAAGAGAGCAAAACAAGCCCTGACTCAACCTATGTTTGGGAAAACACTCACAAAGATGCTATTAATACTAACGTGACTGAGAAACAGAGGGATACATCTAAAGCTAAAATAGACACACAGGTGGCATTATGGTAACTCAGAATTATGGTATCAGCTAGGAAGTGGCATGACCGAGATCCTAGGTGCCCCCCAAAAGGCAAATTTTGTACAGAGAAGATTTAAGGATACCACTCTTCTAGACACTTAGTGCATGTTCTACAGTAGAAATCCCACGAGTTTTTCCAGAATCCTCGACTATATTAGGAGGATTCTCATGAAGTTATACAAGTTCTACAAATTCAAAAGCAAGTTATAGAAATTGGTTTCATAATGAGTATCTTTCTACGTTCGTGAAGGACTTAATAAATGATTTTAGAATTTAATTGAATTAGGTGAGTTCATTCCTGTTTTCTATCATCTTGAAATCATCATCCTGTCTGGGTTACAGTTTCATTGTCTGCAAAATGAGAAGAATAGTATTTGTGCTTCCAAAGTCAAAGAAAAGTAGTCAGGAAAGAATAAATGAATGGAAGTGTTTCTTAAGTGCTAGAGACTGTCTGGGTACACAGATATAAACCGTGCCATCCTTGTCCTCCAAGAAATCACAGATGAATGCTGATGCCACTGTTACTGTCTCTAGAACTGACTTAAGTTTTCAGGGTAAAATTTCATTCTTCTAGACAAATAATTTTGAGAAGGTGTTAATAATGCAAATTAAACTTCAAATGTGTTGTGCATAATTTTTTTTGGAGACCTGGTTGTTAAACATTCACCAGTGCACTACTAGGTAGAGAGAGGTCACAGCTAGCAGAAAGGTGACCAAGGAAGGGAATTAGGTTTTTGGAAAGGTTTTGTAGCCTTTAAATCATGGTAGAAATGTATGCTTGGGATGTTAGTACTATCCTCATTTGAAAATGAGGGAAGTTGAAAAGATGACCTCCCAGTTCATTAGTTCATTTTTCCTTCTTAGGATCTCTCTCTCTCTCTCTCTCTCTCTCTCTCTCTCTCTCTCTCTCTCTCTCTCTCTCTCTCTCACTCTCTCTCTCTCTTTCATATCTATCTATCATAACTATGTATGTATCTATCTATATATCTATCTATCATTTCTATCTATCTATAATCTATCTATTTCTTCATTCATTTGTCCATTTGTTTGTTTTTCCTTTCATCAATTCTACCAACTCTTAAGTAGACAGAAATTCTGCCAGTCTCTTGCGTGGACATGTACATGCTGACTTTGTAGTTGACTTCCCTAATATCATACAATTGTTTTTATATGCAGGTTATAAAAATACTAAGGAAAAGTCTAGAAGTTAATTGAGATAGTTGGATTTTTGTGAGATGACTTCACATACTAGTGGGTTTCCCTAATTTTAGGCTGTGTCCACGGACCCAAAGTAAAATAAAAACATCTCCATGTTGCATGAAGCATGTAGAAGTGAGTGTATGTATAGCTATGGTAGGGTATGGGCACAATTCTTGCTAGATAACTCTGCACAGACCATACTGTTAAGCAAATGAGATGAGCATTTTCTACTTAGAAAAAGGTGAGACTGGGGAAGTAGAGGCTGCAGCCATTCCAGCACCTTGGAGAGCTCATCAGTCCTCCTAGAACACACTTTGCTTTAGAGTGAAGCAAACTTCAGAAGTCCTGATTCTGATGATGAATAGAAGTTGGCTAGAAGCAATAGTCTCCTTGGGGTAGGGGGGGCTAAACTATTATCAATTAAGTCTTAGGCCTGAAGGGAAAAAGAAGTTATCACTCTTGAAAAATAATTTTTTCAAGATCTTGGGGTCAGAGGTCATTTAATCCAATCTTCTCATTTTACAGGGGAGGAAACTGAGGTTCAGGAAAGGCAACTTCCCCATGGTCACACAGTGTGACCTTGCTGGTGGCAAGGGTTGAATGAGATAAAGATCGTGATCTGCTTAGAGCTAATCTTGTTCTTGGCTTTCACATACATCTTATTTAATCTTTAAGAGATCTCTGAAATACAGTCTGATCAGAGAGCATTCCCAATTCACAAATTAGGAAACTGATCATTGGAGAGATTTAGGGACTTATTTAAGGCCACCTTGGCTAGTAGTAATAGATTTAGGATTTGAGTTCAAATTGTCAGCCTCCATGTTTTGGTTTCTTGAGCTCTAAAAAGGAAAGAAGAAAACCAAAGAAGGAAGGACAATGCTTGAGGATGCCATAGACCATTTGGGACCGGTCGTCAGTGTAAGGGTCATGTTACAGAATCCTAGAATATCAGAGATGAACACAGCTACTCATAAAAGAGGGATCATCTTCCTCAATTTTTTTTCTGGACAATATCCTCTGGAACTCTTCTCTGCCCTATCACCTTGTGCCATCTTTATTTTTATACATGTCATATTCTCTCATGTCCAGTAGACTGCAAGACTCCTTAGAGTCTATTTCATCTCTATGACCTAAACTGAAGGTGATGCTTTATACATGGTAGGTGCTTAATATATATTTTTCAAATTGTTTAAAGTAGTGATTTTAGAATGAGAGATTTACAGCTAGAAGGAACCTCAAAGGCCAAATAGTAAATACAAACATACACACATATAATATATAATATTTGTGTATGCCTACACACATGTATATAGATATATGCACAAATGAATATGAAATGGAAGCCCAGATGGAATATCTATATATGTCATCTCTCTAGCTCGATAACTAGTCATCTATCTGTGAAATGGAGACCCAGACAAATAAAATTCATCATCTGAAGGGTTCCTCTGATTCTAAATGCAGCGATCATAGTATATGGAAGCACTGGGACTTGAAATCAGGCCT
Organism: Macrotis lagotis; assembly: GCF_037893015.1. Taxonomy (NCBI): domain Eukaryota; kingdom Metazoa; phylum Chordata; class Mammalia; order Peramelemorphia; family Peramelidae; genus Macrotis; species Macrotis lagotis. Next base: position 188,452,444 of record NC_133665.1, read on the forward strand.
TCTAATGGCACTTCTATTGTTCTTTCCTCTAGGCCACACTGCCTTACTGACCTTTAAACTTTTAAACTAAGAGCTGAAGGTAGAAGATGTTGCTTTCTTGTTGAGATTTGTTCTGAATGATCTAGGATTCTCAACCATCTATCCACATTGTTCTCTTGGGGAAGAACCCTTGAAATCCTTTGGTTTGTTTCCCAGCATTTGCACCCAATGGCCTCATTGTCCCTGTCACATGTGCTCAGTCCTGGAAACGTTCTAATAAGAAGAGACAGCCCGACCAGAGGGAGTTTATATTCTTTCGAGGGGGAAGCATCAAATACATGGATAAGCAAATATTAGGAATTTAAAGAGTGACCAACCACTGATAAGCAGGGGGTTTAAGGAAAGTAGCACCTAAGCTAAGCTTGGGAGAGGGGAGAAGCTTAGGTCATTAAAGAAGTCATGAGGAATGTATGACAGACATGGGGTATAGCTTGTACAAAGACGTAGAGATGAGAGGGACAATGGCTAGTTTGGGGGATAGTCAGAGGGTTGATTGGATTTGAATATGGACTGCATTAAGGTGCAAGGCCTCAAATGACAAGCTGAAGGGTCCTTATTTTATCCTGAGCCAACAAGAAGAAGCCAGTGGAAGTCCTTGGGTAATGGAGGTGACACAGTCAAACCTCGACTTGAAGAAGATTGTTTTTATTTTTATTTGAAAGAGGGATCCAAAAGGCAAGGTCCAGGAAGCAGGGCAAACCATGGGGAGCCATTGCAACACTCACAGTGACAAACAAGGAGACTTTTCCTTGCTCCAGACACATGGCTAAAAGAGTGGTGACCCGGAAAGGGAACTGGGCTTTGGGAAGGCTTTATAAACTAGAGAATGAGAGAAATGTGAGCTTGTGCTCATTCTTTGTCCTCAGCAGTGAAATGAAGGCTAAGAGTTTGTCCCAAAGAATCCTTCCAGCTGTGCCACTTTGTGACCCCCCCACCTAATCCCCACCATTTTCACCACCTCCAGTTATTCTGAATTGAATTATTGATTTCAACATCAATTTTACCAGTTTTCTTGAATGGTCAGGTGCAGGCTGACTTTGCTGTGGCTCTCCTGCTGTGCTCCACACTCTCCAGATTCCTCCAGTGTGGCATCATTGCAGGCTCATCTTGCCCGTGAGATTCTTTTTTTTTTTTTTTGGCAAGGCAATGGGGTTAAGTGACTTGCCCAAGGCCACAAAGCTAGGGAATAATTAAGTGTCTGAGGACGGATTTGAACTCAGGTCCTCCTGACTCCAGGGCCTGTGCTCTATCCACTGCGCCACCTAGCTGCCCCCGCAGTTTGATCTTGAATGATGCATGATCACTACCTGCCATCATCTCCAGATGAACTGTACAAGTGAACCCAACTTTGCAATGAAACAAGAGTCCAAGTTCCCATAGTTTTGCTCTCTGGTGCCCTCCTGTGGTAGACCTAACAACTACACAACCTAGACTACAAAATCTCTGTCTGTGTGTGTGTGTGTGTGTGCACTCGCGCTGATGTGGAGAGCAATTGGTGGGGAACAAACAACTCTGGTTTCACATTGACTGGCCAATTTGTTTCAGGTCTAGAAAAAATGTTCATGAGTTGAACAAATGAGGATAAATGTGAAGAGAGAAGCACAGAATTTCTGAACATGGAGTCCAAGATATACAGTCAAAGAGTACTCTACTCTAAACCACCCTACAATATATTATCCAGGTTCTACTGGAAAACTTCAGAAAGAGCAACCCACCTCCTCTCAAGGCAACCCATTCCATTTTGGACTGGTACTCATTGGTAGGAAACTTTCCCTTATATTTTCTCCTCCACCTATTCTATTTCTGACTCTCCAGCTTCTCTACTATGGCATGATCCTGCATGATGTGCCATCTCCAATCCAAATTCATCTGTGCATGTGGACCTGGCACTAGGATGAAATGATTTTTGAGAGCCGACAGATTAAATGGGGTCAGAGTACAAAGGGCAATAAGCATATAGGCAGGAGAGAATCAGAATTAAAATCCTGCTTCTGATGATCACAGGCTAGTCACTTTTATGATCTTCAGTGTCTTCCTCTGTAAAATCAGGGATACTGATAGCACCTGCCTCAGCTCACTCTGTTGTTATGAGTCTTAGAGGAGTTCATCTGTATAAAGAGTTTAGTAACCCTTAAAGTTTTGCAGACATTCTGGCTACTAGTATTGCTCAAACAGAAGACCAAAGCAAGGAGAAGGTAAAAGTCTGTCTGTGGGTGTGGACTCTGCCATAGCTGGGTCTGCTCTTATCCACTGAGGCACAGCAAAAGCATTTTAGCAGAAGATGCAGCAACACTGATCAAAATCCTGAAAAGGAAAAGTGAGGATGGAAGCCACTGCCAGAGGAAATGGTCAGAGGAATCAGGAATCGAGAATTGGGATTGAGAATGTGGAATCAAGAAAATTCCGCAGCCTTGTCTGCCCTTTGCTGTCCATATGAGCTTGGGTGAGTCATTCCCCTTTGTGCTTCGGATTCCTAGATCCATGTGGGCAGAGAAGTCAAAGGGGATCCTGATGATAAAGTCATAATATAGCTTTTAGAAGCCATGTGATTGCTTCCAGGATTTTTTAGAAGCTCAGTAATTTTTTTAATATCAGGTTTGTTATACACTTTACTTTATGACTGTTACAATTACTATGATGCTTTCTCCTCCCTATTGCATGTCCTCATTTGTGGTTTTCTAGACAAAATATTGGAGTAATTTGCCATTGCGTTCTTTAGTTCATTTTACCAATGAGGAAACTGAGTTAAATGGCTTGCCTAGGGTCACATGGCTAGTAAGTACTTGGGACCAGATTTGAACTCAGGGAAATGAGTCTTCTTGACTTCAGAGCAACATTCTTATCCACTGGGCCATCTAGCTCCCTCTCCCATACTACTTTTCTGCTGCTGCTATCTCCTAACTAGTATTTACATAGTAGTTTAAGGTTGGCAATTAGCAATTTTGTCCCCTTTTATCCCCAACAAGCCAGGAGGAGGAGGAGGAGGAGGAGGAGGAGGAGGAGGAGGAGGAGGAGGAGGAGGAGGAGGAGGAGGAGGGGAGGAGGAGGAGGAGGAGGAGGAGGAGGAGGAGGAGGAGGAGGAGGAGGAGGAGGAGGAGGAGGAGGAGGAGGAGGAGGAGGAGGAGGAGGGAGGAGGAGGAGGAGGAGGAGGAGGAGGAGGAGGAGGAGGAGGAGGAGGAGGAGGAGGAGGAGGAGGAGGGAGGAGGAGGAGGAGGAGGAGGAGGAGGAGGAGGAGGAGGAGGAGGAGGAGGGGGAGGAGGAGGAGGAGGAGGAGGAGGAGGAGGAGGAGGGGAGGAGGAGGAGGAGGAGGAGGAGGAGGAGGAGGAGGAGGAGGAGGAGGAGGAGGAGGAGGAGGAGGAGGAGGAGGAGGAGGAGGAGGAGGAGGAGGAGGAGGAGGAGGAGGAGGAGGAGGAGGAGGAGGAGATGGAGGTAGGTCCTCTTATTATTGCCCAATTTGCAGATGAGGAAACAGATGCTAAATAATGATCATAATTATTGTTATTGTGATCGTTTTAACAATTTCTGATGATGCCCTAGTGCTATCAGGAGGGGGCAGGAGAACATTCCAGACGTAGTCAATAACATGACCAAAAACATGGAAGTGGGAAAGTGTGAGGACTGTTTGGGAGACAGAAAATGACCAGCGGGTAAATGGAGAGGAGTAACATGAAGTATGGTGTCCCATTATGGAGAGATGTGAATGCCAGAATTAAGAACTGTAGGTAATAGGTAGTCCTTGAGGACTTGGGAGTTGAGAAGGATCAGATCTATGTGGCTAGTAAAGAGAACTGACAGTGGAATGAAGGGAGAATGGGTCACAGGGAGGAAAGAGTGGTGGCAGGAGTCCTATTAACCAGGAGACTCTGTTTAAGAGCCTGGGGTTATTCATGTCCTGGAGTCAGGGCTTGGTAACGAGGACCCATCCTTTGATGGTATAGAGGAAGGGAATATAGAGGGGAGAAATAGATGAAATATTGATGTTCATCATAATTAGGAAGTAAACATGTAAAAGAGTGAAGGGAAGAATGTTTAATCCATATTTAACGAAGACCTGGTCCAGAACTTTGGAATTCCTTATATAACCCAGTCGAGTAAGGAAGTCTAAGCCTGCTCCAAGGACTCTGCTTTCACTGACCACTCTTCTCATCACATTATGACCTTAAGAATAAAAATAGTGTGCTTGTGTATTTGAACTCAATTAACCCTGGAATTTTAGGATAGAATTATGTGCTCTTAATGAATTTTTCAGGCTTGGGGCTCATTTTTAGTGAAGGGTGGTGGGGCCTGTTGGGTTAGTGAAAGGGCTTTCCCCATCCATGGAGGGAAGATTAGCTGAGTTCCTACAAAGGGTGAGAGAAGCAAGGGCAAGGTAGGATTGAAGGAGAAACTTGTCATGCTGTGTTGAATACAAATTGTTTCAAACTGCCAAAGACACACATTTTGTGTGGGGAGGAGATGTACTCTGGGGCACTGTGGTGGTCCCAGGTAGCACAGTAATACATGCCAGCGTCTCCTACATCCACCTTTTTGATAAGCAAGATGCTCTTTCCATGATTAAACTCATCTTTAATGACTCGGAATTTATTATCACCAAAGCCTTTACCAAAATTGACTGTGCCTAAGGTCAAAGAGAAGTAGAGAATGTGTTCCAGGGACCTCCCATCCCGGAGACAGTACCAGTGAACAACAGTGGAAATAGTGTCAAAGAGTTGACAGGTAAGGATGGTAGAGCCTCCCTGATGGCTTGTGACAGAGACCTCTTGTTCCAGGCGGGCACTGGACAGATGATCTGTAATGAGAGTGAAACAATCAGGAGAGAAGAGGATGAACGAGCCCTTCCCTAGTAGCAAGGGTACCATGACCACAACATACCAAGAAGCAGGGAAAGCAAAAGGAAAAAAAAGGGTCGCCTCATTTTCCAAAGCTGTCAAGAGACTTTTCTTCTGATCACAGCCCTGAGGAGATTTGGATAAGAGAAGCTCAGAAGACTGAGACAAAAAAGTAGAAAGGCCACTCCCCATGCTGCTCTTTGAGAGGCACTTCCTTTTTGACTGGGGGAAGGGAGAGATGGAGGTGCAATGCTGAATGCAGGCCAAGTACCAGCAGAAGAGATAAAGAGAAGACACCAAAGGAGGGTATGCCTCAAGGGGGCTCAATGGTGGGAAATCTAAAAAAGGACTCTGCTATCCATTAAGAGAAATAATATCATTTTGATCAGTATATAGCATGGAAACAATGTAAAGGTGATCAGACTGCCTTCTGTGTGTGTGGTGGGGGAGGAGTAGTAAAATTCAAACCTTTCAGGAGAAATCATAATGGATTGGTTTTCTAAAGTGAATCTTTAGAGAATAAACATCCTTTAATTAATAAAGAAAACTGACTTCCTTCTCATTCCTTCTCACGCAAATTCAACCCAGACTTTCTGATCTCCAAGCCTTCTCATTCCCACTTTTTTTTAGGTTTTTGCAAGGCAAATGGGGTTAAGTGACTTGTCCAAGACCACACAGTTAGGTAAATTAAGTGTCTGAGACTGGATTTGAATCCAGGTACTCCTATGCTCTATCCACTGCACCACCTAGCCACCCCTCATTCCCATTTTTCTCATCCTTTCTCCCTAAACTAATGACCCCTTTTGCAAGTACTCACTATGTCCAGGCACTATCATTTGTCCTTTTAAATTTATCCATTATTGGGTTTGCTCATTTTCTTCTTAAGGCATCTGAGAGCAAAAAGGTAGAATGGGCATCAGTGAATCCAACCTCTCCCTTTAAAGACCCAGAAAATGAGACACAGAGGGTTCTGTCTAATGTGAGTCAGCAACCAAACACTACTGATCATTGAGTTCAAAACCCTTTTCCCTTCACAAAGCCCCTCATGTGAACCTGAATGTACAACATCTTTCCAAAACTTATAAGTGCAGGAATGGCTCTCATTTGGAGGTCTTCGGTTTGAAGGATATGAGACACTTTGCCAAGGGCCCAGGGGACATTCTGAGTATTCTCATCAGTGAAGAAGGGATGTTGGAGGATAAAAATAATACCAAGTGATTGCTCAATCTCAGAGTTTGTAATATAGGAAAAAGCATAGTATATTGTGTACCTTTCTTATTGGGTGAGAAGACTTCAAATCCTCAAAAATCCTAAGATTCAGAATTCAATTAGGATGGTCATCTAGAAGAAATGGAAATTTTCTAGAATGTTTTAAAGATAGAAGGAGGGAAAAAATCCATTAAAGTGGTAAAATGGTAGTTGTTGAAAGAACAATGGAGATACACAGGGAACTCACTAGCCAATTTAGATTTTTATAAGACATGCACAGAAGACAAACGAAAGCATAGATAATAGAAAATGAATGCAGGAGGTGTGGCATGAACCTCTAGAAAAAGCTTTGATGCACTAATGCTGAAAATGGGACTGTTGAGGAAAGAATGATGTTTGCCAGTCATTTTTGAAAGAAGTTATCCTGAGGAGAAGAGGAAAATCAAGGAATAAATAACAGCTCTATTTAGAATGAATGGTATGACAATAACTGAAGAGGATGAAGGCAGCATTGCATAATTATTATGTGCTTGGTATTTTCTCTGTCATTGAAAATGATCTTTAAGAAAAAAAGGGGGGACACAGATGGATACCAGTGAGTTGCTTCCTTCGAGAAGTGAGGGGGTAATAAAAGAATGCCTAGATCTCCTTGAAGAGTCTGATGAACTCCTTAGATGGACTATTTCTGGTTACTGAAAGTACTAGCAGATAAGAGAGTAAGAGAAGTCCTCCCAAATCAGAAAAGGGCAAATGTGGTGCCAATTTTTTTAAATTAGCACATGAGGTGATCTCCAAACTATAGAGCATGGTTCTTTACTTCAATTATTGATAAAATTCTAGAATGTCTTATTAAGGCTTATTAAAGTAAATGAGAATCTAGGAAGGGGAATGATGATTGAAAAGCCAGCTTCAGAGACTTAGCACTCCACTTATGTTAGGTCATCTGAAACCCACAAGGGTCCACTAAGGTACTCGCCATCCTTGCCCAGATTTTCTGATGAGGAAACTGGGGCTGAAAGAAGTTAAATTATTGTCTAAGATCCCGCTCATATAGATTATAAATTATGGAGGCAAGATTTACAGTCAGGTGATCTTATTTTTCTCCGAGCCCACGACTATCCACGGGACCACCTGGATAATTCATCAAGAATAGATCAAGTCAAACTAAGTTTCTTCTCCTTTCTGATAAGGTTACTAAATGGGTAGATCAGGGTCATTCTGTACTTCAAAGTTATCCACATTTTCAGAAATTATTTGGTAAAAGATTTCATACTATTCTTGGGGGCAAGATGGGGGAATGGACTGTTGAACATTCAAATGTGCAATACATATGGATGGATTCAGCACTGACTGAATGGTCGACACAAAGAGTAGTTGCTAATGATTCAAGAGCACCTTGGAAGAAAATCATCAGTGGGACTCCCGAGTTTTGTGTATGAGTCTATGTCTAACACTCTTATCAGTGACCCATGAAGGACACATAAATGTCCTGATGATTAAGTCTGGAGATGATGTACATCTTGGAGGGTGAGTTCCCACACTGGAGGACAGGGCTGTGATTCAATAACCTCTTGTGAGGCTAACCCATTGGGCTGAATTGAATACAATGAAGCCAAATGGAGATAAACCATTATTATATTTGGTTTATTATATTATATTACATTACTACAATATTTCATATATTATTGTATTATATATTATATATTGTATATTATATATTATATATCATATATAAACCATCAACTTCACAAGTATAAGAAGTATGGTGAGATGACAATTTATCTGGAAATGGTTGAGGACCTTTAGTGTACAAAGGTCCACTGAAGATGAGTTAATATGATAGCCAAGAAAGGTTATTGAACTTATGCACTATTAAGGGAGAAAGAGGATTCAGTCATTCACTACTTCTGCCTCCTCCAGCCCTTGGCACTATGAATAATAAATATTTTCTCTGTGTGTGTGTGTGTGTGTGTGTGTGTGTGTGTGTGTGTGTGTGTGTGTGGTTATCTCTTTGTGTTTGTCTTCCGCATCTCCTTGGACATTTTCAGGACTTGCTGCCATCCCTGTATCCTCTTTCATATAGAGTCACACATATGAATACCACACACACACACACACACACACACACACACACACACACACACACATACACACACACTCCATTTATGTTCCTTAGAATAATAATCAAATCGGGACATAACCTTAATGTTATGCCGGTCAGTTGTCCTATGATGCCACTCATTACTTCCATGATTCCCAGTCAGAAACATACCAATTTGTCTACGACTTCCTTATATGTTGTCCCCTCCTATTAGAATAAAACCTCCATGAGTTCCAGTGTAGGGACTGTCTTGATCTTTGTATTTATTCCCCCAGGACTTAACATAGTATCCAACACATAGAAAACTTCTCATAAATGCATTTTTATTTAATCACTCATTAATTCATAAGCATTAATTCATAAGTTCATTCATTGCATTGTTTTGGATGCCACATTTTAGAAGTGTAAGGTCCTTCACCACACACTCATATTTAACCTTAAAGCATACTCAGGTTTCTAGAAGCTTGGGCAAGATCTTCCCAGTGGCATGATTCAAAGACACTTCCTCCAGTCTCAGTTATCCTCTGACTTCTCTCTGTGAGCCATGATGACTGCATGATGTGTAGTGACATAAGGTATTTCCACTGGCTCTGGTCATGGAACTCTGTGCATATACTAAAGGTATTTTTTCCCCTTCAAGTCTGCTGTACTTGAAGCCCTTGAAATACAAGAATGGGGGTGGCTAGGTGGCACAGTGGATAGAGCACCAGCCCTGAAGTCAGGAGTCCCTGAGTTCCAATCTGACCTCAGACATTTACTAATGACCTAGCTGTGTGACCTTGGGCAAGCCACTTAACCCCATTGCCTTGCAAAAACCTAAAAAACAAAAATACAAGAATGACTCTGTGAGCTCTTTGGAGACCTGTTGAGGGTGGATGTTATGGAAAACTTCATGGAAGAGCTCACACTTCTCATGAAGAGGATGCAGCATTCTGCACATTCAGTGGAGCCGCATAGGGTGGAGATTATGACTCCTGTAGAGATCAGCAGGATTCAAATGCAGTGGGAGCCATGTGATGGCATCTTCTGGAGATAGCAGTGACTTGGCAACACTGGAGGCATGGAACATGGGATGTGAGTCAGAGTTGGAAGAGATCCCAGAGGTTACCTGAGACCACTAGACAAAGGCAGGAAGACCTGAGTTCAAATTTGGCCTTGGATACTTACTAGGCCTGTGACCCTGGACAAGCCACTTAACTACTTCAGACAAAATGGGGGTAAAAACTGCATAAACCTCCCAGGGATAGTGCGAGGATGAAATAACATAATATATTTGAAACATTATATAACTTTGATATTATCTTTTTTGGAGTCCATCCAACCACCTTCTTTTACACATGAAGAAACTGAGGCCCAGGATGTAGAGCTAGAGAAAAACCTCAAAAACCATCTAGTACAAGCTCCTCATTTCACAGATGAGGAAAGAGTCCCAAAGCAGTTAAGTGATAATTAATGGTTAATTTTTATATAATGTCTACTTTGTGCTAAACACTTTGTAATCATTATCTCTTTTGATCCTCCCAACAACCTGGGAGGTAGGTGCTAATCTTATCTCCATTTTGAGGAAACTGAGGTAAACACTGGTTAGGTGACTTTTCCAAGATCACATAGCTAAAAAGTGTCTGAGATCAAATTTGAACTCAGGTCTTCCTGACGCCAGACCCAACACTCCATCATTGGACTACCTGGCTGCCCCACTTACATAAGTAGTAAATGTTAGAGGCTAGAATTGAACCCAAGTGCTCTGGATTTAGCTCCTGTCCTGTGTCTACTCTAGAGAGAAGAATGAGGTGTTTCTACTGACCTCTGAAAGACTAGTGTTCTCAAATAACTTGGTTAAAATTCCTGGACTTGGGGTTCAGAGTTGGAAAGGTTTCTTGGGTTTAGTGGTCATCTTGGTCCAAGGGAAGGCTCAGTAGATGTCCATCCTCTTCCGACGTAGGGCTAGGGTTCTGGGTAGAAACCTCAGCTACTCCAGGTGCCATGTTTTTCCCAGGGGTTGGGGCAACCTGAGCCACTGTGGTCCGTCCCAGCTAGCACAGTAATACGTGCCAGAGTCACTCAGTTGAAGATCACTCAGTATTAGCTTGCAGATGTTGTCCTTGCCCTTATAAGCTCTGACTTTTTCAGAACTGAACCCCGGGTCCAGTACAGATTCCGACTTGAGCATGGAATAGCGTAGCAGGCGTTCTGGGGCCTTCCCCTCCTGGTGACGGTACCAATGGATATTGTCGAATGTAGGACTCAGAATCTCACAGATCAAGGTGGCAGAACCTTTTATGTTTCGCATAATGGAGATGGCCTTCTGCTCCAGGATGATGGCAGTCTGACCAGCTGCAGGGAGAACAGAAAGAAGTTGGTGGCAAGCAAGGAACCAGGGGCAGCCATTGCCAGGCTTCTCAGGGCACTAGGGCAGACAGCTTACCAGGAACCAGGGAGGCAACCAAGAGGAGAGCAAGGTATCCGGGCATCTCGGTGCCTCTGGGGCCGTGGCCTTAGGATGAGAAGAAACAAGACAAAGCCCCTGGAGAAGGTGGGTATGGAGCTGTGGGCACCTGCTCCTTTCCTTTTCTAGAGTGGGGCTGAGGGAGGGGCCTGTGTGTGATTCTGAGGAATCTTCAGAGAGCCCACATTGGGCGATGGTTGCAGGTGCTGCCTTGGTGGGGAGGCCCACTGTCCCTCTGATTCTTCAGCATCCCAGAACAAAGGTCCAGACACACTCCTCTTATGGGGATACAAGATCAAAATGTCCTCAGGAGCATCAATGACAACCATTTATTAGATGCTAATTCTGTGCAGACACCGCTACACAAGAAGATAAAAATGACAAAAGCCCTGCCCTCAAAGAGTTTCTGTTCTAGTTGGGCTAGGGGGTTACCATACAGATTAAGGGGGAAATGGCTTTATTCTGTTCTGTTTTTCTGGACTCTGTTACACATATTGTATTCTTTCAGGTAAAGGTCACCTTCTCAAGGGCATGGGCTGCTTCATCCTTGTCTTTGGATCTGGCCCCTAGGACAATGCTTTACTTCAATAAGCATTTATTAAACACCAACTAGGTACCAGGGAGTAATCATAGGAAGGAAGACATGGAACCTGTGATTCTATTGTTAAAGCAAACAGGGAAAAATTCCTTCTTTGAATGTCCATCAGCTCCTGCCTAGAACCTTAGAACCTTAGAGGATGACTGCAGTATTGAGGGAGTAAGTGACTTGCTCAGGGTCATCCTGTAGTGTGTAGCAGAGATGGACCTTGAGCTCAGGGTTTTCTCACTGATGGTCTGTTCACTAAACCATAGGAGACATAGAATAAATGCTGAGTAATTCCTACTAGCAGTGGCCAAGAGTATTCTTCCTCAATATCCTTTCCTGATGGTGGAGGGAAGGGAGCAGTGCTTGGGGTGTGTGTGTGTGTGTGTTCTATGCATGTAGTAAGCAGTTTCCAGAGGAGAAAGGAGACCTAGACTCTTCCCCAGAAGTTCATGGTCTCATTTACTTTCAAGGGCACTGCTGAGGGCACCCCTTAGTCCAAGGGAGGGTCCAACCACTGTGAATTTGATCCTTCAGAGCAGATATCTATTTTACTAACCCTGTCTCCCTTTCAGCTACATCTAATAAAACCTATATTTAGTGAAGCCTCTCACAGATGAGCTGTGGTGACTGGTTTCCCAGAGAGAGAGCTCTGTGAGCTGTTCCAGAGATTTTACTTTTCTCCCTTTCCCTCACTTCCCAATAACAAATTCTGGCCCTGTTTTTCAACTGGCTTCCTTCATTTTTTTTAAGAGCACTTTGAAAACTTTAATGTGCTGTATAAATTCCAGTTACAGTCATCATCATCATCATCATCATCATCCTTTTTTTTAAAGAAAGATTTTATTTATTTTTGAATTTTACAATTTTCCCCCAATCTTGCTTCCCTCTCCCACCCCCCACAGAAGGCAGTCTGCTAGTCTTTACATTGCTTCTGGCTCCCTGCTTCTTGTCATGTCTCTCCAGTGACCTGAGAAGGAGTAGCATTCCAATAGACAGGAGGAAGGACAGGATACAGAACAAGAGACAGTGGCACAGATTCTTCCTCTCCTTCAAGCAGAGCCCTATAGTATAACCTCCAATATCATGATGAGATCGGGGTCCTCCAACATGGAGACATCTGACCAGGATGTTGGTGTTTCAAAATGGGTGATCAAAAAACCAAATAACAGCTATTAGATGCACTCTTGATACTGAGGCTTTGATATGAGCTCATGATTATTTGGATTTCACTTCTGAAAGTCAAATTAAAAAAAATTATTTGCAAGGTTTCACTATGGATTCAATTGCAGTGATCCTCCTGTTTTGAAGAATGGTGAAAAATTTATCATTTCTCCTAAAAAGTATTCTCAACATTAAGGTTAGTGATAATGGTAGGGATAAAAAAAAAAGACAATTTTAAATGTAAAGAGGAGAAAATTTCAGAAAATCAATTTTGTTACATTCATTACATTTAATATAACTAGCATTCACACATAATCAATTTTAATTACTTAATTTTAATTACTTAATTACTTAATTTTAATTACTTTAATTACCCTAATACTTTGGGACATCTTGTGTGTATGTATGAGTATTTACGGACACACACACATATATGCATGTGTATGAAGTAAATATGTATATAAATACATGAGTATGTTTCAGGTTTTCAATCATTTATTAAACTCTAAATTTTATTTTAAGAACTGTCCTAGGGGCTGGGAAGACAAAGATAAGATTGGTATAATCAAAGAGTTTATATTTTAATGAGAGATAATATATAAATAAGTAGGTGCAAAAAGAGATCAGATGGAAGGTCATCTCAGACTAAATAAGAGGAATTCCTAGTTTCTCATGCAAGTGACTTGCTCGTTTGGCTTGTCTTTTTATGATAATTATTTGTGTTTGTAGCTGATTATTTAGCTCCTGGCTAAATGCTGCTAAATGCAGTCCGCCTGTGGATTTAACTAAATGCTTTAGTAAATGAAGGTGAGCTACCAGAGCTCTCACTAAAATGGCAACTCAAAATATAGGTCTATTGTTTCAATAAAAACTTTAAAAAATAAAATTGGAGAGCACTGATTTAGTACATGATAAGACAAAACAAAACAAAAAACACCTCACAGGATGCGAGCTCCTTAAGAGTAGGGGCAGTTTTTTCCTTCTTTACATATCTCCATCACTCTACCACAGAGGTGTGTTTGTTTATAATGAGATGCAACAAGCAGTCTATCAATCCATCAAAAAATATTTATTAAGGTCATAAGAAGGTAGGTTTCCTAGTGGATAGAGGAAGTCTTCTGGGGTTCTTCCTTAGAACTCACTCAGATAGCACTTTGTATCTCACTGATGTGTTTGTGTGCTGTTTTATGGAATGCTTAGTTGTGTTCATACCCTGTCCCCCTACAAGACTGCTAGGAAGGATGTGACTAATAAGATAGTGGACTAGACATCTGATTGGAATGAGCTCTCAAGCTTCTCCAAAACAGAAAATATACATTAAAGACAAGCAACTTTAGCTGTCTTTGTGATCCAATAGATTCAGAATGTAAAAGATGGTAACCCCTCCGCCCTAACCCAACCATGAACCCATTCTCATTGATCTTGAGCTCTCTTAGCACCCCATCCCACACTTCCCAAGACTAGTAGAAAGACTGCATTAGTAGACCCAAGGACACAACACAGGTTTTCAATAAAATCTATTCTCACACCCAGGTTCTTTCTTCCTCTTTCTAGTCCCAAAAGACTTTGACTCCAAGACAGAGAAATTTGCCTTGGCTTTAGTAGAGATCTTGGAGACTACAATCATTCAGGAGCAAAAGCAAGTCAGGGGTGATTGCAGAGCTCTGAACTCCTGGTGCCAGGGATCACAATCCTGTAACACTACCAGAGCAGGACTGAAGCAGACACTTCTATAGCAACAGTGTTGGAAAGCTCTTAATGGCCAGTCCTAGGCCAAAGAACTAATAGACAGAAGAAGAGGTATAGGGTACAAGGACAGTGTAGGGGGGCAGGCAGAAGGTGTGGAACATTCTCCAAACCTGAGGAAAGTAACAGCCTCCATTGTGGGACCAGTTCTGACCACTTACATCACTTGAGGCAAAGACAAGACGAGCTGACTGTGAATTTCTCAGCATGAAGGGAGGCTGAAATGCTTTGAGATCTAGCCCAAAGGAAACCACAATCAGAAGAGAAAGAGTCAAAAATGAGTGATAGTGGAAATAAAGGGGAAAGAGGAAGCACTAAAATTACCAAAGATTCCAGTAAGAAGAAAACTCAGAGACTTTAAACATAAACAGGTTAAATCAGCAGCAAAACGGTAACAGCTGAAAGAAATGTAGCTTCCAGATCTAGTTAATGAGTTCAAGCATTTATGAATAAATAGTGCAAAATAAAGGAAAATGTTCCAACGCTTGATGAGGCAGAGGATTCTGTGAAATTTGAGAACACAGAAAGACATCTTGCTTTCTTGAGTGGTGCAAAAGAGAAATGGGAATTGTGAGAGCGGCATGTATAGCCTGCACAGCCAAAATAATGGACACAATAGAAAAACTTGAATTTATGAAAGTAATTTTACCAAAGAAACAAAAGAGAAAACAATAGATTGGAAATGCAAGTACACAGAAATGAAGACCAGTAAAGAAGAGAAGTAAAGAAATAACATTAAAAGAAAATATGCTTACTTTGCAAGCAAAACACTAATCTCAGGGCAGCTAGGTGGAACAGTGGATAGAGCACCGGCCCCGGTATCAGGAGGACCTGAGTTCAAATCTGACCTCAGACACTTAATAATTACCTAGCTGTGTGGCCTTGGGCAAGTCACTTAACCCCATTGCTTTGCAAAAATAAAAAAAACAATATGAATCTTGAAGTAAGGATGTTTAGAGATAATTTAAGAACCACAGAACTCCTAGAAAATTATGGCAAGACAAAAATTTTAAAATCATAATGAAACTAATCAGGAAATTTTAATTTAGAAACAATGAATCCTGCAAGTGATCTGGAGAAAGATTCTAAAATACAAAGGAAAGGGCATTTGACTAATGCAAAACTGTTTTCTACTCATCATAAAAGAATGGAATGATGGAATGGCATATGTGTTCTGAAGAGCCCTTGATCTAAGAATGCAATCCAGGATGACCTTGCAAGAAAAACAAAAAATGAAGATGTTATTTGCTTCTTAAATTTCTGAACAATAGAAATGCAGATGTAAATAAATTCAACAGACAAACACAACAACAACAGAGTGACAGCAGAGACCAGAAAGAAACTGTTTCTTTAAATGTACAGAAGAAGATAGAAGTGAAACCAGATACAGAGGATACAGGTGAATCAGTGGCACTTGTTTTATGGGGGGGCTGAGGTTACATTATATCACAGGAGAGTATATGTTATAGAGACAGCAGAAAGGGGGAGAGGAGTATGTGATGTGCTGAGGTAAAATTAAAGTCTGTTAATGGTCAGAAAGAGAAAAACCTACAGAGAAATGAATGAAGGGTAGGAAGGAAGGATTTAAAAGGGAAAAGGGAAGGATGGAGGTCTTACTTTTGTGGTGGGAAGATGTTTCATTGATGAGTGCTCCTATAGATGAAGAGATATGATCCATGTAAGGCTGTGAGAACCTTACATTGGATGTGAGCTGGAGAATTGGTTGTTTTAAAAGTCTTTTTGTCTTGTATTGAGATAGGGCACTTAAAAACCTAGGGGGCAACTGGCCTTCAGGGAAGTGGAAGAGTATGGACACAAGGAAGAGATTTTGAGGCAAACGTGGGCAAAAAAGGCAACCTGGGGAGGTTGTGGAGCTCAGGAATGGATTACATAATCAGGGATATGAGCAGAGAGGGGCACTATCATCTTAAAAAGTAAGTAAAGTAACTGAAGGGCCATAAAACTGTGTTTATAACAAAGGAGGGAAAAATCATAACTTGAAAAAAACCTCAACATGAGAGACAAATGGAAAATATAGAATTAACTCACAACTATGAAGGTAAATGGACTAAGCAATCCAATAAAACAAAAAGGAATGATAGATTGAAAAATAAAACAAAATACTACAATCTGTTGCTTACTTTCTAGTAAGCATTTAAAAAAAGACATACAAAATAAAACTCATAGGATAGGAAAAATTTACATCAAAAGAATAAAATAAAAAAGCAGGATTTGAAATCATGCTATCTGACAAAGCAAAAACTGAAAAATAAGGAAATTACATTATACGAAAAGGAATTATATACAATAAACCAATATCAATAATAAACTTATGGACTTCAAATGCCTTCCACATCTAAATTCATAAAGGAAACATTATCTGAGTTGCAAAAAGTAATAGTAACACAATAGTGACAAGAGATTTCAGTATTCCTCTTTCAGATTTGGATAAGTCTAACCAAAAAGATAAACAAAAGGAAAAATGCTAAACTAAATAAATTGCTGGAGAAACTACAGTGAAAAATAATTCTAAATGGTACAGGTTTGTGTGTGTGTGTGTGTGTGTGTGTGTGTGTGTGTGTGTGTGTATTTCTCAGCATCACATGAACCTTTTAGAAAAACTGACTATGTACTAGGTCATGTAGGTATTGAAAAAATGTTAAAAGGCAGAAATAGTTAATTACTTCCTTTATAGATCAAAACACAGTAATAGATTATTTTTTCAGGGACTACAAACAAAAGATGCAGTTTCATGAAATCTTTTTTTAAGGTTTTTTTTTTTTTACAAGGCAAATGGAGTTAAGTGGCTTGCCCAAGACCACACAACTAGGTAACTATTAAATGTCTGAAGCCGGATTTGAACTCAGGTACTCCTGACTCCAGGGTCAGTGCTATATCCATTGCACCACCTAGCAGCCCCCCATGAAATCTTAAATAATGAGTACATTAAAGAACAATTCATGGAAATAATTAAAAGTAAAAGAAAATAATAGTTATGATACAACATATCTGAGTTGCAGATAATGCAGTCTTCAGGAGCAAAATCAAATCTTCAAAAGTAACCATTAACAAAATACAAAAAGAGAATGGATTAAAACCTAGAAAACCATATTCATAAAACAGGAGAAATAGTCATGAAAGAAATGAAGAAATTGGAAACATCCCGTACAAATTATAAATAAAACAAAAAGTTATTACTTTGAAATGATTAATCAAAATGATAATCTCTTAACTAATCTGATTAAAAAGAAGAGAGCAGAAAATCAAATATATATTTCTTCAAATAAAAACAAAAAATCAATAATTGAGAAAGGTGAAATCACAAAAAATAAAAAGAAACAAAAAATAAACAGAACATATTTTGCATAGTAATGTATAAACAAAACTGAAATCACAAAAAAAGGTGGAGGAACGCAAAAATATAAACTACCAAATTATCATAAGAGCAGATAGAAATCATAAGTAATTCAGTCTCAGAAGAGGATACAGATCTAGCTGTACAAAACTGAAAAAGAAAAAATCCTCCAGATTCTGATATTTCATAGGAGAATTCTATCAAGCTTTTAAATAAAAATTAGTATTTATACTTCACAAATTATTATTATTATTATTATTATTATTATTATTATTATTATGTTTTTTCAAGGCAATGGGGTTAAGTGGCTTGCCCAAAGTCACACAGCTAGGTCATTATTAAGTGTCTAGATTCCGGATTTGAACCCAGGGACTCCTGACTCCAGGGTTGGTGCTCTATCCACTGTGCCACTTAGCCACCCCACAAATTATTTTTAAATATTGAGAAAGAAAGAAGTTTGCCAGAACTCTTTTATGAGAAAATTATAATACTAACATCTAAATTAGGGAAAGATAAACGACTGGGGAAAAACTATAACCCAATTGCCATTAATGAATGTTAAAACAAAAATCTCATCTAGGGTGAATTATCAAAGAAATCATTCATTATCATCAAGCGTAATTTATATTCGGGAGGTAGCAATGGTGCAATAGTAAGGAAACAAACAGCATAATTAATCCTACAGAAAACCCAAATATTCCAAACCACATGATCAGCTCAATAGACATAGGAAAAGCCTTGGATAAAATACAACACCCTTTTGGACTAAGTATAGGCACGGTGGGACCTTTTATAAAAATTATAAAAATAATCTATTTAAATTCAAAAAATGAATCATTATATGCAATGGGAATAGCCAAGTAAAACAAGAGAGCCCAGTATTATTTGATTTTGTTCTGAACATATTATCAATACTAAAAAAGATAAGAAGAAGAAAGTAAAAGAAGAAAGATATTTAAAGAGGAGACTGTCAATTCTTCCTATCTGCTGAAGGCTTACTTGAAAAATCCTAGGAGATCAATAAAGATATAGATTAGTAGAATAGCTTTGGCTTTGGCAAAGTAATCAGGCTACAAACTAAATCCTCAAAAACCAACAGAAATGGGGCAGCTAGGTGGTGCTAGAGCACCAGCCCTGGAGTCAGGAGTTCAAATTCGAGCTGAAACATTTAATAAGTGAGTCTTTTGCCTTGCAAAAACAAAAAATAAACAAAAAAAAAATCAATAGAATTTCTATATAATAATAAAACACAAGAAGCAACAATAGGAAAAGAAATCCTATTCCAAATAAGAATGCATAAAACATCTGGAAAATGACCTCCTAAAACACACAAAAGCTCATGCAGATTCATTTATAAGTGTTCCTTTAAAAAATAAAAAAAAAAAAATTGGAGGAATATTCAGTGTTCATTGGCTGCGTCAATACAGTAAAATGACAATGCTGCCAAAATTAATTTAAGTTTGATTCTTTGCCAACTCAGTTGCCAATGGAATGCTTTATAGTAACTGATAGAATAATAACAAAATTCATTTGGAAAAAGTCAAGATCTAGAATATCCAGGAAAACAATGAAAAGTAGTAGGGGGGGAAAGGAAACAGCACTTCCAGACCTTAACTATATTACGAAGCAGCAGTCAGCAAACCTACCAGGTCCTGGTTAAAAAAGAGGCTAGTAGATCAATGGAACGGTCTAGACAAGAAAGGAGCAGAAACAATAAAATTCAATAACCCTCATGATGGACAAAGTGGAAAACAAATTCCCTGGGGGAAAATTCCCTATGTTATAAAAACTGCTGGAAAACTGAAAAGTAGTCTTGTAGAAATTAGGCTTAGAGCACCGCTTCACAACCTATTCCATATTACATTCTAAATGGATATGCAGCCTTATTATTAAAGATCACACTATAGGGGCGGCTGGGTGGCGCAGTGGATAAAGCACCGGCCCTGGAGTCAGGAGTCCCTGGCTTCAAATCCGGTCTCAGACACTTAATAATTATCTAGCTGTGTGGCCTTGGGCAAGCCACTTAACCCCATTTGCCTTACCAAAAAAAAGATCATACTATAGAAAGAGTAGAAAAGAAAAGAAACACAACTATGGGTAATTATATACATATATACATATATATATGTGTATATATATATATATATATATATATATATATATATATATATATATATACATATATTAGGTTTTTTGCAAGGCAAATGGGATTAAGTGGCTTGCCCAAGGCCACACAGCTAGGTAATTATTAAGTGTCTGAGACCGGATTTGAACCCAGGTAACTCCTGACTCCAGGGCCGGTGCTTTTATCCACTATGCCACCTAGCTGCCCCTTAGAGATATATTCTTAACCAAACAAGAGATGAAAGTAATCATAAAAGATAAGTAGTAAACTTTTATTACTTGAAACTAAAAGAGATTATGATTATACACACACACACACACACACACACACACACACACACACACACACACACACACATATAGTGCAAACTGGGGTTCCAGGCAATGTTCTATGTGTTGATTATTATTCCTATTTTACAGATGGAGAAACTAAGGCAAACAACCGTTAAATGACTTGCCCCAAAGTCATGAAGCTAGTAGTGTCTGAGGGTGAGTTTGGCTAGGACACTGGACTTGAAGGGAGGAGAACTTGGTTTCCATACTCGTTTTTTACCCTTTATTTAAATTAAAAAAAAAAAACAAAAAATAATGAGAAAGGTGAAGTCACAGAAAACAAGAAGAACCAGAAAAACCCAGAACATAATATTAGTAATATATTAACAAAACTGAGATAACAAAAAGGTAGAGCAATTACCTGAAACATACATAAACCAAGCTGCTTTTCTTCTCTGGTCCCTCTTTCCTTGCTGGGCTATAAGGCTCTCTCATAGGGCTGCCGTGAGCCTTGAAAGAGATGTATATGAATCATTTGTAAACATTCACATACCCTGGAAATGTCAGTGGAGATTCCTAGCAAAGATATTAAAAATGGAAACTGCCTATTGGGGCTCACCCTCTTCAATCTTGCATCATTCATCTCTTAGATCTCCATATCCCCTCCTGAACCCTGGCTGAACTTCCACATCTATTAACTGGATCCTGGCTTTTCTTTGTCTTTTTTTTTGGCGAGGCAATGGGGTTAAGTGACTTGCCCAAGGTCACACAGCTAGGTAATCATTAAACGTTTGAGTCAGGATTTGAACTCAGGTACTCCTGACTCCAGGGTTGGTGCTCTATCCACTGCGCCACTTAGCTGCCCCTAGATCCTGGTTTTTCCCAGAGGCTACCAAAACCTGGGGTAATGTGTTTAGGGATATTCACCTTGCCTTAAAAGTGCTGCCTTCTTTCCCACATCTGTGACTTTACTTGGATTCCCTTTGACAATGGTCTTATTTAACATTTCGGCCTGTTGCAATTCTAGTCATCCCTCAAGGCTCAGCTTCTGGAGGCAGCTAGGAGGCATGGTAGATAGAGGGCTGCATTGAGCATGAAAAAGACCCAAGTTCACATTCTGCTTCAGACATTCACCAGCTGTGTGATGTTAAGGAGATCACTACTTGTCTGCCTCAGTTTTCTCAACTGTAAAACGAAGAAAACGATAAACCTTGCAGGATGTTATGGGAATTAAATGAGATAAACTTTGTAAAACAGCCTAATAAATGCTTATTTCCTTCTCTTGTTCTCCTTCCCTCAGCTACAAGGACAAGCTAAATTCTTCCATGAATTCCATCTGTTTTCTTTGTGAGAAGATCTAGTTCCTTCTGCCCTCTCCTGGTACATATGGGAGAGACATCTCTTTTTACATCACATTGGACTTATTTGGATGCATGTGTTCTTTCCCCTCCTATATTGAAAGTTTCTTGAGGGTAGGCCCTTCTCTTTGGTTCTCACTTTGTCTGTGGTATAGGACTAGATAAATAGCAGCCATTAAAATGCAAGAAAATTGATAGGCCAACAAATGTTTTCTATTTCTTCCTTCCCTGTCCATTCTTCACCAGTGGCCGATTAGAATGGAGGCTCAAACTTATAACTAGAGATGCAGAGTCTTGCAATTCTCTCCCACATCTCTCAAATACCCCAGGAATTACAAGATCTAACCAGCATTTCTGTAGCATGTTAATTAAGGTTTAAAAAGTACATTCTTCACAACTACCTCAAGTCAGGTAGAACACAAACATTCTTCTCAATTTTCAGATGAGGAAACAGATTCACAAAAGTGAATGGATCCATGGACAGCATTAGAGGTGGTACTTGAACCCTGGTCTTCTTGACCTGAAAGCTGGCTGTCTATCCATACAACAAGATGCCTATCAATAGACCATGATAATATTTTTGACTGGTGGAATCTCTGTTGCAACTTGACTTCCACCCAAAATATTGTCTGCAATGGCAGCTAGGTGGCATCATGGGGAGGCATAGAGTCCAGAAGAATCATCTTCTGAGATCAAATCTGGCCTCAAACATTTACTGTGATCCTGGGAAAGTCATTTAGGCTTGTTTGTCTCAGTTTCCTCATCTGTGAAATACGCTGGAGGAGGAAATGGTAAACCACTACAGCATCTTTGCCAAGAAACCCCCACATGGGCTCACAAAGAGTCAGACATGTCTGGAAATGACTAAATGACAAGAAAAGGCACATATGATGGGATTTGTGACCCTTGATTGGTGAAGAGAATGCCACATCCTACAGCAGGGATTTATTAGGTTGCTGCCAAAGCTGTCAGGCTTCAGTGGTCTTCCTTCTGAACTGAGACTCATCACCCTGGAGTCTAAGGCTTAGACTACAGATATCTTGACCAGAGATATTTGAGGTGCCACTCCCTTCTTGGAGATGGGAGAAAAGAGTGTCTAACCTCAATGATTCTCTCAGGGTCTTCCTGTACAGCATGCCCATTGCTTAGGCACTCTTCTCCCTTCTTTCTCTCTAGGCAGGAGGCCCTAGATAATATCTAGATGTTAGCCACATCTAGATTCCTCATGTGGACATGGCTAGCTTACCGTCTAACACATAGCTCTCCAAAACCTGACCGCAACCTGATGAAGCAGGTGTAACCTCAGGGTCGCCTTTGGTAATCTCCAAGGGTTTTCTGAAATCTGCAGCGAGATTTACTGTCATTTACTGAACTGGATGGTTAAATCTAGTGGATTCAGAAATGAGTGGACGGAATAAGTCACTTAATGAATGTTCCGCAATTTGTTGGTTTTTATGATGGTTTCTATTTGTGTACATTCTGTCGGATAGAACTTAGAGTAAGATGACCTTATGGTCAGTCTCCTGCATGGGGACTGTGCCTGCATAGGACGTGGTGTGGCCCATCATCTTCTCCTGCCATCCCCTCTAATCCTGATCCCATTGGTTTCAAGTCTTGGCAACATGTATGGGGGTTGAGAGGAAGCCTGAATGAACCCTTCTGTGGTCTGTTAAATGTCTCACACAGGTGGCAGGTAACCAGTTCTGGGTGCCTACTATTTATTAAATTCTCACCTTCTCAAAGATAACAGATTTCCCAACAGCCTCTTCTTTTTCACAGATCCTCAGAGACAGACTCAGGTTGTTCTGAGATTTTTGGAATCCATAATAAGAAAATGCAAATGTGATTAATCTTCCCTTTTCTTTCTTCTCATGTATGCTTGCAGAGTATGTGGGCAAGTCAGTGGAATTGAGATTTGCTAAATTAATACAGGTGGAATACAGGAGGTGTTAAGTTAACATGTTACATGTTAAGTTAACATGTAACAGGAATACAGTTAATACAGGAGGTGGAAACCATGATAAATTGTTAGGCTGTCCCAATTTGGACTTCAATCTGCTCTGTATAATGAATTGGCAAATAATGCCAGGATCTGGGGGTAACTAAGCATGCAGGTTGAAGGGTTCAGCAAGCCTGTTTCTGAGGAATACTGAGCAGATCAATTCATCTCTGTTGACCTCAATTTCTTCCTTTTAAAGTGATAGAAAGTGGATGTTGTGAATTTTAAGAACTTCAGCTCTAAAGCTTTGTGGTCCTTTGCTTTAAATGAGTTGAGTTAGAGTTTAGGGAGAGAGAGGGCAGAGCATAAGGAGAGAGGCTGTAAAATTTCATGGCTTGTGTCAGAACACTGGACCATTTGTCTGAAGAGAGCAAGTCATTGGTTTTTTTAGGAAATTCTTCGGAGTGTAGAGAGGGGAAATCAAGCATCAGATGGGGCTTCCCAAGTCATCAGTATTCCAAGGGAAAGAATTTGCCAATGGCAACAGTGCTGATTTGGGGGAATGGAGCCTTTTCTTAGATGTGACTAACAAAGGACAGGGGGAAGAGATTTTTTTATGGTCTTTACAGTCAAAGAAACAGCAGAGAGAAGGAAGTTGGTAATATTGATCTTTGGAAATTTTAGTTCAGTCAGGTAACCCCATTCCATCTTCCAATTTGACTACTCAAATATTCAAATGAACTATGATCTCCCTCACCAGGATGAGCCTCCTAGGGACACAGATTTTACACTTTCTTATCTGCCCACCCTGGGAGGCTCTGGGTTGTGGTCTCCATGGGATGAGAGAAGAAATCCAACATGTGGAGGTCTTCCTCACTTTACTTTTGATATTGAGAGGGCCCTATGGGAACACATGAACTGTTCAAAAGGCATTTTCACCAGATGACCAGGCTGTCTTCTTTTTTTGATCAAGTCACACATCTCAATCATCAGAATAAATAAATACACACACACACACACACACACACACATATATATATATATTTATATATTTATATATACAGGCTTGTATATATCTATCTAAATCTATGGGTATAAGAACAGTAATTCCAAAACTAGGCCTATATCCAGAAGAAATCATAAAAAATGGAAAAAAGTCTCACATGTTCCAGAATATTCACAGCAGCTCTTTTTTGTAGTGGCAAAGAATTGGAAATGAAAGGGATGCCCATTCATTGGGAAATGGCTAAACAAATTATGATACATGAATACTATGGAATACTATTGTTCTATAAGAGACCATATATGGTCAGACTCTAGAGAAGCATGGAATGACTTACAGGATCTGATGCTGAGTGAAGGGAGCAGAACCAAGAGAACAATGTAGACATCCACAACAACATTGTAAGATGATCGACCTTGATGGAAGCAGCTGAGAGCTAGGCCAACCCTATGAGACTGGCTATGGGCAATACTATCCCCATTGGAAGAAAAAACAAAAAGCAAAACAAGTAAAAAAACCCAAGCCTTCAGAATCTGATGAATATTCTATCTCTTATGTATCTCTTTCATTTAATCCTAACTCCTCTTACTGAAGATGACTAATATGTAAACATGCTTATCAAAATATGCCTGTACAATGTTAACCTGACTGTTCGCTGCTGAGGGGAGGGGCATGGAAAGGGAGGGGGGGAGGAAATTTTGTAACTTAAAAAGATACATGTGCATATGGAAGAAAAAATAAAGTAAAAAATAAATCTATGGGTATATAACCACGTAATATGTTTATCTATTAGTGTTGTTCAGTCATTTCAGTCATGTCTGACTCTTTGTGACTCTATTTGGGGTTTTATTGGCGAAGATACTAGATGTTTTGCCATTTACTCTTCCAGCTCACTTTACAGATGAGGAAACTGAGACAAACAGGGGTAAGTGTCTTACCCAGGATCACGTGGCTAATAAGTAGCTGAGGCTGAATTTGAACTCAGATCTTCTTGACTCCAGGCCTGGCAATCTAAATCTATCTATCCACCTAGATATCTCCCATCTCTCTCTCTCTCTCTCTCTCTCTCTCTCTCTCTCTCTCTCTCTCCATCTCTCTAATCATCTTTATCTATCTCAGAATCTCTATCTATCTTTTGATAGATACAGATATATAAACAAATATATATATATATATGTGTGTATATATGCTTCAGTTTGGATCTAGTTCTGCCATAACATTCATTTTGTAAATACAGATTTGTTTCAATGCAATTGATATGCTAAGAAAAGATTTGAGTATAATGAGAAATGTGTTTATGTGCCAGTTCCTCCATAAAAAATAATAAGAAAATAGGACACTATATTTCTTTGTAATAATTCATGACTGCAATCCTTCTGAAATCTACTTTCATAAACAAATGTTAGGCCTTCTTCTAGGTAGAGTACCATTTTTGTTGCATATCTTATGTGTACCATGGCCAGACTGCAGGCCTTAACTATTGACTTTGTCAGTCTGGTCCCATCAGGAAAGACTAGATAGAGAAGCACCCAGAGACCAGAGATGCCACCCCCATTTAACTCTTTATCTTAATTTTTATGTATTTCTTAACCATTTAACCAGAATAAAACCCTTCTCCCATTTTTAATCAGGTCATTTTTTGGTGTGTGTGTGACTGATTAAGTTTTTTGAGTTTTATGCTCCTAACCCTATCTTTTCCCCATAATCTCTGGGGCTTTTAGTGCTCTGTTTTGCATATAGCAATGCTTTCTGGAATGCAGTACGGATAAAATACGAAAATTATACACACCCACATATATCTTACGAATTCAGGAAAGCCTTTCTGACCCTGAGCTGTCTTAATGTTCTACCTGGTCAACCATCAAAGAAAACACACATGCACACATATAAATTATAAATTAGCTATGTATACACATACAGACTATAATATTCGATAATAACTTCTAAAATGAGATTGGGGATTTCTGAAATGGTGTTCTAGCTCTATTATATTTTCTATATGCGCATGTATGTATTTATTTGTATGTGTCTGTGTTTGTACTATGTTTTCTACTATTATCCCATTAGAATATATGCTCACTGAGGATCAGGATTGTTTCTCTGCTTGTATTCATCTTCCCAGCTCTTTAAACACTGCTTGGAACTTCGTAGATGTTGAGTAACTACTGACTTGATTTGACCTGAGAAGGAGCTGAGCCCAAAGGTAAACAGGAAGAGAAAAAGCTGCATTGTCTTTGGAAAACAAAAAAACTCCATTAAAAACCCAAACCTCTCCCTAAAACCAAGATCACTGTATTTACACCAAATAGCCTCTTTGTGTTGGGTGGCTCTGAGTCATGAAACATTCTGATCTTCGAAGAAGTGGAAAGGAGGTTCAGCTAATGGATAGTAGCAGGTTTGAGCTAACACCACCTGGGATGTAAACGAAGGAACATAAGGAAAAGTGAGACAAAGGATAAAAGGATGTATTAGTGAGAAAGAAGGCATACTAGACACATGGCGGAAAATGTGCTCATGTGATCTTATTTCTCAAAGGTCAAAAAAAGTAGGGAAGGTGACTAGCACATTGGATGGATTCTCTATGGTGAAATTATGGGAGGGAGTCTCAGGGAGCAATTTGGAATTGCTGAGCTGCATGAATAGCATTGGAAGGAAATTCCATCTTATTGAGGACTGTCTTGGTATTTGAAAACCCTCAAGGCCCAATATTATAACTTCAACATAACAGGGTCTTAATACAGTACTCTTGAATAGAATTTACATCATCTCTAAGTCTGCCCAGCAGCCATCAATGTAAAGGTGGGAGAATGGAGGTGAATAAGGATAGACTGACTGAGATCTTTCCTTTTTTGGAAAAGGCCTTTGAGTTCATTCTCTCCTTTCTCTTGTGCTGGTGAAAATCATCAATTGACTGCTAAAAAGTGACCAATCAGATTTTTGAGATCCCTAAGGGCTCCAGAGAAAAAGATTTCAAGGAATTTTCTGACAGTTATATCACAGCTTCAGATGGCTTAGCATTGACCACACCTTCAGAGGACCTAGAAAAAAACCTTGCTATCTTAGTTAACTTTTTTCTTATTTAATATTTTACTTGTGAAAACAATTTTAACATTCTTTTTTGTTTCAAATTTGAGTTTCAAATTCTCTCCCTTCCCCCTTTGCCTCTTCATTGAGAAGGAAAGCAATTTGACATAGGTTGCTCTTGTAAAGCCATGCAAAACATATTTACATGTGAGTCATTCTGTGAAAGAAAACAGACAAAAAAAAGAAAAATTGTCTTCGATTTGCATACCAGTTCTACAAGTTCTTTCTGTAGAGGTGGAGGGCACCTTCGATTATAAATTCCACAGGATTGTCTTGGATTATTGTGAGGCTGAGAACAGCTAACTTATTCATAATAGATCATCACACAAAGTTGCTATGACTGTCTACAATATTCTCTTTGTTCTGCTCATTTCCCTTTTCATAAGTTTAGTCTTTCCAGGTTTTTAAGAGAGCATCCTGCTCATCATTTCTTAAAGCACCATAGTATTCTTTCACAATTATATACAATTTGTTCAGCCATTCCCAATTGATGGCCTAACTCTTGATTTCCATTTTTTTTTGTCTAAAGGAGGTGCTATAAATATTTTGTACACATAGATTCTTTTCCTTTTTGCTTTTTATCTCTTTGGGCTATAGATCTAATAGTGGTATTACTTGATCAAAGGGCATGCATATTTTTATAGCTCTTTGGGCATAGTTACAACTTGCTCTCCAGAATAGTTGAATCAGTATACTAATTTACCAATGGTTCATTAAGGTTTTAATTTTTCCCCACATCCCCTTCAACATTTGTCATTTTTTATTCTCTGTCATATTAGTCAACCTGAAAGATGAGAAGTAGTAGATTAATTATTATATTTTGAATTTCTCTAATCAATAGTGATTTAGAGCATTTTATACAACTATAGATAATTTTGATTACTTTGAAAACTGTCTGTTCATATCTTTATTTGACCATTATCAATTGAGGAATGTATTTATATAAATTTGACTCAGTTTTCCATCTTTGAGAAATGAAGTCTTTCTCAAAGAAACTTACTATAGAAACTTTTTTCTCACTGTAGTGATTATCAACTATGTATTTCTGTCCATGCTATTTTCCTCCTGTTTATTTAATTCTTTCTCCTTTTACTCTGTCCATCTTTAGAAGTTTTACTTCTGATTTTTTACCTCCCCTAAACTGTCCTCCCTTTTATCGGTTCTATCCCCTCCAAACTCTTATCCCCTCCTCCCCTCAATTTCCTGTATAGTAAGAGATTTCTACACTCAACTGAGTGGGTATACTTCTCTCTCTCTGAGGCAATTCAGATGAGAGTAAGGTTCACCTGCTCTCCTCCCTTCCATTTTGCCCTCCACTGTAAAATGCCTTTCATGTCTCTTTAATGTCAGATAATTTATCCTATTTTACATCTCCCTTTCCCTTTCTCCCAGTGAGTTCTTTTTCTTGTCCTTCAATTTCATTTTTAAAGAAAATTTTACCATCACATTCAATTCCCATCTCTCATTTCTGTCTATGTATATTTCTTCTGCCTTAATAATGAGAAAGTTTTTAGGAGTTTCAAATATCATTTCCCAGGGAGAAATATGAACAGTTTAACCTTATCATATCACTTTTGATTTCTCTTCGCCATTTACCTTTTTATGCACCTTGTTTTTGAAAGAAAAATTTTTTATTTAACTCTGATATTTTTATTAGGAATGCTTGAAAGTCCTCTATTTCATTAAATAACAATTTTTTTCCTCCCAAAGAGTTACTCAGTTTTTCTGGGTGGGTGATTATTGGTTATAATCTAGCACTCTTGCTCTCCAGAATACCATATTTCAGGCCATCTGATCCTTTAATGCAGAAGCTGCTAAATCTTGAATTATTCTGTCTGCGAACCCATAACATTTGAATTGTTTCTTTTTGATTGCTTGCAATATTTTCTTCTTAACTTGGGAGGTCTGGAATTTGGATATAATACTCCTAGGACTTTTCATTTTTGGGATTTATTTTTCTGGAGCAATCAGTGGATTCTCTCCATTTTTATTTAACCTTCTGATTTTAGAATATCTGGTCAGTTTTCCTAGATAATTTCTTAAGAGATAATATCTAGGCTTTTTTTTAAATCAGGATTTCCACATAATCTGATATTCTCAAATTATTTCTCCTGAATCTGTTTTCTAACTAAATTGTGTTTCCAATAAGATATTTAACATTTTCTTCTACTTTTGTTTTTATCTTGTTTGATTGTTTCTTGATATCTTGCAAGATCATTAGCTTCTACTTGCTCAATTCTGACTTTTAAGGAATTATTTGTTTAGTGATCTTCTTATCTCCATTTCTATTTAGCCAATTCTACTTTTTATGAAGTTCTCTTAAGTGAATTTTCATATGTCTTTTTGCATTTGGTCAATTTTACTGTTCACAGCATTTTTCTCTTTGTTAGATTTTTGTACTTCTTTTTATCATTTGACTTATTTTGCTTTTAAGGTTTTTATTTGTTTTAATTTTTATTTTCTCCCGTATTTTTGTGCCACCCTTACCAAACTGTTGACCCTTTTTTCATAATTTTTTTGCATCACTCTCATTTCTCTTCCTAATTTTTCCTCTATTTCTCTCATCTGATTTTTTAAAATACTTTTTGAGTTCTTCCATAGCTTGAGACTAATTTGAATTTTTCTTTGAGGCTTTGGATGTGGGTGCTTTGCATCTTCTGAGTGTGTGCTTTGATCTTTGCCACCAGAGTAACTTTCTATGATCAGAATTTTTCTATCGTTTGTTCATTTTACAACTTATTTGTTGACTTTTTACTCTAAACTAAAATGGGACTCTGCTTCCCAAGTGGAAGAGGCACGTTCTCAAACTTATTTTTTTTTTTTGTGCTGGTGTTTTCAGACCTAATTCTGGGGACCTGTAAGTTTTTGGTTCTTCCGAGGTGGTATGATTTAGGGAGAGGAGGTACTCTCCTATAATGTGAGTGACCACAAACCATCTTTTCAGCCTTGGGACTGTGTGCAGGGTTCCTGATCCTCTGTAGCCACAAACTCTGTTGTACTAGTGATCCGCCTTGCACTGGGGACTAAGAACCAGGACTGTGGTCTAGACCTAAGGATAAGCAATACAGCAGAGTCCTATCCCTGGTGCCAGCAAAGGGACCCTGTAAATCTTCTGACCCATTGTCTGATCATCTTCCTGTCAGCCTCTGAGATTGAAAGGTCTGGAAACTGCCATTGCTGCCACTGCTTCAGTCAGAGACCTGCTTCTGGTTTGCTGGGACTCAATCTGCACTGGTGATGTCTGTGTTGATCTACTCTCCTCTCTCACCATGGTGCAATAGCCCTTTCTCTTTATGTTGACTTGGATGGCTATTGGGTGCTATTGTTCTTGAATTTGTTTAGAGTGGGATTTGGGAGAGAGCTTGGGTAAATCCCTACCCTTACTCTGCCATCTTGGCTCCACCTGCCCCATGCTGACTTTTAATAGCCACAGTGTATTACCAAAAAGCTGAAGACTGAATTTGGTCCTTAAATCTTCTTTAATTCCAATTTATGCAGAAAAAATTATGCTGTTGTGTGTGACATGTTATTATCCTTCTTCCTTCTTGCCCTGTATGATGCCCTGACTCTATCATAAATTAGTCCAGGAAAAAAATTGACCCAAATAATAGCTATTTCCTTGTGTCCCATAAAGTATCTGAGTTGGTAACTTTGCACAGGGAGTTGTAACCATGAATCATGAGCATATACAAAGCAAACATGAGGCAAATACAGAACCCTGGTCACCATATATCCTGGAGAGAATGCTGGGAGATTAATAGATACTCAATCACCAGAAAGTTCCTTTGCCTGCGTGAAGAATTATCTTCTGCAGACAATGGACCCACTAACTGACTTTCCCATTTCCCTTGATCTATTCATCCATAGACACAGTGACATAAAAACGCCAGAAAGAAATGTGGTCCTGAATGAGGCTGCAGTGAAAAGGAATTGCTGATTATGAAGGCAGTAAACCAGGATTTGCCAATGATATCCCAACTTGGAGGGAGTGAGCCCGTCCTCTGCGGCTGTCATCTCACTGTTGCTAAGGGCTGTTGGTCAGGAGGGAGAGAGTGGGCTTGGGTGTCTGTCAATCTCAAACTGGTCCAGGTTCTTATCTTTGTGGAGTGCATCCCAGGGAGCAGAATAGAGAGCCCTGTGTTTCTGATGATTACCAGATCCTAAGGCTATTTAGATTTAGAATTGAAAGGGATCTCAGAGGTCATCCACTCCAACTTCTCCACTGGGCCAAGGCAGAAGCAGGATCTGAGTCAGGTCCTATGACTCCAGATTCACCCCTCCACCTCCCCATCCCAGACCAGAAGACTGGAATTCTGGTTCTGGTTCTGGTGCTATCACTAACTCTGAGTAAACCTTCTGGATCTGAAGTCAAAAGTAATCCTGGGCCAAGTCCCTTAACCTCTCTGAGTCTCAACACCTTAATCTGTAAAATGGAAATTTTCCACTTCTCAGATGCTCTGATTTCAGGACTGGACCAAACTTTCAGAAACCTCACTTCTTAAGATGAAATCAGGGAGCAGCTAGGTGGCACAGTAAATAGAACACCAGCCCTGGAGTCAGGAGGTACTGAGTTCCATTTTGTGCTCAGACACTTACTAATTACCTAGCTGTGTGACCTTAGGCAAGTCACTTCACTCCATTGCCTTGTTAAAAAGAAACATAAAAAAAGAGAAAATTGGCTCATGTGTGGAGGGTCAAAGGTTTATTTGGAATGACACAACACTGAAAAACATAATCATTACAGATGACTTCTGGATACACGATACATCATTGATTGTTTTTAAAGGATCTGTGAAGGCGAGCTGCATAAATATAAGGAGTGAAAGTAAGTGGGAGCTACCTTTGTCATGGAGGTGTGTTTGAGGATAGGTTCTTCCCCCCTCTTTCAGCCAATCTCATACAAAAGTATACTCTTTAATGTCACATTAGTCATAGGGAACATTTTAGGTGCTTAACCAGGAGGACTCGCTGGTCCCCAGCGACTGAAGTCACTGACATCTGATCCTTTTGCAGTCTGAAAGTCACCATTCATTATCATGTTGTGAAAAGTGCACATCACACACATACACACACACACACACACACACACACACACACACAAACACACACATGACACTGTCTAATGCTTTGGCAACAGGGCCGTTGGTTTTGCTCAGGAAACAAAACCATGTACTGTAATGCCAGTCAGAAGAAGAACAAAATGTGTCCCATGACACACCGAGGTAAAGAACCCAAGCAGAGGCTGGGGGAAGAGGGGCTGAGGAAGGCTAGGGGGTATCTGGATGTGGCCACAGAGGGCCAGGAATCTCACACTGCAATAGAGGGCTCCATGTGTTTGGAGATATATGAGATAGAGAGATATGGCAGAAAAGAACAGTGGAAATGTTTGCAGCAGTTAAGGGTTAAACACAGACAACCCAGAGTGGAAAGCAGGAGGGGAGGGGAGGGGAGGGGAGGGAGGAAGGGAGGGAGAGAGAGAGAGGAGACAGAGAAGAGGGAGGGAGGGAGGGTGAGAGAGAGAGAGAGAGAGAGAGAGAGAGAGAGAGAGAGAGAGAGAGAGAGAGAGAGGAAGGGAGGGAAAGAGAAAAAAAGGAGAGAAAGGAGATAGGGAGAGATAGAAGAGAAAAAGACTGAGTGAGGAAAGAGAGAGAAAAGGAGAAAGGGAGAGGGAGGGAGAGGGAATTAAAGAGAGAGAGAATAAAGGGGAAGAGAGAAGAAGAGAGAAGAGAAAGAGACTGAGTGAGGGGAGAGAGAGAAGAGAAAGAGAGAGGGAAGAACAGAGGGAAAGGAGGTAGGGACAGGGACAGGGAGAGAGGTAGGAGAGATAGATCGAGAGAGACAAACAGAGATAGGGAAAGAAGGAGAGAGAATGGAATTAGAGAGAAAGAGAGAGAATGGAGGGGGGGGGACAGGAAGGGAAAAAGGAAGGAGGAGGACCAGCACTGCCCCGCTAGAGGATTATTCCTGTGTCCTTTCGCAGCCCAGCAGCTCACTACAATACACTTAGTGCAGAGAAGTTAAGGTTCTGGTCTTGAGGAGGCTAATTGGGACTTTGGGGGTGGGGGAGGACCGAGTAGAGGATTCACCATAGCTCAGAGAAAGCACAAACAAACCTGTGGTCACAAACGGAAGGCCAAAGGAGGATGGCCTCCTTTGCTGCTTCAGAGGAGTTCACTTGACTTTTTAAAATTTGACTTAATTGAACTTTTTTTTCAACACATGCTCCTTGAATATGTCTCCCTGGCCTGGCCCGACCCCAGTCTGGAAAGCAAGAGCTGAGGAGCTGGCCAAGCGGGCTCCTGGGTTCCCCGTTGCTTTGGAAAGCCACTGCCCAAGCTCAGTGTAGAGCAGCTTCCCTGGCCCCACAGAGGGTGCTGGGAGAGAGGGCCTAATCCAGGCGGTGGGTGAAGTTCTCTGGGAAGAGGCCCTTGTAGCTGTCCAGGTCTCTGTACTGAAGCCAGTCGGATTCCTTCACACCTGTGAGCCAGCCCGCATCCTGGAAGGGAAAGGAAAGCTCTCAGGGTCACTGTGCTGCACATAGGTGAGGAAGAAGAAGAAGAAAATCCAGATCTAGCCATGGAAGGGACCCCAGAAACCAGTTAGCCCATCCCACCCCCTTCACTTTATTCTTAGGTAACTGTGAGTCAGAGAGATTGAGTAAGCATCAAAGGCTAGATTTGAACCCACAGGAGGAGAAGGAAGAAAAGGAGGAGGCAGGGGAAGTTCCCAGCATGTGTCCAATGGTTTTATAGTATTAGTCCTCCTCAATCCAATAATCATTTTTAAAGCTCCCTTTCTGTGCCAAAGACAGCAGAAGGTTCTGGAAATACAAAGAGAACCCAAAATGTTTCTGCTCTCCTGAAACTCAAATTCTTCTGGGGAAACCAGCTCTGATGCATGGACTGCCAGTGAGGAAGACAGTGAGACCTCAAACCACCTCATTCTGGCCTATTGGAGCTGACTAATTTATCCCAGCTGACTTGACTCATCATAAAACACTGTTTCACAAGTTGATAGGCCCTCTCATAAGACTGAGAGGTCTATCCCAAACAGACCATCTTTTATGTATTAGGAAAAAAACTCTCCAAGAGAACTGGTCTGGAACTCATGGAAGCTGAGTTCCAGTTCATGAGTTGCCTATGGGACCATCATAAAGTCACTTAATCTCACTGGGTCTCAGTTTCCTCATCTGGTAAAAAGAGCTAGTTGGGCTACATGAATTTTAAATTCCTTTGAAACTAGCTGCCCCCATATAGAAGGAAATGACCCCAACTGTTTTTTAAAAATCCAAAGATCCAACGTCTGGGGCCAAGAACTTATTTTTCATAAAAAATGGCTGGGGAAAACTGGAAAGTAGTCTGGTCTAAAAGAGGCATAGCTCTCGTACAATATCACAAGATAAGTTCAAAATGATTACATGGTTTAGACTTAAAAGTGATGCCATAAGCAAATTAGAGAAGCACAGAAAAAACAAACTGGCAGATCTATGGATAAGGGAAGAGTTTTTGACTCAATAAGAGATGAAAAGAATCAGGAGGTAAAATGGATCATTATGCTGACCTAAAATTAAAATGTTTTTGCACAAAGCCATCATAATCAAAATTAGAAGAAAAGCAGGAAATGGGGGGGCAGTAAATCCCAGCACTTTACTCAGATAAAGGTCTCATTTCTCAAACAGATAGGCAAATGAACCAATTTATATAAAAGATAAGCGTCCTTCCCAAATGAAAAATGATCAAAGTATATGAGTGGGCAATTTTCAGAAGAAATAAAAGCTATGAATAGGCATATAAAAATGCTCGACTCCCTAACATTTAGAGAGATGCCCAGTAAAACAACTTTGAGGTACCCCCTCAAACGTATCAAATTGGTTAACTTGATGGACAAGGAGAATGACAGATACTGAAGGAGACATGGGAAAATTAGAACATATGCCTTGTTCGTAGAGCTATGAAACAGATCCAACCAATCTGTAAAGCAATTTAGAACTATGTCCATCGGCAAGAATCATGGCATGGGATGACTTGCTGAATAGTAGTATTCCAGGTAGGTTTATGCCTCCTTGCATTTGATAAGGTAAAGTATCATAAAGAAAAGCTAAACATGACTTGGGTCAATGGAGAGAGTATATTGTCATCCCAATAAAGTCATTTCTCCAAGCAAAATTGGAATGGTTATTGAGGCAATGAATCATTTATCAATGTTTCCATTTATAAAATAAACCTCAAAATTCACTGCATTTCTATATAATGATAACAAAAACAAAACCCAAGAAGTAAAAAGAGAAAGGTAAATCTCATTTCAAATGACTACAAAAGGCATCAATCCACCGAAGGACACAAGAAACTGGGAGAGATTCGATTACAAAGATCTTAGTAATAAACAATTATTAACTTAAATAGCTGGAGAAATGTCCAGTATTCATGACTAAGCTTTACCAATATAATAAAAATGGAAATGTAGCCAAAGTTGCTAATACTTCTATAGTATATGAATCCTATTACTTAAGGTAAAGTAATGATAAAATCTTTTGGGAAAGCTAAAGATCTAGACTATCAAGGGCAGTGATGAAAAGAGTAAATATGAAGGGAGAATAGCACTTCCAGACCACAAACTATGTGGTGAAACAGCAGATATCAAATCCGTTTGGTCTGGGTTAAAAAACAGGAGCTAGCTCTACAGAACAGACTAGACTAGGGAGAATCAGCATGAAGGGGTGTGACAGGTGACTCTAATGGTCTCTTCAGACTCTAACCCTATAGTGGAGTATGGTCTACTGAAAATTCTCCTGGACACGGCTTCAAAGGCCTTTGGGTGCATTCTCTCCATCTGAGGCAAATCACTTTGCTTCTTTGGGCCTCCGTGTCCTGAACTTTAATATGAGGGCATTGATCTCGAGGGTTTCTGAGGTCCTTTTGGATACTAAGTCTATGAGTTTAGAACACCAGCGATCACTTCATAACAGCAGTCACAAGTCAAAATGACCACTTAGCAAATCACAGGATTTCTGAGTTGGAAGGGTTCTCTAAGCTCAGACAATCGAGCCCATATTTGAAGAGGCTCTTCTGCAGGATTCCTGAAATATTTATATTTATTCAGATAAAGGTCTCATTTCTCAAACAGATGGGCAACTGAACCAATTTATATAAAAGATAAGAGTCCTTCCCAAATGAAAAATGATCAAAGGATATGAGTGGGCAATTTTCAGAAGAAATAAAAGCTATGAATAGGCATATAAAAATGCTCGACTCCCTAACATTTAGAGAGATGCCCAGTAAAACAATGTTGAGGTACCCCTCAAATGTACCAAATTGGTTGAGGAGATTCAGTCTCCACTGCAGATTGCTGTGATGAGGCAACTCACTCCTGGAATTAGTGACAGCCCATTGTACTTCTGGACAGTCCTGAGTAGGAAACATTTCTCTTGGGTGATTTAGTCTGTGGAGGGTGAAAGCGAATCTATTAGGAGATGTTTCTCTCCTGGACAATATGGATCACTCATTAATCCTCAAAGGAAGGTGAGCCAGTTGGGGCTAGTGGGGAAGTAGATTTAATCTGAGCCTGTGCCCCATCTAGCCAGAGCACATTAGAAGTGAGGGCACACAAAGCTTCATTCATTTTCATTTCTGGAACATATAAATAGATGCCACCTAAGAGACAAGAAAAATAAGCCTTTTGATAAGTGAATTTTGAAGAAGGGAAAAGAAGAATCATGGAGATAAAAAGACTCAATAAAATAACTAATAATATTCTTGTTGATGAGAAAAACACCCTTGTGGAAATTGTTATCCATACAAAGGATAAATATGCTTCAGATAATGGAATGCATTTCGACCACTTCTCTCAAGCATATAAAAAGTTCATTTTTTTCACCAGTGCCAGTACTGAATTCAATCAATGCTCAAGGGAAACATAAAAGGAATAACAATGAAGGAAGGGGGCCGAGGTTAAGGGTTTCTCTTCAAGGACCCAAATGAGGAAAAATCAGGGCTGCTATAAATATATTTTCAATTGACTCCTACCTATAAATACTCCTGATCAGTTGAGAAAAGTTGAGAAGCATTAGCCAATATCATTTGGCCATCTGGGAAGGCCACGGGAAAGTAAAAAGGTGGCAAAGAAGTTCCTGGGTCATTTAGTACAAGTGGGCTTATGTGAATGGGTTTAATACACCATTTTTTTTAGGTTTTTGCAAGGCAAATGGAGCTAAGTGGCTTGCCCAAAGCCACACAGCTAGGTCATTATTAAGTAACTGAGGCTGGATTTGAACTCAAGTCCTCCTGACTCCAGGGTTGGTGCTCTATCCACTGTGCCACCTAGCTGCCTCTATTATTTCTTTTTAAAGTAGACAAAACCATTTTGAGAATGTACTTTCTCTGTTACCACTTTCAAGGTTGTGAGATATAGGAAGTTTTTTAATCCCTGGCACCCAGATCAGGACCTGGGACACAAATTGGGGCTTAATAAGTATTTGTTGATTGAATTCTTATCTTTGGGTGACTAATACATGGCAGAGGGCCTGTCACACAGTAGATGGATGGTCAATGGTTACTGCTGGTAGTGATCTTGGAATTCAAGAATATCAAATTTGATTTTCCTTCCATTTCTTCTCTATATTTGCCAGGAAGTGATAGGACCAGTTGCCAAGGTCTTAGGGGTCTTTTTAATGTTAAATTTTAAGGACTTTTAATCTTTTTCATCTCATCAAGGGCCTCTTTAATTCTTCTTCACTTTCTGCCATCAGAGTGGTATTTTCTGCAAACCTGAGATTCTTCTTCCAGCCTTCCCTTAATTCTGGCAAGCTTATGCATTTAAAAAGTTGAGGTCTGTCATACAGGTTGGAGAAAAAATCAGTTTAAAGAGGAAGCAAAGGGAGCTTCTACTAAGAAGCGCAATTTCTTTCTTTTTTTTTTTACAAGGCAATGGGGTTAAGTGACTTGCCCAAGATCACACAGCTGGGTAATTAGTAAGTGTCTGAGGCCAGTTTTGAACTCAGGTCCTCCTGACTCCAGAGCCGGTGCTCAATCCACTGCCCCACCTAGTCACCCCTAAGAAACACAATTTCTAAGAGAAAATTGGAGACCATGAAAGAGAACTATGTCTGCAATTCGAGATCTGTGTTCAAATCCAAATCACTTATTAACCAGATGATCTGAGCCAAATTGCTTCCTTGGTTGGGATCTCAGTTTCCTCAACTTTAATATGAGGGATTTGGTCCAGATGGTCTCCGAGGTCCCTTTGAATTCTGTCTATGAATTTAGGAAGCCCAGGGGTTACTTAATGCAACAAACACAAGTCAAAATGGTTACTTAGCAAATCCCAAGACTTCTGAACTGGAAGGGTTGTCTCAGGTCAGACAATCTAACCCATATCTGAGCAGGCTCCTCTGCAGAGTTCCTGAAATGTGGTCATAGTGGAAGACTCTTATGATGAGGCCACTCACATGAGCAAAACCAGGCCAGTCTACATCTGGACAGTCTTAATCAATAGGAAGGTTTTTCTTGTGGAGGAAGTTGGAGCCCAGTTTTCTCTCATGCCTACCCATTGCCCCCACTTTTAAGCCTAGCAAATGCTTATCTTCTTAGAACACCATTGAGAGGGACTTTCTGAGGCCTCTCATTCAGTTCAACTCAATGGCTTTACAGAGGACAGAAGGATGAACAAAGGGAGACATCTAGATCCTCCATGAATATATTCAGGGATGAAAAAAGGCAGAATAGGAGGAAGATTGAAAACTGAATAAATGTGCCATGATTTCTAGTCCCGGGCTTTACCTGTTCAGCCTCTGCTTCTGCTGGGATCACCAGGACCACATCCCCCCGCTTCAGGTTAAGCTCATCAGAATTAGCTGCCTCGAAATCATGGAGGGTTTCCACCTGGAAACACAAGATGAACGATCATCAGACCATCTCAGAAAGAGGGACTTTAAAGTAAGCCCAAATCCCCCTGAGTCTAATTTCAGGTTTGAGAAATCCACAGTTCAGCCTGGTCCACAGGTTAGGGCCAGGAAGACTTGGTCATCAATCCAGCCTCAAACAGTTGCTGTGTGATTGGCTCTGGGCAAATCACTGAGCCTCAGTTTCTTCATGTGTAAAATGGTTAGAGTAATACCTATAGTGCCTTCTTGACTGGGTGTCTGTAAAGCAGGTAGCTTTCAGAGTGCTATTTAGAACAAACAAAAACAAGATTGAAGACCATCCACAGCAAAATGAAGCTCATAAGAGTAGAGAGATAACAAAAGGGTGTGTCGGCTATCTAAAGGTCATTTCAGCTTCATGCACTTCATCATTAGCATCACATTCCAGCAACTTACAACCCAAACTATCATTTTGGGACAGTAGCTTACATTAAGTATTCCAAGATGCTTCACCTTCATGCATGAGATTATAAACTGCATGAGGGCAGGGACTTGGACTTAACTACATTTTCCTTCAACCCTAGTTCATGATAAGTATTTGTAAAATACTGATTTGTAAAATAAACATCAACTCACTTTTGAGAATTGGACACCCTGCATTTGAACTCTGTTTCTGCTTTGTGGTCTTTGCAAGATAATTCCCAGGCCATAGCCAATTGTTTTATGTGTAAAATGAAAGGGGTCCACTGGCTTGGGCAACTAGGCGATGTAATAGAGAGATCACTGGGTTTGGAATCAAAAAGATGGAAATCAAATCCTGCCTCCAACTACCAATTAGCTCTGTGACTCTGGGCAAGTCCTTTGACTACTTTCAGCCTCAGTCTTCTCATCTTTAAAATGAGAAAGTTAAACCAATGGATTCTAAGGTCCCTTCAGTATAGATCTCAAGAGTCTTTGAATTCATTCATTCATTCATTCATTCATTCATCCATTCTATTAGGTATTGTGCATTCAGAAAGGCCCTAACCTCAAGAAACTCACATTCTATTGGTAGAAATAACATATAAAGAAATGTATAGATATAAAATATATAGGAAGAAGACTTCAATTAATTTTGGACACCATAGGAGATAGATGTGGTAAATGAAGAGATCAGGAAAAGGGGGTAGCTTAATCCTCTTTATCTTGAGGGAAGTTAGGGATTTTAAGAGATAGAGGAGGCAAGGAGGGAGGGAACTCAAGGCCTGAGGGCCATTCATGTCACTTCTGAGCCAAGATGGGTGGGAGCAGGTGCTAAGCACAGGGGTGATGCTCCTTAGATAAGGACAATGAAGGACCACTCAGAATGGTTATACAATGGGAGGTGACCATCCCACCTTATAGAGGAAGCCTGGAGGGAATGGTGCAGCCTCACTGCTGGTTTGGAGGGGAGAGGCCCCACCAGGAGCTGCAGACTGAGCTTCCTCCAGTGTCTTCTGGTCACTGACCAGTACCGAGGTCTCACTGGAATCACCTTGGCCAGAAATGTCTTCTCTTGTCTCTTTGACCTCTCCGGCAATACTGAGCTCAGTTTCCTGCTCATCCTCCCCTTCATGGTTGGATGCTGGCTCAATGACAACTGAAGGGATGATTTTCTCCTGAAGAAGAAAATAATACTTAGAAACTCCCAAATCTGTCATTTAACTAGAAGAGAATCAGTTCAAAAACCATTTATAACAGAATCTTCAGGATTCAAGGAGAGAAGCCTTAGTGGGCACCGATTTTACTTTTACCTTGAGCAAGAGTTTCCTCTTCAGTATCCCCAAAGGGGGTATTCACCTAAGACCTCCAGGGAGGGTGAACCACATGCTCCAGAGAAGGCCTGTTCCACTCAGGGAGAGTCGTGCTCACCGGGTTTATTTTCTTTTTCACAGAATTGAAATCAACCTCTACAACTTCTAGTTCTGGCCTAAAGAGAACATGTCTAATCCCCTTATCAACTAATAGATTCTCAAATACTAAAAATGAGTTGTGGCAGCCAACATGCCTCCCTTCTCTTCTGAAGAAAGAAAAGATTTGGTTTAGATCAAAGGTGAGTAAAGGTAGAGCTTGCTTCCTTCCTTCCTTCCTCCCTCCCTCCCTC
This sequence comes from Macrotis lagotis, assembly GCF_037893015.1. Taxonomy (NCBI): domain Eukaryota; kingdom Metazoa; phylum Chordata; class Mammalia; order Peramelemorphia; family Peramelidae; genus Macrotis; species Macrotis lagotis. The sequence goes on from NC_133665.1 coordinate 188,493,676, forward strand.
CCTTCCTTCCTTCCTTCCTTCCTTCCTTCCTTCCTTCCTTCCTTCCTCCCTTTCTTCTTTCCTTCCTTCTTTCCTTCTTCCTTTTCTTCCCTCCTCCTTCCCTCTTTTTCTTCTCTTCTTCCTTCCTTTCCTTCTCTTCCTTCCTTCCCTCCTCCCCTCCCTCCCTCCCTCCCTCCTTCCTTCCTTCCCTCCTTCCCTCTTGCCTTCCTTTCTGCCTTTAGTCTTTCCTTTCTTTCTCTGAATTCCTAGAGAAGAGAGGCAGTGTGATCTCTCAGACAGGAAGAGCGGTTTCAGAGACAGGAAGGCTTAGGTCAAAATTCTCTCTCTGCTACATACTGATTTAGCTCTCTCATTGAGGATGATGCCCTTATGTCCAGTCTGAATTGTCCTCTTTGTACTTTTAAACTCATTGTTCCTCCTTTTGCCTTGTGGTTCAAGACAGAACAGGATCCCCCTTCCATAGCAGCCTTTAAGAAACTGTGACATCTATAACATCCTTCTCTCCTCCCCTTCCCCTTCTTTTTTCCACACTAAGGATCCTCAGGCCCTCTCAACAATCCTCAGGTGACATGGGCTCCAGACCCATGTCATCCTGGTGGTCCTTTTCTGGATACTTTCACTTACTGACATCCTTCTTTAGTCATGATCCTCAGAACTGACCACAATAGGCTAGAAGAGGACAGATCAGGGAAGAGTTCAGTGAGAATCTCACCACCTTCTTATTAGCAGTATTTATCCATCTAAAGGCAGCCTGAAATTTCCTTAACTTTATTTTTTTTGACTCACAAACAATACTGTTTGGTGTGAACTTAATGAACTTGGGTCTACTAAAACCCCCAGCTCTTCTTCAGAACAACTGTAGTATTTCATGTTTCTCTCATATTAGATTTGTGAAATTGATTTTTTGGGGGGGTTTCTAAGTGCGCAACTTTTCAATGGTGTCTCTTGGTTTTCAGGGCCATTGCCTTGGCCCAATGCTCAGCAAAATAATAGTCACGGATCAAATCTGATTTGCTGTTTCTTTTTTCCTTCTTTCAATCCTTAAGCTATAATGGTTTTTACATTTTAAAATACAATACTTTAAAAAAATTAAACAAAACAGACAGCAGGCTAAAATTGGTCATAGATCAATTGTTGATCCTCGCTCTAGCCTGTTAAGATAATTTTGGATCTTGACTCTGTCATGCACTGTGTTTGTTAAGCCTCTCAGTTTTGTGTCGGCTGAAAATTTGGAGAGTATTCCATCTATGGCTTCATCCACATCATGGGGAAAATGTTAAGTGGCACAGGGTCAAGTCAGGGCTAGGGTAAGACACCACCAGGCTGACAGCAGATCATTAGCAGCCCCTCTTTGAGCCTGGCCCTTCAGGCAATGTATTCTGGGATGGAGACACAGAAATTCAGCAACCACAGGTGTTCTTATCATTGTCCAACACACACCACTCTATCTGACCTCCAGGGCTGCCATTTTTCCACCAGGGCTTTTACCTGGATCCCGGCTGCTTCTATTTCTTCTGTCCCAGCTCTATCACCCTCTGTGGCCTCCCTGGTCTCTGTAACAGCTTGGGTCTCAGCAAGACTTGCTCCTTCACCCAAGGAGAGAGCTTCACCTTCTGTGACAGCCTCTGGGGCTCCCTCGGCAGCCTCCACTGGGGCTCCAGTAGCTGCAGGGACTGTGGCAGCATCCTCTACTGTTGCCACCTACAAATAGGAAGATGATCAAAGAGGTCACATTTTAATGGATACAAATTCAAATTTGGGTAAAAATTTGTTTCCTATTTTATATTCTACTTCTTCCAAGAATGCTGGGACACTGAAATTCACTGGCCCCCAGGGTCCAGCTGAGCACTGAAGGATTCTACATTAAAATAAGGACTAGGCAAAGCTGGAACTAGCAATGACACAGTAGAGATACCACCAGGCCTGGAATGAGGAAGACTCAAGTTCTTGAGTTCGTATCTGGACTCAACTTATTGGCAGTGTGACCCTGGGGCAAGTCATTTACTCCTTAATTTTCTTCTTTGTAAAAGCCAGAAAAGGAAATGGCAAACTACTTCAGTATATTTGCCAAGAGAATTCCAAATAAGGCCAAGAAAAGTTGGATGAAACAACTTCCACAATCAGGGCATGTTCCCAGGTGGAATTTAAATTTCTTAATCACAGCAGGTGTCTAAGTCAAGGCTACCACCATGGGGGGATTAGCTGGGGGATGAGCTGGAAGTGAGCACCTTGGATGGTACTATTTGTGTTCTCTTAATTTACTGCCACAAGCAAAGGTCCAGAGGTCTTCCCTTGTTATAGGTTTGAAACTAGGCCCTTTATGCACTCTTAAATCAACTCAAAAACAACTTTGATGTGAAATTGTCTTCCTTCATGCTTGACAAAGTGAATGGTATATGGTACTACTTTAATAAATGTTCATTGAATGAGTGAATGGAGAATTAAATAAAATATTTATATAATTGATATATTTATGTGATATGTTTAATATACTCTGAAAAATTAAACTATCCTCCTCCTCCTCCTCCTCCTCCTCCTCCTCCTCCTTGTCATCATGTCTGGCACTCCCAGGTAATCAGTAACATTTATCACCAAGAATACTCAATTTCACATTCTCTCGAAGGCTTAAAAGGAAGATGTCTTTGAGTTCCCAAGAACTGCACTATTAGTTATTAAACCTCCATACAATTAAAGTTTCACCAGTGAAAAGACCCAATTAGAGGCAAGGGTATTGGTCTCTTTTTTTTTTTTATTTTTGCAAGGCAAATGGGGTTAAGTGGCTTGCCCAAGGCCACACAGATAGGTAATTATTAAGTGTCTGAGACTGGATTTGAACTCACATCCTCCTGACTCCAGGGCCCTTGCTCTATCCACTGCACCACCTAGCCACCCCTATTGGTCTCTTAATGAACAAAAACAACAAAGAAGAAACAGGAGAATTGGCTTTGTAATTCATGTTGTTGAGTGTGTTCACTCATTATAGTAAGACAAGGGAAGCTAGAGGGATAGAGCACTGGCCTTGGAGGCAGGAGGACAGAAGTTCAAATCTAGCCTCAGACTCTTGACACGAACTAGCCATATGACCCTGGACAAGTCACTTCACCCTGACTGCCTCACATTAAGGGCCACCTCCAGCTGTCCTAATCCATATCTGGTCACTGGACCCAGATGGCTCTGGAGGAGAAAGTGAGCCCCCACTCACTCAAACTTAATTCATGTAGTGGTCATGGCATCACCTTCCTGATACCATGGTCTTCAAGAATGAAGGACAAACATCATAGCTAGACACTTTTATTTAGAAGGAATCTCGAAAGAGGAGAGGTTGTGGAGAGAAAAAATTTTTGAATTATCTGAGAGTTTATTCTTTTAAACTTTTTGGACATTAGATTTCTTTGAAATAACTTGTTTGTGCTGAAGAGGCTTTTGGGAAAAATGGGTGAAGCATGGTACATGTTGATGGAACTTGGAACTGATCTTATTTTTCTGGGAACAAAATTGAAATTGTGTGAAAAAAAGTCACTAAACTGTTACTCCCCTTTAACTCAAATGTCTCACTTCTAAGCATATACCTCCCAAAGAGGTCAAAGATAGAAAACCCTGTAGATTCCAGAATATTCACAGAAGCATTTTTGTAAATAGAAAAATTGGATAAAAAGGCATTGATCATTAATTGGGGACTGGTTGAACAAACCGTTATATGAATGTTCCATTACATGAATGCAATGGAATAGGATAAATCCAAGGAAATAAATACAAAGAATTCAGAGAATCAAAGACACATAGGAACTGATGCAGAGTGAAGAAAGAAGCAGAACAAAAGATACAATGACCACAAAAATGTAAACAAGCCCCATGCTGGAAGGCAGCCGCTATCCGACAAGGTGTCATGACCCTATCGACCCAGGAGAACAAATCATGGAATACCTGTTCCATCTTTTAGGGGAAAGATACAGGAGAGATGTTGCCATATATCCCCTGGGAGATAAGATTACTAAAATATCTGGATTTAATTCTTTTCTGTTTCAGGAAATGGTTCCATGGGGGTGTTTTCACATATTGGCAGGGTTATAACAGAAAAAAAAATTCATTATAACTTTAAAAAGTAAATTAACTCTTTTAACTTGGGAAATATATTATTTGAAATACTCCTCCTCCTCTTGTTTTTGGTTGGTGAAGAATTTTTATCATATTCTTCTATTTCCATTATGGTCTGCTGGAATGTGACCCTGCACTAAACACTGGCCCCTGAACTGGACAGCACCTGCCGGTCACACTTTCTTGTCTTTTTTTAAAGACTAGATCTCCTCATCCTATGATCCTCGTTTCTCATCTGGATGGGTTCACCCCTCCTTTTTAGGCAACACCCTCCCAAAAACTCTTTTACTACTTGCTTTTAATTATTGTCATTCAAGAAATCAACTTTTTTTTAGCGTTGTGTATAAAGTAGGAGCAAATTGACTCTGGTTCACTGAGGACCTCCTAGCCTTCTTTTGAGTAAAGCTTCCAAAAGCTTCCATTTCTTGGATGAGATGTAACTTGATAGCTTGTGGGTCTTTTTTATTTATTCCCTGAATTCTAGGTAATTAATAATATTACTATATAATTTCAATAACTAATTGATATGCTTAATATATTTAATTAATTTTTAGTGTGAAATATATAAATAAATTATTCTATAACATTAATATAATATTCCAAGGTATGGAAATACTTTACCCACACTGCCCCTGATTGATAGGTTCTATAGGTATTTTTATCCTCCTGTTACAGATGAAGAAACTGAGGCTCAGCAAAATTACAGGATGTATCCATCATCACAAAGATAGTAAGTGCCAGAAGGAGTATTTGAACCCAGGTCTTTCTGATTATAAATTCATCCCTTTCCTATTGATGGTCTTTTCTCTCAATCTGGTAGTACCAAGAATATTTGTTCTAATGAGTAGATTTTCCCAAACCCTTGATCTTACTAAGCAACAGGGTCCAGGGATGGCCTGGCTGCCCTATGGCCCAGTTCACTGGCCAGAGCTGAAATTTTAAGGAAGAAGACTCACTCACCACTCAGTTCATTGTTCATCACTCAAGTGATCATCTTTTTTTTGTTAGAAATAGAGGTCAATGGTCATTTGGATGGTTCACAGAACGGCCAGGTTCAATTACACTCTGATTGGCACAGGAACTTTGATCCTTTCTGTTTCTGACCTGGGTCTTCTTGCTTCTCTGTAAGCAATTTAGTGTGGACCCCTGAGAGGCTTAGCCTCCTGAAACCAAGGCCAACTGAGCTCTAGAGATCTGCTGGCCTAAGTCTGTCCCATGGGCAGGAGATACCATGTCCTGGGTTGCTCCTTTAGGTTTTTGCAAGGCAATGGGGTTAAGTGCCTTGGCCAAGGCCACACAGCTAGGTCATTATTAAGTGTCTGAGGCTGGATTTGGACCCAGGTCCTCCTGACTCCAGGGCTGGTGCTCTATCCACTGCACCACCTAGTTGCCTCTGCTCCTATGATTTCAATGAACCAGGGAACTCCTGTTAAGAAAACTCTCTCTAACAACACAGATTGCCACCTCCTTGGGATCTTAGAAGCTGAGAATCTCCTAGGATTTTGAGATGAAGGGTCCAGGGTCCCACAGCCAGGATGGGTCTTGCTGAGTCTAACCCCGGGGCTTCCAGCCCCCTAGATCTGAAACCCGATACTTACCCCAAATAAAGAAAATGGATCTCATGAGAGAAGCCCTGGCCTTGGGACTGAGTACCTGGCTTTGCGTCCCTTCGCCGATCTGGGGTGCCTCAGTATCTTTTCCCATAAAATGAAGTCAGCTAGTCTAGTGCATTTCCCCATTGCCCTCTCCTGCCTTGGGCTCCAGGTCACAGACACCCCAAACCTGGCTGCTTCTGAGCCTGCTGTTATGAAGTCATGAGGCCAGCAGAGGGAGTCCAAGTCACAGAATTTGGGGCTCTTGCTGGGGTCTGGGAAGCAAGGATGGTCCAAGAAAAAGGATGGAGCACCAGCAAAAGGCTGTGGGGGAAGAGGGGCTCAAACACCAATATTCTGGGCAAGGCAAAAACAAAAGGCGATTTTCATGTTCTGACAAGTTGCCTTAGCAATCTTTTCCTATTTGCCCAGAGGTTGCCGCTCCTTTAGGGTTCTGACAGTTTCTTTGGGCTAGCTCCTGTATGTGGCAGGCCGTGTGGCCCAAGGGTTAGAGAGCTGGGCTTGGGGACAGGGAGCTGTGGGCTTAAGTCTTGCCCCCTATGAATGCATGGCCTGGGGAAGTCACAACCTCTGGGTTGCTGACTCAATTGTTTGCCTTGTGCATGGAAGCTAAGAAGAAAATGCATTTATTATAGTCTTGATTTTTGTCAAAAGGACAGAAGGGAAATGTGAACAATGTTTCTTGGACCATGCTTCATCTGGAGATAAATGATGATAACATCAGGTTACATTGATTTAGTGAAAATGAGAATATACATTCATAATTAAAACACACACACACACACACACACACAGAGTCAGACCCCTATAATATACGTTTGACTTAGAAAGTTCTGGGTTAAAATTCCTCCCAATCCTGACCAGAGGTATAACCATTAGCAGGTCATTTATGAAACTCAGTCTCCTCAACTGTAAAATGAGAACAGTGCCAGTAGCAACAGTATACAGGGGTATTATGAGGTGAAAATAAGAGTCCTATCAAATGCCTCATGAACTCTAAGAATATGATACAATCATAATGATCATTTCTTCAATAGAAAAAAGACATTGAAGGAGTTTATCAACATTTTTTTGGACAAAGAAGCTAATGGCAGAATATTAGATCTAAAAGCAGAAGTCCACTTGATAAGACCAGTGCACTCATAGTTAGGATCAACTCAAAAGGACCTTTGAGGTCATCTAGGTCAGGGTCTTCATTTTGTTGTTATTTAGGCAGGTTAGATTCTCCCAAGCTGGGGTTATCTTGGCAATGATACTGGAGTGGTTGACCATTTCCTTCTCCAGCTCATTTTATAGATGAGGAAACTGAGGCAAACAGAGTAAAGTTGATCAGGGTCACACGGGTATTAAGTGTCTGAGGCCAAATTTGAACCCAGGTCTTCCTGATTCCAGGCCTGATGTTCTTTGCATTATGGTGCCACCTAGCTGCCCCCCTCAACCCCTCATTTTATAGATAAGGAAACAGGCTTAGATAGGTTAAGTCATTTGTTCAAGGTCATGCAATGGGTGACTTTATCTCATAGATAACACCACAAAGAGTTTCACAGAATCTTTTAAGACTGATCAGTAAAGTAAGACTACCAAATATCATCATCATTATTATTTTACATTCTGGGTCTTGCTATTGCAGGAGATAATCCTAATTACAATATTACTTATTACTTATTTCACAGAGCAGATAAATAAATCTGCTGAACACACTTCAGTCTTTGGGAAGTCACATCACCTGATTTTTCTTTTTAGGTTAAATAAACACTTTTTTTTAAACATCTCCAATCTTTAATTGAGCTGTACTGGACTCTGAGAGATTTGGGAATTCCAGAATTAAGGAGATTCTGAAATGGGTCCACACTGGCTACAGAGGGTGTCTCTCTGGAAGACCCTGAAGTGCTCAAAAACTCATCCAACCCACCCCTTAGAGGATTACATATTAATCTTGTGATAATTCCCAGAGCTCTCCCTCTCTTGAGGTTGACACTCCAGTAAGAAATCTCTCTGATGGCTCTCTAGGTAAGGCAGTCGCCTCTCTCTTCCCAATAGTGATGGAAACATGGAAAGAAAATTTGAGACAATGGCATTCACCAGTGGGGTCCTTAAAGCAGCTGAAACATTCATTAGCAAAACTTAATGAAGACAGGAGAAAACGGGTAGGTGTGAAAATGGATGAGAAGAAACTCAGTTACAAGGAAGAATGGGAAAGCAAATCAGCCTTGCTCACTGGTTGTGTTGGAAAAGCACAATGGCAATGACCAAGATGCCCAATTATGAGCAGTTATAGGCTTCAGGGGCTTTTCCCATCTCAAGATTTCACTTTTATTGCTGCTGTGTGCCGATAAGACTAGTTCTCAATGAGCCTTTGGGACTGCTCCTGGGTCACTTCCTTCTCCTTCCCATTCTAATTGAGTTGATATCTTTCTTTTATTTTTTAAAGTTTAAGATAATTTTCTGAAAATGCTTTGGGGGCATATTCCAAATGATAAATAAAGGCAATGAGAATATCAATCATTGTGAATGAAATTTCAACCAATCATTGTGAATGGGATTCCAGCCAGAGGGAGCTATATTGTTCTTAGTGTCTAAGGGATTTCATTTTTCTTCCTAATGAGCTGCAGGGACTGGCGATAGCCTTGGATGAAATATACCACCGGCCCCATCCTACCTACCCAGCTTTCTCTCCTTTGGGTCTTCTGTGGTCTAGCCAACCCGGCCTTTTGGCTATTTCTCACACACAACGCTCCACCCATTTGCCTTGGTGTGGGCTGAACACTGGCCTTAAAATGCACTTCTTCTCACCTCTGCTCCATAGAATTTATCACTGATTCGACTGTCATTTTCAAAGGAAGCCTGTTCTAATCCTCAGTTACCTAGAACGTGTCAGATACATAGCATTTCATAAAGGCTTCTCAATTAATTTATTGATAGACTTCCTATCAAGGATCTGTGCCCTTATAGAAGTGGGAGTGTCTTCTGGGACAGATAGACACCCCTCTGCCCTTCAGTACTCAGACTAAAGGAGGGACCATCTCAATTCCTAAACCAGACTAGTTAATTCAAATTACAGACATGCTGGTTGTCCCAGAAGTCGAACCTTTTGGATGATGGAATGTGAGAGTGGAAGGAGGCCTTGGAGATCATTTAGCCCAACTCCTTCTTTTTGCAGGTGGGGAAATAAAGGCAATATTCCATAATGGCAGGAAAGCTGACTGAAGAGCCCAGAGGCTTGGGTTCCAGTTGTGTCTTGGATGATGGAATGTGAGAGTGGAAGGAGGCCTTGGGGATCATTTAGCCCAACCCCCTCATTTTGCAGATGGGGAAATGAAGGCACTATTCAATAATGCAGGAAAGCTGAACGAAGAGTTCCAGTTGTGTCTGACACCTCAGAGAATGGCCTCCCTTCCCGGTGTGAGCTTAGGACATTGCCTGTTATTGGTAGAAGGGGACTTGTTAATTAAAATTATTATTCCTGTCTGGGGGAAGAAAAAAGTTTGACTCCTTTTCCTACTCTGGAGCCACTTATACTGCAAAATGAAAGTATACATTTGCAGTTTAAAAAGATACAAATATAGTTCATAAATATTATGGTGGATATGCATGTGTCTATAAAACCTAGGTTTCTCAGCAACTTTATAGACGTGTGCATAGGTGTGGGCACTGGAAATAGAGACTGGAAGGCTTTGATTTAAATCCTGCCCCTAATATTTACCAGCTAGGTGATAAGGGCCAAGTTACTTCACCCAAGTCCCCATAAATTGAGGACAAAAGTAAGAGCTGTATCTACCTCATAGGACTGTCCTGGAGATCAGATGAGATGATAGATGCCAAGAATTTTGTCAACTTTAGGGTGCTTGTTAAGGATATTGTTTTATGGAATGGTCCCAACAGCTCTGAAAGAGGTTTAGTTACTACTTGAGAGATAGCCTGCTATTATGGTAATCAATCCCACTTCTCACACAGCTACCTATGCAACCCTGGGCAAGTCAGAAACCCTCTCTAGCCTTAGTTTCCTGATTTGCAAAATGCAACTTTTTCTATCTATACTACTCACTTTTAGGGATTAAACCAAGATTCCAGATGTCATGTGGTACTGACCCAAGCCCAACTCTATTATTGCTACAGTCTCTTCATTTCTATGTAGAAACAGAGAACCTGGGCCCCTTTCTCAATATCTTAGCACTAGCAGGTGGTACGGTTGGGACTCATGCCTTGGCATCCTGTTTTCATATCCAAAGTTCTTCTCCTATCATAGATCTAATCTGAGGTTCCCTCCAAAGCCTGCCAGTTCCAGTGGGTCCAGTGGGCCCTACAGAACCAGTCCATTGACAAGCAGTTATTCATTGCCACTTGTGTGCCACCAGAAAACAAGATTCAGGTCAGTATAGTGTGAAAGTTCTGGGCATTGCCAGGGTGATCCAGTGATTTTTTTCAGGCCCTAAATAGAAGTGGCCAATAGGCCAACAGCACGGGGTGTAGTAAAAGGTCAAGAAGGATATTAGTATTTGCTTCTTCATGTGGTCTAGACTTAAAATGCTAGAGATCAAAGCTCTCCTTCTGGGTAATTCATCGAGGTAAATTCTGTTCTGGAACCCATTGCATCTTTCGGAAGAGGATCCCTTCTCACTTCACTGGATCCTCCAATTCCCCCCACTCCTAGAAGTATTTTGAGTTTCTTTCCTAATAAAGAATACTGGGAATATTTGAATTTCACAGCCAATTCTCTTTCCTTTTCAATCTTCTGGGGTTCCATCATAAATTCTGTGTTTATTCAACTCTATTGAGGGCAGCACTGTTGCCATAGCAACTCCTAACAGCTCCATCCAAAAATGACAATGTTTTAGAATCACCTTTGCCGAAATGGATGGATTCTTCTGTAGATATGACAAAGCACAACACCCAGAAGAATATCCAGAAAAGACAGGGAGGGTCTGCTGAGAAATCACAGAACACAGTGGGCAAATGGAAGCTCCCAAGGTGCTGAGGGAAGGAGAGGGAGAAGCTGCAGTAGAAGGGTTTGGGATTCAATGTGTTCACCCACTCCTATCCAAGAACATCTGCAGGCAAAAAGAAGACTCCAGGGAGAGGTGGTCCTTGATTTCCCACCCAGTTCTCTCCCCTAAACTGCCAGTGTCAGCCCCTCCCTGAGAACAGTCACTTTGACCATTGCTTATGTGTCCTGGTGTCTACCACAATGCTTCATAGATATTTGTTAGGACAGCTAGTTAATTGAAAATCCCTAGGTATTTAGAAAACGTTTCTGTTCTGTGTGCTGGACTAGAGGAAGGTCAAAAGATGGGTAAGACATGGTCACGCCCCGCAACGACTTGCACTCTGACTGTCTAGTGTCATGGAAACAAATGGATTTTGTTCAGTAAAAGGACCAAAGCCTTACTAAACCCTATCTCCAGAAACCCAAAGAAAGCTCAATGTCTAGTGCTCCAGTTCCCAAAAGCAAACTAATTTATGGAGGACTCAGAACTCTTTGATTAACTATCTAAGATGGAGAACTGGACCCTGGAGAGAGAGCTAATGTGGTAGATGAAAGGTTTCACAAGTATCTCAATAAACTTCAACACTGCCTTGAACCCAAGAAGGAAAAAGAAATGAGGGATAAATATTTGAATCTTAAAGTTGAGTCCCAAATTCAGAGGCCTCAGTACAGAGCAGGAGGGGGGATGTATGGTTTGATTAAAAAAACACTTGGGGTTTCAGTGGACTAAAAAAATCAACCTGAGTCATCAGTGTGATCATCAGTGTGATTTAGGAGGCAAGGAAACTAAAGTGTCTTTGGCTTTGTTCATGGCAACCTGGTGCCCAAGACAAGGTGCTTATGATGGTGCCTCCATCGTTTGCCCTAGGCAGAGCTCACCTGGGAATTTGTATTCAATCCTCTGGCGCCCTTTAAGAAGAGCACTGACAAGTTGAGGTAGGTCCAAAGTCAGTTGATTAGGATGGTTAGGATGCTTGAAAATCAAAACACAGAAGGTAGGTTGGGGGAAACGGTTGCTTCTTTTGACGCAGCTGCTCTGTCTGCCTGTGTCTAACTGTTTTTATTAGGAGACAAAGAATGGGGGGGGGGGCTACAGAAAATCAGATGACAACTCTTACTGGGAAATTGTTTCAAGTTTTGTTTTCTTAAAATATTGTCTAAATCCTGGACTTTTCAGGTAAAACTAATTTACTAAAATGAAATGGAAGCCACATTATGGATGATCAATTCATTTTGGCAAAGGGTGAAGTGTTTTAAAAATGAATGTGTGTAATTTGTTTGTTTTATTTTTCTATTATTTCTTATGAATCTTCGGACTTTTCCACTGAAATAAATATTATAACGATCCACCCCCTTTAGAGAAGATTAGTTTCCCCTCCAGGGCCAGATTTTACCAGTGGATCTATACCATGAATTATTAAAAGCCACATTGTTTGTTTTTCATTTCCCACAGGCCTTCTCTTATGCAAATAAGTAAAGACAATGTTCCTGGTGCAAGAAAGGAAATTAAATCAAAGAAGCCAATGGAGAACCTGCCTGGCCTTCACATCAGTCCCTGCACTCTCTATGGACTCCTGTTTTATTCTCTTCCTTTCTTTCACAATTGCATTTGTCGGCCCTTTTCATAACAACATTCCAATTTTGGCTTCATTCTTTTAGAAAATAATCTTCAATAACTTTGCAGTGACTCTTAGGAGCTAAGGATGTTTTCAGGAAGGGGGCAGGTCAGCCCTGCAAGTGATTGATGACAGCTGTGGCATTGGGTAATCAGTGCTTCAAAGACAAAAGGAATTTGTCTAGTTTCTCTCCTAAATAGCTCAGTGTTGGCTTGGGAATGCATTTTTCTTGTAAGGAAAGCATCCCAAGGTGTTTTTCTCAGATACCTTGACCAGAAATCAGATACAAAGTCCATACCTCTGTGGTGGAGGATGGTATCCTCAGTGCTTGGCACATTTTTTTTGTTTAATTATTTCAGTTGTGTCCAACTCATCATGATCCCATTTGGAATTTTCTTGGCAAAGATAATGAGGTGATTTTCTTCTCCACCTCATTTTTTAGATGAGAAAACAGGTTGATGGGTTAATTGTCTTGCCCAACGGTTCATAGCTAGAAAATGTCTGAGGTCAAATTTGAACTTAGGTCTTCCTGACTATCCATTGCAGTGCCACCTAGCTGCCCTTACACATTATTTGTCCTTAATGATGACTTGTTGATTGATTGAATGAAATAAAATAGGATTTAATTCATTTGACCTAGATTTGAATACTGCTCTTTTCCATGGATTATCTCTATGACCTTGAATATCACTTTCCCTCTTTTGAGCCTCAGTTTCCTCATCTGTTAAATGAAGGAGCTGGACTAGATGGTTTTATAGATAAGATCTATTCTATGAGTCTGTGATCTTATGGATATAGAATGAACTAGACAAAATGACCTTTCATCTTTAATCTTAAGTAGCCACCCTTATCCTAAGTAGCATTTGAGATTCTTAAGTGGAAAAGAATGCGCTACTATGCTTTCATGAAGGATAGACTCAGGGAAGGGACTGATTTGAAGGGACTGATACTTTAGTAACCTGGATATTTGTCAAATAAAAAGACCTAACATGTGATGAAATTGAGTTTGGCACGATGAACACATCTTCCTAACATTCCAGCTCCTATTTCTAGACTGTGTGAGGAAGGAGAGAGAGAGCAAAAGAAAAAGCAGTTTAACTTCCACAAATTGCAAAGACTCAAAAGGAAAATAAAACCTGAATATTTCTCCTTGGTCAGTAGGTTATCATCTTTCACTCATCTCTGGGGCATCAGAAGCAGGCGGTGTTGCCACTGCAAGGCTCATGCCAATTGGCAGGAGTCCTTATCACGGGGTTGTAGAGGAGAAATCTCTTTTAAACAAGACATGGAAGTGATATGAACAAGAAAGAACACCACCACAACTGTAAGTTTTATAATTATGAAAATCAAGCTTGTGCCAAAAGAAGAGAGGGGAAAATACGCCTCCCTCCTTACTTTGCAGAGGTGGGAGACTATGGTTAAGAAACATCCACTGTCAGACTTGGTTGGTGTGATGCTTTTTTTGATTGAATTGTTCCCTTCTCCCTCACTTTCTTTTTAAATTTATTTTTTACAAGGTAGGACTAATTGAGGTGGGGGGAAGAGAAATATTTAGAAATGAAAATTATGTAAAATTCAGCCTTATCAATAAACACAGTAGTAAAAAGAAATTATCATGTAACCAGTTCGATGGGGCTAATTTCCCCCTGCCATAAATTAGCTGCTTCAGGGAGATTCTTTTTAACCCCCATGCCCTGGCATGAATGCCACCTCACCAGAGATGGGTCAAGGATTTGGGATGTGGTTTCAAGAGAAATGAATTTGAGAGTATTCCAACACTGGAATTTGAAAGAGATGGCTAAGGAAGGAGGGGCATACAAACAAGGAGACCAAGTCTTGACTCAGACCACTGCTTATTTTTGGTGCTATTAACAAGCCTTTCTGGGCCATGCGGGCATTGGATTGGGGGGGGGGGACAATAATAAGGGGACTCTCAGAAGACCTTAAAGATGAGGGGGTGGTAATAGATAATGTCTGAGGTCCCTTTTGGCTCTAAATTTAACATTCAATGTTGTAGGTCTCACAAAAGGGGCCAGTAGTGCTATACTTTTGGATGAAGTCTGAGTTTATCTGTAAAAGATACAACTATGGAGCAAATGTTTTTCTTGCTTTGGGTCATTATCTATAAGGAGTTCTGGTGCAATTTTTAAAAAGTCCTGGAGATTATGCCATTCATCTCCATGAAGGATCCTCGGGTCCAGAACTGAGAGACACCTCCAACCCCAAAGATCACAATTTCACCCCCCCAAAAGTCTTTCTACCCTCTCTTCTTTTCCTTGCAACTCAGAGTGAAGAAAGGATTTGGGGCAGGAAGAATTCATGATTTTCTTCCCCTCCATCAAAAACAAATGATGTGGGAGTAGTCCTTTGCTTGAGGGCTTGTAGTTTCCATTTTGTTCCTTATTATTTCATGTGTCTTTTCTTTTGAAAGGAATCACCTATTTTTACCCTGTGATGTTATATCATTGAGAGTAAAATAGCTTGGTCTTTTGGAAGAAGAAATTCAGAAGAATTTGTAAGCATGTAAACTTGTAAGCATTAATTTGAGGAAATTAAGCCCAAACACACTTTAAACCCTTCAAAGATTGGTTGAGTAGGAGGTAAAAAGAGTCAACAGACAGAAACGATTGTTTCTTTAAATGTCACACTGTTGGTCCCAAGAGAAACCAAGTCTTCAGAAGGGCTCTGCTTCCTGTTGTGGTAGATTGAGTGCTATCCAGAGTGGAGAGAGGGTATGCCTGCTTCAGATTCTTTTTCAGATACTGCATGGCCCTGTGCAAGCATTGGAGCCTTCTGAAGTCTCAGGCTCCTCATCTCTAAAATGCAAACATTGTACTAGATGGCCTCCAAGATTCCTTTCACCTCTCAATCTTTGATCCCGTGTATGACATTGGAGTCAATTATGGGCATGCAAAGCCAGTGGGTATGCATTACATTAGCACAACTCCTAAGCAAAGTGTTCAGAGAGGGGACTGAAAGTCCTTTCTTCAAGTTTTTCTTCTATGACTTTTACATCTATTTGGGGTAGGAACTCTGTTTTACTATGATCCAGGAGCAAGAGCCCTGGGTGAACCCTCATACTAATGTTGGAGGAATTGTAAACTAATCCAACCATCCTGGAGAGCAGTTTGGAACACCTCCCAAAGGGCTTATAAAACTGTGCCTACCCTTTGACTCAGCTATAATAGCTCGTGTCTGTATCCCAAAGAGATCATAAAAAAGGGGAAAGTGGGGCAGCTAGGGGGCGCAGTGGATAGAGCACCGGCCCTGGAGTCAGGAAGACCTGAGTTCAAATCAGAACTCAGACACTAGCTGTGTGGCCTTGGGCAAGCCACTTAACCCCATTGCCTTGAAAAAACTTAAAAAAAAAAAAGGAAAAGGGTCCACATGAATGTATTAGAATACTATTGTGTTATAAGAAATGAGGAGCAAGCAGATTTCAGAAAAACCTGGAAAGGTTCACACAAACCGAGGCTGACGTCAGTGAGCAGAACCAGGAGAACATTTTACACAGTAACAGTGATGATCAACTACGGTAGACATAAGTCTTCTCAGCAATGCCATGATCAAAGACCATTCCAAAAGACCTGTGATAGAAAATGCTAACACATCCAGACAAAGAACTACAGAGTAGACTGAAGTATACTATTTTCACTTTTATGCTTTTTTGTTTTTTTCTTTCTCATGGTTTTTCCCTTTTGTTCTGATTCTTCTTTCTTGACTAATGTGGAAATATATTTAACGTGATTGCAGATAGTCTGTATCAGATTGCTTGTTATTTTGGGTATGGAGAAGGGAAGGAGGGAAAAAAGTCTGGAAATCATAATCTTATGAAAATGAATGTTGAAAAGTATCTTTGCATGTCATTGAAAAAATATTATTAAGGTAAAAACAAAACAAAACGACATGGGTTCAGATCCTGCCTCTGACACCTACTGCTTGATCTTGAAAAGTCACTTAACCACCTCGGATCTTAATTTCCTCATTTGTAAAAATGAAGGGGTGGTCATAGATAATGTCTGAGGTCCCTTTTGGCTCTAAATTTAACATTCTATATTGTAGGTCTCACAAAAGGGGCCAGTAGTGCTATACTTTTGGATGAAGTCTGAGTTTATCTGTAAAAGATACAGCTATGGAGCAAATGTTTTTCTTGCTTTAGGTCATTATCTATAAGGAGTTCTGGTGCAATTTTTAAAAAGTCCTGGAGATTATGCCAAATATGGATTATTAAACAATGTGCCTTTAACCATGTCCATCCCTTCCCTTCTCATTACTGCATCTCCAGTCCCCTTATTGCACTCATTCTGGTCTTTATTATGCAAGCATATATTAAGCACCTACTACATGTAAGGCATTGCTCCAAGTATTGGGATAGAAAGAAACAGTTCTTTTCCCCAGGGTGCTTGCCTCCCAAAGCAAAGGAAAAGAGCACATACGATGGTTGGTCCAGTGGAAGTGTGATGGATTTGGAGGATGAGAGCCTCAGTACAAATCTAAGCACCACCATTGACTACCATTTAATTGAGAAATAATAATAATAGTAATAATAATGATATTCATGTAATGTTTGGCAACATTTTGGTGAGGTAAGGCATCCACTGAAATGAAAGCCCCTTCTAAGGATAGGTGGGTTTTTGTCTTTCTTTGTAACTGCTAGGTTTAGCAGTGTGTTCTAAGACAGAATAAGTGCTTAATTCATGAGTTTCAAAGCCAAGTCTTCTTGAATGTGATCTTTTAAGATTTGGGGAATTTTGAGGATTCAGTTTCATCAATAAAATAAGGTAGTGTTCTCAAAGAAAGACCACTTTCATATCTAAAACTATTAGCGTTAGGCATAAAATTGAAAAAAGCTAGAGCTCTTTTCAGCAAGACCAAGGGTAAAGTAAGGATGTCTGGTATCATCATTACTATTAGATATGGTACTAGAAATGCCAACTATAGCAATAAGACAAGAAAAAAGAAATAGAATAGAGACAACGAAGAATTAAAAATATCAAGTTTTGCAGATGATATGAGTCTACTTAGAAAACCCCATAAAGTCAAATAAAAAAATTCACTAAAACAAAATAAAAGGATATAAACTTTGCTGTTGTTGATACGATGATGATTAGTTGTGTCTGATTCTTTGTGGGTAAAGATACTGGAGTGATTGGCCATTTCCTTCTCTAGTTCATTTTATATGAGGAAACTGAGTCAAACAGAATTAAATGATTTGCCAAGGGTCAGCCAGTTAATAAATATCAGCAACTGGATTTGAACTCAGGTTCTCCTAATTCCAGATCCAGCACACTGTGCCACTTACTGCCTCTAGAATATGAAATAATTCCACATAAATCATCATTCTTTATGTTACTATCTCAAAAACTATTTATCTCTTAAGTTGCTTTAGATAAATGACTGTCCTGTTTACTGACTCTACTGTTATAGTGGTTTATAAATGACATACTATTGGCCTTAGTGGTGGTATTTATAAGACCTAGGGGAAAAGGCAAAAGCAAGGAGTCCTATGAACTGCAAACTTCCCTCACAGAATCAGAGAATCTTAGCCCTGAGGGAACTCTGAGTCCATCTATTTTTATTCATAACTGAAAACCAATCCCTTTAATAGCATATTTTTCACAACCTCTACCACCACCCTTTCAGCTAACACCTTCCTTCAGAACCTAATAGAGATGGCTGAATCTAAGAGGCTTTGGAATGGAAGTGCTTCTCTCCTCTTCCCCAGACCATTAGCCTTGCTTCCAGACTGGCCTTAACAATAAATCTTGAGGTTACTTGAACCACTGACTAACTATCACCAATGAATGGGTAAGCTTGAGAACCCCAAGAATTGAATCATTCCCTCTCATCTACCCCCACACACCTCACCACCAAGACCACTGAAAGTGTTTCTAGTCCAACCATTATTTGATTTTAAATAGTTTTCTTCGGCTTTTTGCAAGCAACCAGATTAAGTGATTTGCCCAAGGTCACACAGCTAGGTAATTATTAGGTGTCTAAGATCAGATTTGAACTCAGGTCCTCCTGATTCCAGGGCCAGTGCTCTATCCGCTGTGCCACTTAGCGCCCCCTCAACCATTCTCAACAACCATAGCTACTGAAAATCTTCAAAAGAAAGTCCTCAACACCAACATACTTGGCTTTGCCAAATGATGCAAGGTCAGAGAACATTACATGAAAGAAGAGATCTGGTCATTTACTTTGCCTCTTCACCTTAAGGATCAGGAACTTCTTACCGTCTGATTTATTGTTAAAACCTCTTTCATTATATTAGAATGTGAGTTCTTTGACAGCAAGCATTTTGTCTGCCTTTCTCTTTGGATTCCCGATGTTTAAAAGCAGAGTATTATAAGCACCTCATTAATGCTTTTTTATTTATTCATTTTTATTCATTTATACAAGAAATGGGAAAAAAGGAGATCCACTGATGAAACTGAAACCCTCACTGTAGACAAACATTAGCAAAGTAGAAGATAAGAGCAGGACCACCAAAAACAGAAGCACGTTTCTTTCAGACTCTATCACATTTGACATGAGACAAAACTTTCACCTGCTACCTTCTTTTTTTTGTATAACAAATTTCATGATGAGTCACAGAATCACATTTTCTATTGTGTCTTCCCTTTTATTAAGTCCATAACAAAATTGTAAAATGAGATTTAATTGACATGCAATTGTCCTGGTGACATATAATGAAGTCTACTCCTTGAGGAGGTCAGATCAAACCTTCTGATAAGGCAATCAGAAATGTCAAATTAGAGCATGATGAGGCTGCTAAAGATGGAAGCAGGAGCTAGAGAGAGAAGAATGAGGGAGACGCTGTCAGATCCTTCTAGCATCATATCTGGCCCAATCCAAAAATGGGATCAAATCCTAGTTAGTATCTATGTGTGACCTTGGACAAGACACTTCATCTCTCTAGCCCTAAGTTTTCTCATCTATTGAAGCTGAATTAAATGATTTTTAAGGTTGATCCCAGCTCCAAGTCCATGATTCAATAATGTTAGAATCCCCTTTAAGGGGTTATGGAATCTCTGAAGACTTTTCAGCGAGGGAGAACTTGCCTCTTGAAGACAGTTCATTCAATTATGGAAAGATTTTTCTGACATCAAACTTAAATTTGGCTTATTGTATCATTGCACTCATCGTTTCTCTGTGAGACCAAGCCGAAGAAGGGAAGATGGCAGCATCTGATACCAAAGGGCTAGTCAAATAGAACATGTGGACTTTCTTTCTTCCCAACCAGCATAGGAGCCAATGGAAATAATTCAGACAAAAATAGGACAGATGCATTCTGCTTTCCTCTCGCCAATCCTCCTACCATCACTTCATTATTTACATGACTTTATCCTTCCAGTCTATTAATAAATGGCAGATTTGACAGATGGTCTAACTACCTTTTGAAAAGATGACCTAAGGCATTAAATACAGCACAAACTTTCGATTCTCTTGTTATCTAATCGCAAAAAAAATGTTATTTTGAGTTATAAGGAGATTTTTTCCCTATTTGTGTGATTTCTTGTGGAAGCCTGTAGCAAAGGGCACACTGATTGAAATTTTTCAGAGACCTTATTCTGTATTCTGTGAATAAATTAGTCTCAATCCCTATTGGATCTGTAAGTCAATTTTCCTTAGTATTATTCCACGATTTTCATGTGTGCCACTGTCAAGTTCATGTCTGTTCAGCATCTCCCCTTCCACTTTCAATCATGTTTTCCAGTCACATGTTACACCAGCCAACGTGGACAGATTAGACTTGCATTGGCAGCAAATAATAGCACAACTGTGCATGTGTTCATAATTCACTATTTTTGTACTTTGGGGTCAAAGCTATTTTTCCACTGACCAGGGTAATCTTGATATGACCCACTAGAAAATGGGTTCACTAGGAGCAGGCATCTAGACTGTGTAGAGTTTGGTTTAGAGGAACCTTAGTATTACTGACTAGAGAGCCAGTTTTGGAGTCAAGAAGACCTGCATTCAGGGGCGGCTAGGTGGCACAGTGGATAGAACACCGGTCCTGGAGTCAGGAGGACCTGAGTTCAATTCCTGCCTCAAATACTTAATAATTACCTAGCTGTGTGACCTTGGGTAAGTCATTTAATCCCATTGCCTTGCAAAATCACACACACACATCCACCAAAAAACCCCCACAAAAGACCTGGGTTCAAATCATGTTTCTGACTTGAAGCAAATCACTCATCATCCCATTGCTCTGGGAAGCTATCTAAGATTAGAAATGACACAGAAAGTACTGGCCTGCATTGGCTTAGGAAGTTTTTTTAAACCAGGAGTACCTTATCCCAGTGAAATCACAGGTTCAATCTATAGAATGATCTACACATAGGAGTTCTACTGGCATCTATAAATATCTTTTTTCTTAACATTTTGATAACTATTCAATATAATTGATTTATTTTGTAATCCTATGTATTTTTTATATATTAAAATCATTATTCTGAGAAACTTCATCAGGCTTCTAGCAAAATCTCTCTTCTCTTTTTTCTTTCTCTCTCTCTCTCTCTCTCTCTCTCTCTCTCTCTCTCTCTCTCTCTCTCTCTCACACACACACACACACACACACAACCCCTAAGAACCATTTGACCTCAAGACACATCTTATCTGATAAAATGTGTTAATGACACAGAGAACTTTATCCAAGAAGTCAGGTCTGTGACTACTTGAACAGAACAGCAGCTCTTTTCCAGTAGCTTGTATGCCTTTACTTGAAAAATCAGGGCCATTGGTCTGCGAATGAATGAGGGATATGGAATGGAAGGGAGTGAAAAGGTCAAGGATATAACAAAACCTACTTGAACTCTCTCTCCATTGGGATATTCATGGTGGAAGTTGCTGTCCGCAGTGATGTAAACAGTGAGGATGGCATGGGAGATGAATGATAAATGAAGACATGACCAGAGGTGGGGAGGTGAGGAGGACATGGATGGGTGGGAGTGGAAGCTGACACTCACCTCAGCCTCCTCTGCTGCCTCACTAGGCTGGATGTCTTGGACCTCAGAAGGAGCTCCAGCCAAGGGCTCCTCAGCTTTGGGTTCTGAGGGGGGCACTTCTTCCGACTCAGCCTTTGTTTGATTTTATTTAGAGGGGTGGGTTAGGAGAAAGAGAAAATAGGAAAAGTGAACCCAAATCACCAAGGCATGTTTGACCATTAAGGTTAATGGTGTCCTCCATCTGACCAGCTTTGGTGAATTCTCCAAACTTGAGACCAATGGACTTTCTAGTGTATCTCCATTATGTAGGTACATGGCTTTCCCACTTATATCAAGAGCTTTGGGTTCCTTTGAGCTTCCATCAATACTCATTTGGTGAACATGCTACAAAATAGATCCCCCTTTCTGTGATTTTCCTGAGAACAAAGGGCACAAATTTCCAGAGAGGGTCAATTTACAAGGAAAGCTGCATGTGGGAACCTGTTCTGAAATCTCTGTTTTAAATGACCAAGAGCAGAATGAATGCTATGGAGGACCAGTCTAGAAGTCCAACAGGAGATGCCAAAATAGGTGAAGATGGGATGTCCTTATGGAAAAGCAGTATCTCCAACTGAAAAAAGCAAACATTATAAAAACAGTACTCCATATAAATGGGACAGTGCACATGGGACATGAAAGATAGCCAGACAGGTTCCTAACTGGCCCAGAGCCTACAATGTAGGGCTTGGAGTCAGGAAGACCTGAGTTTTGATCCTGCCTCCTACACAAACAAGTTGCAGCTGCCTCTAGGCGAGCCACTCAACCCTGGTAAAAATGAGAGACTTGGATCTGGTGGCCTCTGAGGATTCTGACAGTATTAATTTATGTCAATACAGAATCTATATAGAAAAAGGGTTTGAAGCGCATCAGACCAAATGCATAGGATTACCAAAGACACCAGTGATTGTGAAATAAAGTCAAGACACTTTTCCCATCCAAGTTCACTGACTCATGTTTAAAATCCATGTTCTACAAATGCCTAGGGCCAGCCAGGTTGATTATTCAGAGCAACAACCTTTCCCAGGTTGTTGAGAAGAGAGGTCCCTGAGAATCTCTATCCCTGAGAGAGTGAGTTGTCGGCAGAAGTGGAAGAGAAATAAGGAAGAGGCTGAGGTGATTCATTTGTCTACAAACCAGGTCTACTTACCGAGGTTTCCAGTACAGTCTGACTGGCAGGCATGGTGAAGAGAGAAGTGTCCTGAGGTAGGGCATTGGGAAAAAAGGGAGCTCTTAAATCATTGGCATTTTGAAAACTCCCCAACAGAACATTTAAATAATGTCACCTTAATGGCTGTAATTAGAAATCTTCTAAATTTAAATTAAAAAAAAAAGTCTGTCTGGGGAAAAACAGATTCAGCCACAATCTCTTGTGTGTTTGCACTGAATATGCATCTGGATTTGAAGAAACAACATAACAAGAAGACAAAGAAGCCTAAAAATACATTCTCTTCAGAGCCAGCTTCATTCTGCACACCTGCTGAGGCCCATTGTGGCACTTGTTGAGAGCCACCATGATGCATCTACTAGATGCTAGGGAGGTCCCAGATCCTGGACTCTGATTGGGACTAGCATACTGTGTCTGCTCCTGTAGAAGTTGCCGTCTGGCCTCTGCTTACTGAGGCAGCCCACACCATCGTGGCAGGGCCAGCTCTAAACATTTCTTTCTTGCTATGACACCTAAGTTGACAGTTTTGTTGCTTGTTCCCATGGTTTCTATTCATAATGCCTTTGGGGTCAAGAAGCCCAACTCTGATCACCCTCCATGAGACTCAGACTAATACCTAAGGTTCCTTCCTTTGTCTCCTAAATCAAGGATGTTCCAGGTTAAATGGTCTCAGTTCTTTCAAATGATATTCATATGAAATGGAATCAAAGCCCTTCACTTCCCAGTTTTTCAGTGTCCTTCATAAAACATATAGTTCTCTATTCTGGTCCAAGCAGGGCAGAGAACAGTGGCACTGTCACTTCCCTGGCTATTATGTTATTATTTTGTTGTTTCCATTCTTTTGCAGTGAGCTTCAGGGAGGAATTCCTTCTCAAATTTTGCCAGCGCCTTCCTGAAAATCCTCCCCCCCCCCTTTTTTTCTCCTGCCTTGAGTCACCTAATAGCAGCCCCCTTTCTTTCTTTTGAGAATAGAACTTGGTAAGCCTTGAAGCCTAAGGGATCATTTCATGTACTTATTTCCTAGATGATCTTAAGCAAGTCACAATCTTCCTGGGTCTCTGTATTCTCATCTATAAATGGGGGAGTCAGTCACTGTGACCTCCAAGAATCCATCAAGCTTCAAGTCTTCAGAGTTTAGCATTTATGATCTGCATCTTAACTGAAAGAAGGGGCATCAGATCTATTCACTTGGAGACCCATCTATGCATAATTCAGGCATTGCTAGCCCAGAGTAACTCTCAAACTCATTTATTTCTTACCTGGGTGAATCCATTGAAGGTACCAGTGGATGCCTAAGCAGAAGTAGAAACCAAAATGTTTTACTTGTTAAGACTTCACAATCCTTGTTAACATGCATATAGTTTTGGGTATGGACATGGAAGAGACAACAACACATCACAGATGAAACCAAAATGGAGAGAAAGGGCAAAGGTCATGAGTGAGAGTACTTATGATATGGAATAGGCCAAAAGGGAACACATCCAATAGGCTGCTGACAAAAAAAGGTCCAAAGCTCTCTCTAGTAATTTCTGGTGGCTATTTCATTATTCTCAAAGATTCCCTCCCTCAGCAATGGTGGGACAGACCTAAGGGCCTCCAAGCTGAAACTTGGGGACCCTCCACTTTCAGGACAAAGTCATCATTGTTCTAGTCATTGTCAGAAGAGATTTCCTTGCTTTTTCCAACCAACAATGTTAGGATTTTACCTAGAGTGAGATTTTCCCAGTTTGTCTTTGGGTGAATTTAAATTATTCGTGAATTCCTGGACTGTAAGTACCTTGAGGGCACTAAATACAGAGCAGAAACAAAAGCAGTGGGTGGAGAACCTGATTTAAGTATCTGAATTCAAACTAAGCTCTTCCATTACACTTGTGTGATATTAAGGAAACCACTTATCCTTTTTGGGTCTCAGTTTCTTCTTCTGTCAAAAGAAGAGCTTAGAGGAGAGAAGAGCTATGAACTTGTTGTAAATCTCTTTTGCTAGGAATCATGTCTGTTCAGCTCATGGCAAGACAGCTTGGAAGGCAAACACTCAGTCATCTCTTTACTTGGAACCTGGGATGGGGACCCGGACCAGAACTATTTCTAACAACTATCCTTTTTTTGGTCAACCTATTTGTATGGCCAGGTGGCACAGAGTTCAGAGGATAGAGGGTAGTTTATCAAGGAGATCAGCAAGGGCTCACTCAGAAAAGGAAGGCAGGGACCATGGGCGTGTAGAAGACACAAGGTAACAGCCTACAGGGATCTCAGGCTAGGCTAGACTACACACTGGGGTAGGTACCTCTTCTCTCTCAGCCTCTACTTCTTGGTACAACACTCCATATCTCCGGTTAGCAATCTCATCTTCAGATAAGTCTGAGTTGGTGGTCTCACTGTCTTTAGGACTATTTGAACTCTCCGTGCTAGCATTTGGGGAGATGCCCACGTGGAACAGAACCATGGGTCTTGCTAAATCCTGGCTTTGCTGATAGACACTCATGCTGGCCTGTTCCCCAGATAACCCTGCTTTCAAATGAGCCTCCAATGTCCTCTTGTTGGCATCTAGGCCTGTATCTTCCCAGAAACTACTGGAACCTCCCTTGTCTTGGCTGGGCCACTGATTAAGAAATTCAGGCCAATTGTCCAAGCCATTCTTTGGACCATCTGGCAGACCACTGAAGTCCCAGGAATCCTCATTGTTCACAGTTGGGTCCCAGTTGGGCAGCCAAATCTGATTTGTGTCTATCCCCCAAGGATCTGCCTCTGAGTCTCCTGGTTTGCTAATCCTATTTCCACTTTCTTGAGTATCTGTAGGTCCAATCCCTTCCCCCAATGAATCTTCTGCTTGGCCTGAACATACCTTATTACTACTTTTGGTCACAGTACTGTTAGAAGAGGCAGACTGAGTTAGGATGGGCAGAGCCACTTCATCCTTGATGGGGATGAAGGCAGCTTTAGTATCATCAATGATGTCGGCATTTTGGAGTATGCTGACATGGCTGCCTTCATGTTCTTGGGCTATCTCCTCTGCACTGCTCAGCCCAGCATCACAGCGAATGGCTACCAGACCCCTAGGGTCTTGGACTGAGTGATCTTTCTTCTCTAGATCAGGGAAACCTGCAGAAATGATTAGTCCTTCCTCCATAGCTAAAGTCCATCCTATGGTGTTGGTCCCCTCAACATTTGTTATATGCTCTGTCTGGTGTTCTTCCTTGCTGATTCCTAAGGCATTCTCAATTTTAATTTCAAGGTCCTTGACAATTTTACACTGATTAATTATTAGTGGCACCTCAGTAGTTAACCCTTGGACCTCACTTCTAGATACACATGGGGAATCTACTCCTGTTAATTCTTTGTCTCTGTTTTCCCTTTCCTCAGAAGGATTTTCCCCTGAGGAGCCTCCCATCACACAAATAAAGTCCTCCTCTTTGATTCTGAATGTTTCCTGGCCTCCCTTTTCTCCTGTCTTGAACTTCTGGGTGTCTCTGCTTCCTTGACTTTCCCAAGCTTCCTCTTCACTTTCCTCTGCACCTTCTATTCCTTGTGAGCTAATAGCACTAGTGTCTACCTTTTCACATGTCTCCAAGTTTTCCCACATGGATTCTTTCATCTTCTCTTCCTCCTTCTTTGACCGTTCCACACCTTGGATTTCTTCTTGAAGGCCTCCAGTTACCACAACTGGAATCTCCGAGTGTAGTGAAGCTGCAGAAGGTTGTTCCATCTCTAGACTCAGATCCATGGGAAATCTAGCTTCTGCCTCAGCCTCTTCTGGGACAGATGACCATGACCGATGATCGCTCTCCATGATGTCAGGAGGCAATGCTTCAATGGGTAATGCCATGCTCTGCTCTGCCCCAGTCTCATGTAGGGATTCCTCTCCAGAATCACCTGCTGTAACCTCCTGGCTGACACTGTCTGTGCTAAGATCTAGGCCCCAGATGAATGACCCTAGGTCACTTTGGGGGTCGGGGATATCTTCAGCTGACCCAAGGTCTGGAGTTTCCTCCATGATCAGGTTACACAAGGAAAGGCTTTTTGAAGCATCAGGCTTTAGAGCAGGCAGAAGAGCAAAGGGGGAAAAAACAAAGTAAGATGAATTTGGTCATGGCAAGAATGGGTGAGAAAAACAGAGGTCAATGTCAGCACGGCCACGTCAATGCGAAGGAGAAGCTAGTGAGGGCCTCAGTGAAGGTGCCTCAGACTACGGGGGCACCTGGCAAGGCCATGAGAAAAGCTGCTAGTTTTTGGAAGGGACGAAAACACAAGCACGCACACCCATCACTACATCAAAGTGAGAAATTTCAGAAAGTCAACCTACCGGCTGGGCCAGGTCAGTGCTTGTCTGTGGGGAAGAAAATCAGACACATGAGGCAAGAGAAGATAGGGCAAAGACAACAGCTGGGAATGACAGATTCGAGGCACCAAAGTGTGATAAAGGGCCTGTTGTGTACCCGAAACCATGCGTGACTCTGGGGATACAAAGACCCAAGTGAAACCCCCTGCCTTTCAGGAACTTCCCTTCTAATGAAGAGAAACAACACTTTTACAGGTAGTCCAAAATAAAGAAAATACAGATTAAATTTGAGGAGAGATAGCTAACAAGGTTGAGTAAAGGGGAGGGGATGGTCAGAAAAGGTCTCACATAAAAGGTGGCACCAAAGTCTTGCCCAGTTGGAAGCTGGAGCTTGTGTGCCTAGGAGTAAGGGCACTTACCCATTTAGCCCCATGGTATCTTTGCTTGATGAAAGGGGACAGAAGTATCACTTTTAAAACCAGGGTGACTTCAAAGGTAGCTTATCAAGTGGACACAATCTTTGCTTTAACTGGAGGAACAATTAGCAACATGATCTTTGATGTGAAGGGGCATCTCCATTTCAGCAATCATCAGCTACTAGTTGTCTGTCTGACCTGGGCTTAAAAAGCAGCTCTCAGTTTTGAGTCTCCCTGGGAGGCCTGAGTGAACTGAATAGCAGATCTCACAGATAAAGAATTATCTCCTTGACAAAGATGCTTTCCTTACAACCGTCTGAAGAACAATTATTATTATGCCAATTTTTAGGTGAGGTTCCGAGAGATTAAATGATCTTGTGACTCATGATCAAATAGCAAGTAAGAGACAGAGGTGGAGATTTGGACCTAGGTGTCTGATTCAACATCCAGGTCGATTCCCTGTTCTACTCTCCTTCCCTGGATAAGTCAGCAGGAAATGACCTTCACCATTAGCTGTCTTGGCAGTGAAAGTCATCTTTACAAGCCTGTAGCAATAAGTTGGAAGCACCAGGCTTGTGAATGATCTCATCTTTTAGGTATAACATTTTTCCTCCATTTAAAAATATTAGACAGGAAGATGTGCATATCCTATGGAAGAACATCAAAATGTGTCCAGGATTCATGGTCTTACCCTGAGATCTCTGAATTTTTTACTATTTTTTTAATACTTTGGTCACTACATTTCAGTGTAAGTGATTACTTTTGCAATTCTATGTATTTTATGAATTTACAAAATGATCTAAGAAGGGCAGAGTCTAACTTGACTGCTGACTGATGACAAAGGGTCAAGAATGCACAAAAAAGATGAAGAACCCCCTGGTTCTAGAAGATAATGGGACATCAATTACTTTGAATGCCAAGCAACCTCCATTTTAAACATTTTTCATCTTCATTCTGAAGCCAGAGTTGAAGAGGGAGGCCTCTCATCTCACCTCATCACCCCTGGGTATCACTATGTCAACTTAGAGTCATGACAAGATGCACAAAACTTAGGTGTCCAGACTCTAACCCCTATGTTCTAGACTTCTCAGTGGCATAAAGAAGAAACAGTCAGATTTGGAGTGAGGGCAGTTTAAGTTTCAATGCTGCCCGAGATACTTTCTAGTTATGTGATCCTTGCAAAGTCACTGTATTTTAGCCAAGCTTTCCAATGTGTGAAAGGGGGATGCTTAATAGCAGTTATCTCATAAGACTATTGGGAGAATCCAATGGAGTAAACCCAGAAGGACTGGTTTTATTGTTGGGATTAACCCTAACCATGCTATCATTATTATCTATTGTAGTTACTATGTCGAGTGAGCCTAGATTTTCTATTCTTCCCATCTTCCTGAGCATCTGGAAACCTTTTTGACCCAAGACCATTGCCCTCCAAGCTAAGCCTGGGCCTCTTAAGACCCAGTCCTCAGAGAGCTGGCCTTTGAGTCAAGAAGTCCTGACTCTGACACTTTCTGTATAAGAAACACAAGTGTCAGTTCCCAAAGGCTGAGATGAGGTCAAGGCAGGAGTTTACACACTGGGGATCCCCCTGCCTACATGGATAAAATCATAGATCTAGATTCAAAACAATAAAAAAAAATACTTGAGGGGCAGCTAATTGGTACAGTGAATAGAGCACCAGCCCTGAACTCAGGAAGATCTGAGTTCAAATCTGACCTCAGACACTTGATATTTACTAGTTGTGTAACCACAGGCAAGTCACAATTTATTGCCTCATAAAAACAAAAATAAGAGAAAACAAAAAAAGTTAATATGGTCAATGAGTTGAATAAATGGCAGCCCCCCCCCCCCCGAAATAGTATACCTTAAGCATTCTGATAATGGATCTGGATATATCAAATTGGCAATCTAAAACATATTTTTTTACTTTCCTTGCATAAAAATTTGGAGAATTTCAAATATTACAGATTCTCTAGTGACCCACAGGTAGCCGCATACACAATCCTTAGTAAAAGTCTTACCGTCCACAAGTCCCAGGGCAATGTCTAAAAAGAAAAAAAAAAGAAATGTCAATTCACTTAAAACAGAGAATATGGGGATGACTGGATCAAAGGGCTCCTTGTCAAGCAGCCACTGGGCTTCTCCAAGGGGTTGTGGGTGGGGGAATTGCTTTATTCATTGTGTCATATCAAAACTTCAAAGTAAGAAAAGAGTATGGATAATGAAGCTTTGCATATCTGCCCTGAAGAAGAGCAAATCTCATTGAATTCAGCACCACAACCCTTCCTTATTCTACCTTAGGCACTTAAAGCACAAACCTGAACCGGGCACATCATCTGAATTTACAATCCATAGTAATGCAATTAGTCAACCAGCAAGTATTTATGAAGTGTTTATGATAGGTCAGTCACTATACTTGCTGCTGAGATTATGAAGACAGAAGTGAACTAGTCCCTTCCCTCAAGGAGTTAAAACATAGATTGGAATTTCTGTGTACAGACAACCTGACCCAGAGAGGCAGGGAGGAGGTAATCTCTAGTTGGGAGGTTCAGGGAAGGCTTCATGGGGGAGGTCACATCTGAGCTGAGCCTGGATGAAGGAGGCAGAGGAAAGACAGAAGAGCTCTGATCCTCAAAGTATAGAAACAGTAGAAGGCAGATGGTATGAGGAATGGCCACTATTCCAGTTGGACTGCAGCCCCCAGAGAATAAGATGGGGGACTAGCTTGGAGTCAGATCATGTGGGTTCCTTGAATAACAAATTAGAATTTGGATTTTATTTGGTGGAAAATGTGGAACCAGGAGAGATTTTTCAGTAGGAAGAACAGGATAACATGGAAAAGCAAATTCTCTTAATAAAGAGAATTAGATCAGATGAAAGGGCTACTCAGAAGGGAAGTGAGTTCTCCCACATGGGACGCAGAGCCTGGATGGCCACTTTCCAGCTCTGTGGTAGAGGAAAGGGAGGGCAAGATGATCCTTGAAGTTCCTTTCCATATTACTTTCTGTCCTGTGCAATAGGAAGGCAACTTAGCAGAGGAAGAGGAAAGAAGGGCTGTTAGCTTGAACCACTCTCTATTATATGAAATTCAGTTCACCATTCTTTTTCCAATATTTCCAAAAAGATGACATTGTTCAATTTAACTTCTGCTTTAAAGCCTCAAGTTACATTCAGTTCTTCTAATTAAAGGGTAATTGTAGAATTTCCCTATAAGACCTTACATTATATTAGTGGACTTCTAAAAATCTTTATCCACAAAGTTCAGGGTGTCACCCTTCACTTTGAGTGGGGAGTCAAGGGTTTGGGGAATCATGAAAGGGATGGCTTTTTCTAGGCATTATGTGTCTGAGGTTCAGCACCAGGGTCAGCACCTGGCCATCTGAGTCTGTGGTCTGTGGGAGAGATTTCTTGTATTCCTAATGAAATGTTAAAGTCAACTAGCAGAGGAGAAAACTCAGAAGGACACTTTGGCCTCCATTACTTTAGTGCCCTCATTTTCAAATGCCAAGATCAAGAAATTCACTTTGGAGAGAATATAATACAGTGACTAGAGCACTTGGATCTGCTATCATCAAGACCTGGGTTTGAATCCTACCTCAGATAGTAGCTCATTGTCTTAACTTTTCTGGGCCTCAGTTTTCTTATCTGAAAGGTGAGGAATATGAAGTCAAGGCTCTTTATGGTCCTTTCTAGCAATGACTCTATAATTCAGTGAACTTATCTGAGTCTAAGGTGAAAACTCCAGGGCTTGGATCCTAGTTTATTCCTATTTTCCAATCCCTAGCACACTGAAGTGTCTAAGATGACCAGTCTTAGTACTTTCTCACATTCTGACACCTCTGACCTTTACTAAAGACAACAGCATAGACTGGAAAATTTCAAACTCCATTTAACTAAAAATTCTGTCTGAATGAAGCTCCATCTACAAAACATAAGGACCATTTCTATTTCCCCAGGACACAATGTCTTAATATTTATATTGCATAAGAGCTCATGGGTTAACTAAGCTTATAATACTCATCGTTTTCTTTAGAGAAAAAGGCCATTTGATACCCTGTCTATCAGTCCTAGGCATCATTAAAGGATGGACTTACTATTGGGGACAGAAGGCCAAGATCCCAAGATGGAGAGCTCTGTTAGTAGGAATATTAATCCCAATTTCTGAGGAAAAGGGATGGGTGGAGTTTAATTTAAATGGGGGATGGGAAACTATGCTCACATAATGAAGAAAATAGGACAGTGTCTTGGGATTACAAAACTTCATTCTTTCCTTAAAAAAGGAAACAGATGTCTGCCTAGAGTTCAGCCATAAAGATGGAATAGAAAAGTCTCTGCAGAGATTACAGATCCATTATTGTAAAACATGGTAGAGATGCTTGAATCGAAGTCCTCATAAGCAGGAAATAAGAGGGCAATTCTGTGGTTACTGTCCTTTGTTTTACTTCAGTGGAGTCTCTTTTACTGCTTATTTAGACCAGTTGGAATTAGAGTAGAAGAATCAGCAGAGGGCACTTACATAAAGAAAAAAAGCTTTTATGGAATCCAAAGGTGAGAAAGCACCATTTTGTGTCCTGTTCCAACTAAGGATTGATAGGAAAAAAGAAGTGATTCCCCTGATCCAAGCAGTCAACAAAAGTGCTATGAAAATCACCCTTGTAGCATCTCTGAACCCACTTTGGAACTGTCCTGGAATCCCTGACTCAATAGAGCTTTAGACAGAGAAAAAAGCCCAAGGAGATGTCATGCCACCTGGATACAATCTCTACTGAAACAATAATTTCCTAAATAAGAAAGGCATGGGGTATATATTAAGTCAACTCCCAATTCTGTTTAGGCATGCTGGCCAAAATTACTTTGCTAAATTACATGCTCATTGATGTCTTACACTCTTTCCATCCTTCCTTTGCATTGAGCAGGGAAATTATTTAGAAGCCCACATGGGATATTTCTCTTTAGTACAATACCCAAGAAAGGCATCTCTACTTGTGAGGGAAAAGCCAAGAAGACTTCACAGTGAGGGACTGTGACTGCAAGGAAAAGCCAAGACTTCAAGTTGAGAGGAGAAGCATATTAGCATCTCTTAGTTTTTCCAGAAGGGCTCAATTCTTTGGTTTAAAATAAGTCCCTACAGATAGATCTACACTTGAGTATATTTCTTCAAATATAATTTAGGGTAAGATAAATTAAAAAAAAAAGATCTGTTATTTTGGATGAACCAGTCCTCCATTTCTTTTTTCTTTATTCTGATAGCTAAGAAAGGGTTCAGATCCCTAGAAAATCGTTCTCTGGCAAGGATCAAGGAAGAGAGAGAACTACAACTAAGAGCCTTAAAGACACACTGAATCCATCATGGTTGAACTAGAAAAGCGATTGGGGGTGAAGAAAACAGCAAAGTAAGTGGGCCATAGCTCTCTCAGAGACAGTTGCCTTCTAGGCGAAGAAGGGAGAAGACAATGGCTTATGGGAAGGGGGATTCAAGTCACTAGGGTCAAAGGTATTGATTCCCAAACATGGTTCTGTCTCTGCCCTGTGTTCTAGTTGTTTCAAATAAATCATCCCTAAACAGTCAGGAATAGGAGAGATTAGCTATAAGGACAGAGAAAAGACTTGGAATTTCATAGGTAAAGAGAATTCCCAGGGAAAGAAAATCCCTCTACCAATTCAGGTTGTCAACTTTTCAGCAATATAGGTCTTGGAGAGGAGCTAGGAGAGGTCCCTGAGAGGCAAAGTTACTCACCCATGAAAACACAGCCAGTTTGTCTTAAAGGAATGACTTAAACCTGGAGTCTTTTTATTTGTAACCCAGGCCTCTATCCACTACAGTACATTTCTAGCTTAAAGGAACTTTTGCAGAATGAGAAAACCAACAGGATATAATGGTTTGGGGATATGTAGATGGTTTCTCTTTGTTCACCTTCCCCTTAGGAAAAAGAGATCCATAGTGGGGGGAAGGGTAGCCTGGGGTAGGGGTGGGGTAGATAATGGGACCTGGAAAGAACAAAATCCTATTTATAAATTGACCAATCATGGTCCTTGTTAGCTAAGAAGTGATAAATGGGTGTCTGAACTTGCTAACTCCACAACCTTCTTCTTCCTTCTCCTCTAAAAACAAATCCCCTACCTGAGACATGGGCGAATGGGTGATTCCTGCTGATCCCACTGGTGTAATGTCCGGCTTGAAAGGATCGAAGTCCAGATCAAGCAAAGACTCTTCTTTCTTTGGCTCAGGAACTTCATTCTGTTAAGGAAAATGTCAGGGACTTGAAATTGATATCAAGAATTGGTTTGGCTCAGGCTTCCCTGCTTACATGGCCATGCATGGCTTCCCAAGCCTAGAGTGAGGAATGGATGCCCTGACAAGTGACCAGAGGGCTCCTCTAGTATCTGTGTTGCATTAAATGTTCCAAGAACCAAGTTCCAAGTTCTAGTAACAAGTGGGGGTAGGGTAGGGGAAGGAGATACAAAAAAGGGAAAAAAGAAATGTATAGGATAACTTTATTATATATTTAGAAGGAATAGTAAGTTGTATATAATAGATTACAATGATCTTTTTATTATACTGTATTATAGAAAAGCTTATTTTATTCAATAAATTAAAAATAAAATAAATAAAATTTTTAAAAAGTATTAAGGAAAAGGCTTTGGTGCATTAAATTTCTCCTCTATGGGGGATTTTCAGAATACCTCAGACAAGAATCCCATAGGATGGGAAGACCTGAAGGGATTGCTAATCACACCAGGAAAGGGACTACCCAAATTAATGGGACCAAAGAACCAATTCAATCCAACCAAATAAATCATTATTAAGCACTGACCAGGCTGGGTGGTAGGCACTGGGACTACAAGGATGCTTTCACTGGACTTTTATTCTTCTAGTCTGATACAAGATGTGCATACACAAAGTCATCTAAAATATGTGCAAAGTAACTTTAGAAGGTGGTGAGCCTACAACAGCTGGAAAGGTGATCAAGAAAGGTGTAGACCAGGGAGTCATTTGGCCTAGAATGTAGAGAGAGGGAGGCATAGTAATTTGCAAGAAAAGACAGGTTGGTGCTAGATTTTCTGTGAGAGACAATAGGCAGCCATTGACACTTCTGGATCAGGGGAGTGATTTGGTCAGACCTTTATGTTAGGATCCATAAGACCTCAAATTCAGCTTGTTCTTTTGCTCAAATTTAATCAGTTAAAGTAACAAAGGCAAAGAGCAATCACTGCCAACCAGATCTTAAACAAAAATGATCAGGTCAACTCCCTTCTCTGGATGTGCGTTCAGTCATGTTTTTGTATTTCCTCTTTGTCTATGTTTATTTCTCCGGCATCAAGAGTTGCAGTTATTCCTGGGTCAGAATCACACAAGGTACTAGTGTTTGGAAATGCCCCCAATAGTAAATGTGTGCCTTGTAGGAGGCCTGTAAGAGATGGGCTTGGCCATACAATTCTCTCACTAAGCAGCAAAAAACAAGGAAGTATAATTTAGGAGTTATCTTGGTGAATAAATCAAAGGAAAAATAGTTGCTAATTTTGGTCCGTTCCCCACACCCATATGTCAGTTTTATTGGAAATGATGACATCCTCCTATCTTCTTCAACTCAAAGGCTTTTCATTGGCTCCACTTTGGATGCTCCTTTGCAATAACTGAGCTGGAAGGAGTTGCCTGAACTCTCATTGAGATTTAGCCTCCCAAAGATCAGAGATATCCCAAAGCTCAATGTTATTATTATGAAAATAGGTCAGGTAGACACTCAGGGCTCACTGGCAGGGGCCCTCTGATCTCATGCAGACAAAGTATACAATGTAAGCTCATCACTCATGTCATTAGGAAAGAGCTCAACAACAATTTGATTGAGAAGAGAAAGTTACTTTTAAATAAGTTTCAAGATGCAATAGGCTTTTCAATTTATTTTATTGAATGGGATAATCTGGACTCCTGACTGCAATCTATTAGATTATCCACTAAACTGTTGGGAGAAAGAGAGATGGGGCTATGGGCTAGCAACCATGTTTCAAGGAAAGATTCTAAAGCTACCACCAACTGGCAATTGTAATATCCTCATAACTTGAGAAAATGTGAACACGAATTTTGTAGAATCACAGAATTTTAAGTTTTGGGGGTCTTTGATAGGTCTAATAATGAGTAATTTATCTAATTTACTAAGGTTAAGACAAAATTTGAACCCAGATCTGGCTCTCAGCATATAGATATAGATATAGATATAGATATAGATATAAATATAGATATAGATATAGATATAGATATAGATAAAGCTATTCCTCTTGAGTTTAGGGTTATTATTATTATCATTATAATTTATTATTATTGATGTTGTTGTGATTATTATTTTTTGAGAAGATCGACTTCGTCACCCTTATTCCCAACCAAATGAATTTTGGTCATAATTGATGGGATAGAATCCAAACCAAGGGACCATGACCCAAATATCATGAATTCTGTGTGTCTACAACAGAGTTGTTTCAATGCCACTTCATGGCTTTCAAAATTATTTATTCAACTCCAAAAAAACTTTGATTACACTTTACACAGGTTTGCCCTCCAACCTGCCCTTCCTCTGGGACACTCCCTTCATAGGTTCTCTTCCCAATGTGAGGGGGGCCTTCCTTACTTTTCATTGACTATCATGAGGATTTCAATGGAACAACCCCAACTGTCCACAGCTTAGGTCTTGCTCTTGTTTCATTAAACTTTAAGATGATTTTAGTGACTTTCTATATATCCTGGGGTTCACGGGACTTGGTCACACCAGCAACATCTTCTCAACCTTTACTAAGCATACAGTAAATGCTGACCTCATTGTAATATGTTTGTGAAACCTGGACAGTCTACCAGTGCCATGAATTGCTTCCATTTAAATTGTTTTAGGAAGATTCTGAAGATCACCCGGCAGAAAAAGATACCAGACACTGAGGTCCTTTCTTGAGCTAAATTGCCCAGCATTCCAACATTGCTCCAGAGAGGGCAACTACGATAGACTGGGCAGGCTGTTAGAATGCCAGATGTACGCTTGCCAA
This sequence comes from Macrotis lagotis, assembly GCF_037893015.1. Taxonomy (NCBI): domain Eukaryota; kingdom Metazoa; phylum Chordata; class Mammalia; order Peramelemorphia; family Peramelidae; genus Macrotis; species Macrotis lagotis. The sequence continues at coordinate 188,529,855 of NC_133665.1, forward strand.
AAAAAAACCACAACTATTTTATAGAGAACTCACAGTGGGCAAGTGCTCACAAGGGGGTCAGAAGAAGTTATACTGAGACATCCTGAAGGTCTCTTAAGGACTTTTGAATTGATTATATAGCATGGGAGACCCTGGTCCAGGACCACCCAGCATGGTGTACCCTCATCACTGAAGGAAGGTGCTGTGTTCTTTGAGGAAGGCAGAATGGAAGTAGTTCAAAGGAAATGTGACATACATAAGTTTGGAGTGAGAACTATTTGTGATCAATCTATAGAACCTCCAAGCTCATATTGGTCTGATTAACCACAGTAGATCAGGGTAGGGATGTCATTTTGGTCTTTGTCGATAACGAAGAACAAGACCCAACAATATGGAATGCACTATGAGGCCACTAGATGGTGCAGTGGATAGAACACTGGCCGTGGCAGCAGAATGACTTCAATGTGAATCCTGTGAATTCTGCCCTCAGTACCTTCCAGTCCAGTTTTCTACCAAAAATGTGGTAGGGCTTATTAAATAGTAGGAAGCATGGCTTAGGGAAAACATTGTACCTTTGGAGGAGACATATCAGGAACTATACTAAAATGTATCAAAATAGCATCTCATGGCAATGTGTGCTTCCCATATGACTTTCTGTGAAGGGCCATCTTGCATCCCCAATGTGGGAGGAGTGGGATATTAAAGGACCAGCCTTCCCCAGACTTCATTTTTTTGAGCAATCTTCTATAGCTGACCTATATCCAGATTGAATAGAGAATAAGCTACAGACCAGAATGCTTGGAATGCTTTACAGTCTCCTTCGGACAATATTTTCTCATCAGAGACTTGCCCCTACAAATTAGAACTAGGAGCAAAGACCATGACTCTGGACCTAGAGATGGCCCAGGAAAGCCAAGAGAATGACAAACTATCTGGAATGTTTCCATTTTATATTTTGCTTGCATTCATGGCTTCGACAACAAGGGGATGCTATAGGCAAAACCCTGACATTTTTAAGCATATTAAATGCTCAAAACCTGGACTCTAATATAAGGAATTCTTATTTTTCCTGAAGGTTAGGAACAGGACATGGTGACATCTCTCAGGCTATCCTTGTGGACGAGATGGGAAGAAGGGGGGGGGGGGGTTGGGTGATAATCCAGTCGAGTGGAGTAGAGATCAGCTAAGTTATTGAATGCAAACAGTCATCATTCATCGAACAGTGTCAGTGAATAGAAGAAGGCTGGCACTCCAGACTATCTGATAGAGGTGAGGGATGGAACTGGGAACTGTCCACTAAAAGACAAGGAGTGAATGGGAAAAGATACTATCTAAGAATGAAGAAAGGGGAAAAGCAGCTAACTGACCCAATTTACAGTCTAGGGTCTCTCAGAGAGAACCATGTTGTACAGATATCTTAGGGAAGAATAAAAGGCAATGAATCAATTACTCATTAACTATCCAATTTTCTCTTTCCTCATCCCCTGCCATGAGCAAAAGAAGAGTGAATGTCAGATCACCGGTGGGATGGAGGATTTGAATAGAGGACCACAGAACCAAAGATAAAGACTTGGAAAGGATCTCAGAGGCCATTTCCTCTAACCCCCTCATTTTATAAAAAGAAGAAATTGTAGGAACTGTTTAACTGTAGGAAAGTTAAGTGGATTTTTCGAGGTCACAAAGGCAATATCAAACACAGAATTTGAACCTGGGTCCTTTGACTCTAGATCTGGTTCCATTCTCACTTGCTTTACAAAGGGAAATGTCCCAAAAGGTAGATGGGCACTTGGTAGAGATTTCGGAGGAAGTTCATTTATTGAGCAAGAAAGAGACCCATATACTTTTTCATGATAACATTAGATAGAGGGGAGGAGGTACAATAATTGATAGAGGAGATGTATTAATCTGTCATGTTAATCTAGACCTTGCTAATGTCTAATTGATGAACAGTTTATCATTAGTTCTGAAATGCTGCTGCATTTGGAGCCTTCTGTTTACTTAGGTCACACTGTAAGAATCATTCCTGGTATCTTTTTTTAAAAAAATGTTATCATATAAGAAAGCCAAACTGGTGTTATTTTCATTCTGGCTTATTGGAGAGGAAAGGGGAAGAATGGTTCATCACCTTTCAGGAACAGACCCAGAACAGCTGGAAGATGGAGAAACCAGGAAACCAGGAAAGCTCTTTTTCCTTCTAAGATCCTAACCATCACAATATCATCCTTCTCGACACTCAGGACCATAATCAATTTGACTTACTATTGAAAGCTCTTTTCATCCCAGTTTTCACCTAGTTTCCCAAACTGCTTCATTATCTCTCCTGGCCTCAGCTTCCTGATTTGTAAAGTGTGGAGTTTGGACCTGATGACCGACTTGACCCCTTCCAAAGTTAAATCAATAACTTTAATGTCCTTAATTATGCCCAATGGGCTTACTAGCCACTCCCTAAAGTCAGTATACCTTATCTCACCCCTGGACCACTTGTTCCTCATGGCTAGTCAGCATGTTTTCCTCCCTTCTGTCTCCTAGAATCTCTAGCCTCTTAAGACTTTGACAGCATAATGTTCTGGAAAGGGGACTGTGCCTGAAGTAACGGAATGTGAGTTCAAATTTCTCTTACCTTCCTTCCTCCCTGTGTGATGTAGGGTGAGACATTTTACCACTCTCCACTGCAAAATGAGAGGGTTAAACTCTCCCCTCACAGGTACTAGAGTCCCCTACTCTAATTACTTTGTATATCCTTATCTCTGTAGCTTCCCCTCAGAAAAGTGCAAGTTTCTTGAGGACGGGGGTGTTTCTTTTTGTCTGTGTAGACACCTAACAGTGTTTAGCCCTTAATCTATATATATATTGCAATGAAATAAAAATAAAATCTCTAAGAGTCTGAGGGTCTACAAAATGGTTTATTATCTTGACAATGAGATAAGATTCTTGCTTCTAATCATTATATTTTGCAGATAAAGAAACTGAGGCTGATAGGTTAAGTCACATTCCAAGAATCACAGAGCATGTAATGTCTAAGGCAGGAGATGGATGTATTCAGGTCTCCTGGAATCCAAGTCTGGTATTCTATTCTTTAGATGCCAGTGAAGTCTCTGCCAATTTTAATTCTCTGATCCCATGGCTTCTGCAAAAACAAACCTATCTTTTCTGTTCAAAGGAAAGGCCCATTTGCAGAAAAACCATTTAAAGAATTAATTGGAACTTATTTAAATAGGACATTCTCTGTAAAGCAAACACATAAAATATGTTTTTGGGGGGAGAAAAACCCATTTAGATCCATGCCAGTGTTTTAATTTTCAATATCCTGTTTCCCCACAGCTGCTCTCGAATCTTCCCTTTGTAATTCTGCTTATTCTTTCCAATCTATTCATCCGAGTGTTGTTAAAAATAAATGAATGCTCCTCATTGCTTCAATGCACTCGTTCCTCACATAGCATAGCTCGGTATGCAATTTTGCCAACCGAAACAAGTCAAATGTAATATAGGTACCCTTGAGTCCAGCAACTTCACTAGAGAACGGTCCAATTACACCAGTTATAAAGGGAAGGGGCCTGATTGTTTGTTATTAGGATGTATTCTAGAAGACCATAAGCATGGAGCCATGGGGTTGGCACAGCAGGTAGAGCACTGGCTCTGGAGTTAGAAGGACCTGAGTTCAAATCTGGTCTCAGATACTCAATAATTACCTAGCTGTGTGACCGTGGGTAAGCCACTTAATCCTACTTCCTTGGGAGAAAAAAAACAAAAAAAATAACCATGGAACCACAAGGAACCATGGAGGTTACCAAGGTGGATGATAGTCATAGATCTGAAGAAAAGTGGTGCCTTTGGAAAAAAGATGGATCTATATGCTGGTTGTGTACCCCACCCTTCCCCATATCTTATCTCTTATAACCCAGATGGCACTGTTATTGCACTCATCCTTGTGCAAAAACAAAGAGAACTCTCTAGTTACCAGCGTTGTGAATTATCCTTTGTCTATATATTTAAAGAGTTGGAGGGGGTGCAAGGAAATAATAATGTCAATGATGGCAGAAACTGGCACTTCTATAGCAATTGAAATCTTGCGAAACACTTTATAGCCAAAAACAACAACGTCTCTGTGAGGAAAGGACTATCAGTATTTTTATCCCCATCTTATAAATGAGGACATTGAGGCTCTGAGAGGTGTCCATGGACACATGGGAGGCTCACAGGATCATAGAATTATAGGTTTAGAAATGGAAGCACTTAGAAGGTCATCCAGTTAGAAGGTAATGGTTTTTCTGAAGTATACAAAAACTCTCACCTCCAAAAGGGGCTGATGGATACGAGTTAACCCAAAACTAAAGCCATCTGTATTTTTACACCACTGGGTCTCTTGTACCATTTTTCAAACCAATGGGCGTAACCCTCATATCCAGATCTTGGTTGACAGCAAAGGGATCTGTAGCAGGATCAGAAATCTAAAGCTAAAAGAGATCTTTGGGGTCATCTTGCCTAATCCCCTCAGAGATCAAGAGAACAAAATTTGCTCATGTTCACACAAGTGCTAAGTAATAAGGGTAGGACTTAAACTCAGATCATTTGACTTGAAAACCAACAAACATTCTACTGCACCAATAATTCAAATAGTAAAACATCCTGGTTTTGTATATTTTAAATAAAAGTGATCTTTCTGGTCTGAGTTAAACCAGCTGGGTTGCTATCTCAGTCCTTCACTCTGCATGTGACAATAGTATCAGATATAATTAGGAGCAATCTTCTAATCTTGTGCTCCCATCCATCTGCTGCTAGGGTTTGCTAATCGATTAAGGAAAGTATCAAAACTTCCAAGCCACAAAACATATCAAGAAATAAAGGAAACAAAGCAAAAAAGTCAATGGCACCTAGTTTAGAACCATGAAATTGCAGAATGGGGAAGGCCCTCAGTGGGCATCTAGGCTAACCTGGAGGAAGGAAGAATTCCCTCGACACCTCACCTAAGTCGCCTTGGTTTGAAATCTTCTAGTGAGGAAGGACTCTGTCCTACCCAGGCAGGTCATTTCTACACTGGAGAAATGAAAATTGAGGAAGCTTCCCCTAACATTATGGCTCCCTATAATGGCACTCCACTCCTAGCTTTTTCCTTTGAAGCCAAGGAGGACAAGTTTATGCCACTTCAAAAAGAGAGTTCTTCAAATACTGTCATGGCTTCCCTGCATCTTGTCTTCTCCAGGCTTGGAGTTCTCAGTACTGATCCTCATGTTCAAGGGCCTTGGGAACTTCAGACCCTTTCTTGGAGTCACCAACCTATTAGTATTAATTATTATTATAATTGTTATTACGGTTGCTGCTGCTACTACTACTACTACTACTAGTATTACCACTTCTGCCACTGTGGTTGATGCTGCTGCTATTGATGTTATTGCTGCCTCTACCATCACCAGCGGCAGCAATATCTCACATTGATGTCATAATCTAAGGTTTTCAAAGTGTTTTACATAAGTTTTTTCTCCCAGCAACTCTATGACGTAAAATTTTCATTTTAGATATTAGGAACCCAAGGCCCAGAAAAGTGAAGGGGTTTCCCCAGGACCCCCAAAGGATGGTCTAAGGCTGATTTTCTTCAGGACTCTGAGTCCAGCCTCTTGATCATCTTGCTTCATATATAAATGTACTTCAGTAAGAAGACTTATGGGGTTGTTGTTTACTGTGATGCCATTATACTATTTGTAAGGAAGACTCTCCACTTGCCCTTTCTTCTAGGCTTCTTAATTTCCTGGCCTTGTTCTTGCCATTGGCTTCTGGAGCCATAAAGCATGGCCTGGAGAACATAACCCTTTCAGCTCTGGAGCTCCTGTCCTGGGATCTCACTATCCTCATTGCTGAATGCCTCGTATTGCCTACTCCATTCAGGCAGGCTCTAGCCATGTCTCACTTTTCTTTCCACTCATCTTGAGAGTGCCCTTCTTGCTGCAAGCATACCTTCCATTATCCCTCATCACTTTCCACTCTGGATCGATCATTAGATCAATATGATCTCTTCTATTGCAAAGGCTGTGTCAACCTACTACTCTATGGCTCTACTTGGAGCATCTGAGGGACACTATAGTGAGTGCCAGGCCTGGAGTCAGGAAGAAGATGCAATTTCCTCAGTTCAAATACAAACGCAGACACTCACTAGTTATGCGGTCTGGGTGAGTCACTTAACCCTGTTTGCCTCAATTCCCTCCTCTGTGAATGAGCTAGAGAAAGAAATGGCAAGTTATTCCAGCCTTTCTGCCAAGAAAACCTCAAATGAGAGTGGATAGGATGAGTTGGACATGATGAAAATCACTGAACAACAACAAAGAGCTCTACTCATGATTCCTACGATGTCCCAAACCAAAAATTATCCCTATCTGACCATCACTCCCCCATATATGTTTCTTTTCACCTATTAAAATAAAGGCTTCTTGTGGACAGAGGCTGCCTTCGAGTCCATATGTGCATCTCTAATGCTTAGCCATAGTGCTTGGAACATACCAAATTCCAAAAGATAAATAATTTTTCACTCAACCCTCAGTCCTGCCACCCATCCATCCATCCATCCACCCATCCATCCATCCACCCATCCATCCATCCATCCATCCATGCATCCAGACCACTGGTGTGTTCCTAACTGGCTAGGTGGTATGAGTAGCTGCTAAAAATAATTATTGCGGGAGAGTGAGAAAGATCTGTGGTCACTTGAGTTTGGAAAGAAATGTATGAGTTCTGCCTCAATCTCCAGAGTATTTAGAGCAGAAACAACATTAAAAGGAGCCCAGACCACTAAATCCTGTTCTTCAGTTCCTAATCATGCCTGAATGAATTAAACGTTTCTTAACCTAAAATAGGGACGGCTCTCCAGAGATGCCAGAGCTGCCTCTAGACTGTCCAGAATTAGCGGCAGCCTCCACATAAGCCACTCACTTTCCATTTTCTCTTGAAATCCAGACAATCTGGATACAGTCAGGGAATGACCCAATGCTAACCCCAAGCTGAAATAGGTAGTCATTCCAGCAGCTCTCACACCTCATCTCCTTGGGACCTTTTCTTCCTTTGTGGGCACATGAAGCTATTCTGACTTGACTTGTGCTGGCACACACACACACACACACACACACACACACACACACACACACACACACACACACAACACCTAAGCATAGGGAGCCCTGCCTGCCCCACCCTCACAGACTTACACACTGACCTGAGATGGAGTTGTCACACTGATTTCTGGGACAAAGTTGTCCTCAAAGAGGCTGATAATGTTCTCTTGTTGCAGCTCCTTTGTGGGTGTGACTTTGGGCAAAGGTGGGACAGGTGGCCCTTTCCGCAGCTGGAAAAAAAAGAATGAAAACAATCAATTTGTATAGTCAAAACCTATGACCAAGCCAGGTCTGCAGAAATGGTTTCTTGGGTTTAAGTCTTCCTACAGAGCACTCACTGTGCCTTGTTATGGACCTCCAATTTCATTGGCCTTGGGGTCTCTCAAAGTAGAAACTCCCTCTGATTACCTGAATTGCAAATAGCCTCTGGCTTTTCAATTAATTAATCAATTAATAAGAATTTATTAATCACCTCCTGTGGTAGCAAAAATCCTAGAACACTTGTCCTCAATGAGATTATATTCTGCATTTTAGAGATAAAAATTCAAGACATAATGCAATAGAAATATTTACATAAGAACAAAATAGGAATGTGTTTGGCCTGACTATTCATATTTCTTGCAAGAATTTCTTTAAAATTTACTAGTGTGGGAAGGAGAGAAAATTTGTCTGGGATAAAGAGATGTGAAGTGACTTGTCCAGGGTGACACAACTTGGACATGTTCGTGGCAGGATGTGCATGTTGGTCTTCCTGGTTTCAAGGCTGGGATGACCCCTGGGACACCAACTTTCTCTTCAAAAGGCCTTTCCAATATCCCCATGCTATAGACAGGAGGAAGGAAGCACCAAGGAACACTGAAGCTGAAGTTGGAAAGGGCCAGGTTCAAATCCCATTTCAGAAAGATGTACAATGCTGGGCAAAAATCTGAGCTCCAGTTTCCTCATCTGTTAGACTAAACTGCTTTGAAGATCCCTTTTGCCTCTAAATCTATGCTCCTGCAACATCTCAGCTCTCACTGAATTACTTTCAGAGGGAATTCTCTTCATTTCGTATCTCAAGGATGCAGGAAAAAACAGCTTTTGTTTCCTAAAGGGCTTTTCAGGTTCCCCTCCCACCCCATTGACTTGAAGTTTTCGACAATTACTGAAGGGTGGAGGGCTGAGTTTGACACCAGAAAAATTTGAGCTCTAAATCTGCCTATGAAACATTCTGGCTGCATGACCCAGGGTAGGTCCTCTCTAAGACAGTAATGCACCTACACATGAGTTTCACACTTGAATCAATGGAAGAATTATCACACCAAATATTTGTGATACTAGTGAAATCACAGGTCTGGACCAAATTACAAAAGCAATTGGAGAGAACTCTGGTAATTGATTTCCAACCCTACCCTCAAACAGCGAATGGTCATTTTTTTTTATCAGTTTACTGACCTTTCACCCAACAATTAAGGGTATATTCAGCAAAAACTAACCTTGTTAGTTACTCTAGATGGTACAAGATTCTGAAAAGTGACTTAACTGCTATCAAGATCAAGGGCAACTAAGCAGCACCATAGTGGATAGAGTGCCAAACCTGGAGTCAGGAAGACTCATCTTCCTGAGTTTAATCTGGCCTCAGATGCCTACTAGCTGTGTGACCTTGGGCAAGTCACTCAATCCTATTTGCTTCAGTTTCCTGAACTGGAAAAGGAAATGGCAAACCAATTTAGTACCCCTGCCAAGAAAACTTCAGATGGGAGTTAATTAAAAGATACCATTGAAAATGCCTGAATAAATCCAACCATCAAAGTCAAAGAGGGAAGAATCCATGAGGGGAGATAAGCAACAGATCCAGGAGAACCCATGGGGTCCACACCAAATGTTCAGGTGGTTCAGTGAGGCAATATTTAAACTGAGCCTTAATGGGTGGTTAGGTTTTGGTGGTTGAAGAGCAAGAAGACCAACATGAAAACTGAAGAGATTTCCTGAGCAAGCATGTCGACATGGAAGCGAGCAGGGCTGAGACATGTGGGATAACTGACCACTAGAATAAGTTCATTTTTGTTCGATTGTAGAGCTTTCTTGAGGATTAGAGGGTGATCAGGCTTCACAAATAGGTCATTCTCTTAGTGATGGCCTTTTTCTGACATGCTGTGAAATACCTAAGAAATACCCTTCCTACAACCCTTCTCAGCAGTCCAGAGAGCTAGGATACCCATATTTAACAGATTATGGACTATTTTATTCCCAACCAGAGGAAGAAAAACAAAACAAAACAAAATACACAGAAAAAAACAGCCCTACCGAATCTGACGAACACTCTATTAAAAATTATCTTTTATGTATCTTTCCCTTAATCCTAATTCCTCATGCCCCAAACTACTAATTTGTAAATATGTTTAACAAAATATGTATGTAAAATGCTAATCTCACTGTCCCCACTTGAGGGGAGGCAGGTGGGAAGGAAGGGTGGAGGGAAACTTTGTAACTTGGAAATATGCATGTACAAATGGATGAAAATAAATTTTAAAAAGAAACAAAAAGAAATACCTTTCCCCTATAATAGTGACATTCAATGAGAAACTTCTCTAACCCTGCCACCACATCCTTCCTGGATCTCCCCTTATCCCCCTTACCTGTGAAGGTGACTTTGGCCGGGCTGGTGCAGGAGACGCAGGTGCCAGGGTATGATTCGGACTAGCAACCGGGCTGGGCAGGGGGGAAGGCTCCTCTGGTGGTGATGGTGTCTTTGCGATGCGAAGAGGACCAGAATCACTGGATAGAAATAAGAGAAGTGAGCATGCCACAGCCTGAACATGAGCTGGAATAGTTTTTTTTTCTCTTTTTAAGCAAAAATAAAAAAGCAACCTTCATTAATAATAATGATATTAAATCATTTTCTTATGGTCCTTTTACATTGACCAAATCACTTTCTTTCACAATAAGCTTGGGAGGTTGGTAATAAAATCATTATCCTCCATTTAAGATGAGGAAACTGAGACTCAAGGACTTATACAATTAGCAAATATGAGTCCAGACCTTCAGGTTCCAAGACCAGGGACTATCCCAATAGAACTTTAAAAATAGCTGCATTTCCAGATCTTTGGCTTCTTTATAATCCAATGTTTTATTTTATGAATATAGACTATGAATCTGAGAAAGAGTCCAGGGCTTTAGCAGACTGTTGTCCAAGGGATGTAGGACACAAAGATGTTTAGAAGTCATGACCTAGAACATGTCCTCTTATAATCCCACTGGTGTAATAACACAGACACTTCATTTTCTTTTTTTAGGTTATTGCAAGGCAAACGGGGTTAAGTGGCTTGCCCAAGGCCACACAGCTAGGTAATTATTTTAGTGTCTGAACCCGGATTTGAACCCAGTTACTCCTGACTCCAGGGCTGGTGCTTTATCCACTGCACCACCTAGACTCCCCTAACGTAGATACTTTAAACCATATTAAATGTAATATCTCCTTTATCTTCTTCTCTAGATTACATGGGGCCTTTAAAGCATAATACCTGAGACTTTATGGGGCTCTGGGGTTTGCAAAGGGTTTTCATATTATCCCAAGGACTTCTCACAAAGCCCTTGCAAGGGAAATATTTTTAATATTATCTTCATCTGCATAGTACAGGTGAAAAAATGAAGGTTTAGACAGGCAAAAACAATTTTCTTATCATAATAACAAGTAAATGCTAGTGATGGGATCTGAACTCGGGTCTTCCTGACTTCTGGCTAAATCCCCCATCACTTCTTGAAGCCACTTATTTCCTAAGTAGCACACAGCAGAAATTAGCCAAGATTCTGCCTTCCCAAATGCTTGGCCAACTGTTTTTGGGCAAATGATGTAATGCACGGGCAAAGGGTCCATAGAGTGTTGGGAAATGACCGTTCTCTGGATTTGTTTCAGTCCACTAATTGATGGGTCAAACCCAGTGGTTTGAAGTGTTCCAACTTCAAGGATATTACCCAGTGACAAAGTTGCTAAAATGGGGTCTAGAGAGATATCTGTTGATAGATATTATTAACAAGGATGTGAGGGGGCACCCTCTACTCTCTGAGTTTCTACCTAATTTAGCTTGAGGAGAAGCAATTCTAACATGGAAGCCTATGGTGATGCAGGATTTATACAGACTAAGCAGATTGAGGAAACTGAGTCCTTATGGTCTTTAGAGAAAGCAAGCAAAAACTGCCCATGATTGGGGACATTAGTCATCAATCATGTCTGCTACAAGCCAAGCCCAAATGTATGCTTTGAGAAGGGTTTCACAGAGTCCACTCACCACCTCTCTCTGGGGAGACATTGGGAAAATGAAAGAAGCACATGTTAGTAATGAGGTCTGAGCTCTCCATGACTTTCTACCCTTGAAATCATCTTTCACTTACTTTGCATTTTTTAATCTGTATATATATATATATATATATATATATATATATATATATATATATATATATATATATATATATATATATATATGATTTCTTCTCAGAGGTTATAAACTCCTTGAGGGCAGGTACTAGTTCACGTTTGTCTTCATAATCTCAGCCCAGTCCCTGACACAGAGGAGGCACTTAATACTTGCTAATGAATTTGTATCTCTTATTCCAATATTATATAAGCTCCTTGAGGGCACATATTTTTTCCATTTTTTGTCTTTGTGTTCTCAAGTACTGCCATAATGTTTGGCACATAGGAGGCACTTAAATGCTAGTTGATTGATTTAACCTCTGTGGGCACAGTGCTAAGGAAATGCTAACTGGATGGATAAATTGGCTCTTTGAGGGCAGATATTATCTTATTTCGGTTTTTGTACCCCAAGTATGTAGCAGGTTCTTAATTTTTTATTGATTGGTTTCATCCAGTTTGATATTTAAGTTTTTTAAATGATAGCTATTTGATCCCCTTCTATTTCTGGTGAGGGGGCAAGACTTGTAATTAATTTTTTCCCACCCTTCTCCAGATATAATAATAAATGATATTAATGCTGGAGGTATTGTGGGAAAACAGGTACATTAATGTGTTATTGGTGGAGCTGTTAAATCAGAAAACAATATGTAATTTTACAAATGATAAGAAGGAAAGGCCCCATAAACATCAAAGGAATACTTTTGGTTGTATCAAAGAATTGGAAATGAAGCAGAAACTCATTGAATGGGGAATGTTTCAACAAACCATGGGAAATGAATGTAATGGAAGATTATTATATGATAAGACACAATGAATAATGAATACAGAGAAGCATAGATTTACATGCAATGATGCATGTAGAGTAGCAGAACCAAGGAAACAAAACACACATGGATGACAACAATGTACGTGGGAAAACACAACCAAACACCCAAAATGAATGTTGCAAAAATACGCAGAACAAATATGGCTCCAAAGAAGAATGAGGGAGGAATCCTCCAACTCTAATTTCTCCTTTGCCGAGATGAGTGGGCAATGGTTGAGAAATATTGCACATGATTCCAGGCTTTTTAGATGAATTAATTAGTTTTGCTAATTTAAAAAATAAATCTTCTTTAAAATATTTTTTAATATGGAAAAGCTCTCTGAGGAAGGGGACATACTGTTCATCTGTTGATTCTCCAGTTTTTCCTGCCCATATCTTATTTGTCCATAGTTATCTGAACACACAAATAGACAATAGACTCTGTGAGAGCAAAGACTATGGTTTTGCCTCTCTTGGCATCCCTAGCATTCAGAACAGCATCCAGTAAGTCCTTACTCCATGCTAGATGACTGACTTCTTGTGGATCATATATCACAGAAAAAGACAAAGGGACACATTCTAGTCTAACATCCTTGTTACAGAAAGAGGTTCAGTGGTGTGTTCAACAACACCAAGGTAATCATGTCTGAAGTAGGAACTGAATCCAGATCTTAGGATTCAGTGCTCTTGTTTGTTTTTACCTGAACTTTATGACATAGGGAAGGACAGATGCCATGTTTGGGGGATTTTCAAGACAATGGGGTCAAGTGACTTGCCCAAAGTCACACAGATAAGTAAGTATTAAGTGTCAGAGGCCAGATTTGAACTCAGGTTCTCCTGACTCCAAGGCTGGTGCCCTATTCACGGTGTTACCTAACTGATCCAGATAGATGCCATTTTTGATTTTGTTTGATTTTTATTTTTTTGCAAGGCAATAGGGTAAAGTGACTTGCCCAAGGTCACCCAGTTAAGTAATTATTAAGTGTCTGAGGTCGGATTTGAAGTCAGGTCCTCCTGACTCCAGGGTTGGTGCTCTATCCACTGCATCACTTAGCTGTCCCAGGTGCTATTTTTAAAAGACAGGAACAATGCAAAATGAGCAGATACTTCCTGTCATTGCTCCGATGACAGAAAAGTCTCTCTAGAACTGTCCATGGTTCTGGAAGGGATAAGCTGTTTTGGGGAGGGCCCTGATATTTCACAGGGATATTATAGATGGGGAAAGTTGTACATAACTGGAGGAGGAAGCTTGGGTGCTATTTGGGAAAAGTAGATACACAGAAAATGCATTCATTAGGCTGAGTGCATTACTGGAGAATAGCTCAGACTAGTTCACTTGCTTTGATCTGGACCCTATACCTTCCTGCCTCCTCAAATTCACTCACACTTATCTTAAATCTCTTCTCCATCTGCTACCATCTTCCTTACTATTTACAAAAATGGACAAATCTTTCCTATATTTAGAAAGCTTTAAATGAGTTTGACATATCAAACTTAAATGAGAGAAAATTTATAAATCACTTTTTCCAAGGAAAGGTACGCAGTAAGCATTTATTCCCCTTTCTCTCCTCTCATTCCTTTTCATGGCCTAGATTCACTCATCTATTCTTGGGATGTCCACTTCTTACAGTCATTTAATTTTATATAATATGCTTGAACCCTATCACTTGGCTGAAATGGCTCTTTCTATGGTGCCTAAGGATCTCTTAACTACTTAATCCAATTTCTTCTCTTATTTCTCAACTTTCTTGACTTCTCAGAAGCTTTTGATGCTGCTGACTATATGATTCTGCATCTTCTCTGTACCCTGGTGCCTCAAGTCCTGGGTTTCTCCTTGTTCTCATATCTCTACCATCTGACTTTTTCCCAGGTATCCTTTGCAGGGATGGAGGGAAGGTCCATTTGTCTGTCTAAGCTGGGGTCCATCTGGAAGGCCCAACAGGAGAAGGCACCAAAGAAAAATCCCTTCTCTCTCCAGTTTCTTGCCAATCCTCCTTCTCCCTTTTCTATCTTAGTGGCACATGGTCTTCTCATCCCCATTGCTGCAGAGGGAATCCAAAGACCCTGCTCCATGAGAATGGTGAGTCAGACTCCCCCACTACTTGCTGAGTGGATGTGATTGCTCACACCATTTGGGTATCACTAAGTATCATCTTTTTAGCAAGGCCTGCCAAGAATTATCTTGATGTTGCATCCTTCAGACCCCAACGTTTTGCCATCTAACAATACACCGTGAACATCCCTGGGATTTATCAGATGTCCCGTCACTCTAACTACAGTACAGTGCCCAACCCTATCATCCGTTCTTCTGCTAGACCCTTTCTAGATTTCATCGTGAGCTCCTTAAGAGAAGGAATTATCTCATTTTTTATTTTTAATCCCCAAGGCTTAGCACAGTGCTAAGTGAGCAAGGTAAGCCCTTAACACATGGTTTCACTCACTCACTCTCTCATAGAGTCTTTCCTTCCTATAATGGATAACATCTCATATGATGTGAGAATCAGACTTTCTAAGTGAAGGAGAAACAAGAGCTCCAGGAGCTCTCGATGGTGAGAGCTGGACATTTTGAACAAGGTCCATAAGAATGGCCATGCCTTTCACTGAACAGTCACTTACCTGGGGGCTCCCTGGATGGTGAAGGCCTTGTCTGCATGCTGCTCCCCCAGTTTTGTCATCACCTCATACAGCTTGTGGCAGAGCTGGGGAGACACAAATCACTTGTCCACCGAATGAAAATTGTTTCAGTCCTAACTCAAGAATCCTCATGATTTACTTGGGAATTCTTGTGATTGAGGACTTTTACCCAGATCATAGGACCAGTCTCTTGAGACCCAGGACCAGGGAGGTGGGAATGACTGCAAGTTGAGGGCCCTTAGGGAGATGGGTACCCAAGGGATTTAATGGGCCTGGCACATAGGTGCTTAATAAAAATTTTAAAAAATTGGTCGATCAAAATGTTGGCAGAGTGGTTTTCCTTTGTGAAAGACATTTGAGGCAGCCAGAAAGGTGAGGCTTGATACTTAAGCCTAGTATTATTAATCTCTTTCCTCATATGTGATGTGAAGGATTGGGAGAGAAAGTTTAGTAAGATTCCCATAACTACAAACCTCTGTCTTTATAATCACTGTAAAGAATAGCCCACAATATCTTTCTTTAGGAAATAAATGAAGAGGTTCTAAGAGGAGACCCAAAAGCAGAGAAAGGCTTATTCCATTAGGCACATCCTCCAAGTTTTCCAGGCAGAGAACACTAGTTAAGATATATGCCCCCACTGCAATCACACTTTTGATAGAACAATGAAGAATTTAGTCCAGTCAACAGAAAGACACACAATCCAAGGTATGGGCGAATCCCAAGTTGCCTGCCCACTCTACAATTCACACACAAAGTGATCAACCTCACTTACCATAGCGATTTCCTTATGGAACTTAGCTTCAAGACTGGACACATTCTTGAAGGTATTGACGTAAAATCCCACCCGTCTATCGGGAGGAAGCAAGAAGAGAAGGTAGAAGGTAATGAGAAAGGATCATTCTATAACCAGAGGACTTGGCATGGATAAGGAAACATCTTAGTTATTCCATCTCCATCCAGGTTTCAAAAGAAAACAAGGGATAAGTGTTTGTATTTCTGACTGTTTTTAATTTATTTTTAATGAAACTCCTTTTTTTTTTGCAAAGCATTGGGGTTAAGTGACTTGGCCAAGGCTACACAGCTAGGTAATTATTAAGTATCTGGGGTCACATTTGAACTCAGGTCCTCCTGACTCCAGGGCCAATGTTCTATTCATTGTGCCTCCTAGTTGCCCCATGAAAATCTTTTTTTAAAATATTAAAGTATTAAACAATAATCTTGACTATCAATACAGCCAATTAAACTTACATCATATATAGTGTATGCATGGATGTATGCAATTATTTGATCTTCAACTTTACAGATACATAGATTCCCAATGAGGAAACTCCTTCTACCTTTGCAGATTTGTCCAGATAATGGAAAAACTGAATTCTTTCCCATAATCATAGGCTTTTGAGGGAATATGTTCATCTTTAAGTCTTGGTTGGGTGAAAAATAACTAAGACATAAGGAGTAGGGAATTTGGATGGATATATTGTTATAGAAAGGAGTTTTTGCAAATCCCCCAAAAGGACATCTTTGCTTTTTCTGAAAATCAATTAATTCATCAATTGATCACCATGACCATATTAACTATTGCATATCAAATCCTGTGTTAGATCCTGAGAATTCAAAAACACAAGTCTCTGCCATTCTGGCACTGACATTCTATCTGTGGAGATAACATGCAGGCAAATGGCTTTACCTAGACCACAAAGAAGGAAGCTCTTCTTGTAAATCAATGTTGAACTCTTCAAACACTTTCTGGGCTTTCTGAAACTCTTCTTCTGCCTAGAAGGAACAAATGGCTCTTTATTGCCACTTATCTATAAATGATGTAGCCAAGTTACTATAAAACAGCTTCACTGGATAGAAGAGAATTAGGTTCTGCTTGTGTGCCAGCCTGTACACTTTTGGACAAAGCAGTGAACTTGTTACTTTGTCTAGTTCTTGAGATGCCAAAGTTGTTTTTTTTACAAAACTCTTCTTAAGTTAGATCCATTGGTTATATGGGGGAACCTTTCCTTGCAGTCATGGCTCCCCTACTTTCCATGTACCAGCTAGCCCATCAATTTAATTAGGAAGCAAAGGATCCAATGAGAGGAGACTTGAAGAAATGGTCAGTGCTTAAAATTGGCCCCCATGGAACACATTTTACCTCCCAGATTCATATCCCTTCAATGCTAGATTAGCATATCAGATATTTTCACAGCTGAATGATGTCCTTCAACCAAGATGGTCATTGACTTAGTAATGAATAGTCCAAATGAATACTCCAAAATGTGTGGTAATATGAGGAACAAAATCATTTTCCACCAATGTGTTAGAAATGGCAGTCACACAATCTGGAATCTGCCTTGTTTCCAAATATTACTCTGTGGCTTTGTTCCTACCCCAAAAGCCATCCAGGTCACAAGGGAAGGTCAAGAGAGTTGCCTGGGACCTCCCAGCACATCTTACCTTTGTGATGCGACTTTCATCTCGCCTTTTGGAGCTCTGCAGAGCTTCAAGGTGGTGACGGGCACTGTCATAATCCACTAGCTTTCTGCTCCTCTTGGCAATACGCATCTGCCAACAGAGAGAATTGTGTCCTTTAATAAAACAATCAAGTGCCAATAAAATAGTGGACCTGATTGGCTCTTCTCTCTACATCAGGAGAAACTGAAACTCTTCTACATTAGAAGAAATCAGAGACATAAGAAAGAGGTCGCAGATTTCTAGAGGACTAAAGTTGCTTCTCTTTTGTTTTTGTATTCCCAGGTAAATTATATAACATGCACAATAAGTTCTTGGTAAAGGTTTGGGCAACAGACAGAAGAAGGAGATGGAAAGAAAATGCAACAGGCTTAGAGATTCAGAATGCTACAGAGGGGCCAGCTAGGTGGTGCAGTGGATAGAGCACCGGCCCTGGAGTCAGGAGGACCTGAGCTCAAATCTGGCCTCAGAAACTTAATAATCATCTAGCTGTGTGACCTTGGGCAAGCCACTTAACTCCATTTGCCTTGCAAAAAAAAAAACCTAAAAAAAAAGAATGCTACAGAGGCTATGCATTCAACCCAAAGAGGACCAAGAACATCTTTTATGATGTACCAGATAAATGATCATCTAACCTTTACTAGAAGACCTTCAGTGAGGGGGAATCCACCACCTCCCAAAGCAACTCATTGTACTTTCAGATGGTTCTAATTATTTGGAAGATTTTCTTCTCACTGTCCTTCCTAGTTTTGGAGGGTCTGGAGACCCAAGAAGATAAGACAGATCTCTCTTCTATATCATTTATAAGTACCTGAAGACAGTAACTATATCCACTCTGAATCTTCTGTCTCTGTGCTAAATATCTATGGGTCTTTCAATTAACCCTGTATAGAATGAACTCTTGGGTCCCATCATCTTGATTGCCTCCTCTAGGATACTCTCTAGCCAGTCAGAGTCCTTCCTAAAGTTTGTTGTCTAGTTTTTAAATTGAAGTTTCAGCACTGGACTGACCAGGGAAGTAGACAGCTGGTCTTCCTAGCCCCAGACATTATGCTTCTTGCATAAGATTTTTTGGCTGCCTTATCATAACATTGACTCATACTGGGTTTACAGTACAATGCATACTGGGTTTTGTCAGACATCCTGTTGTCTAGTCATACCTCCCTTATATCATCCTTGTGAAGTTGAATTTTTTGAGATCAAGAACACTGAAGCATGGCTTTGAAAGACAGAAAATAGCACTTATAATCCTGGAAATCATGATGACTTTATACATTGAGATTTGTCCAGTACAGGAAGTTTTCTGAGGATAAGGCATCTTCCTTTGGCCTCTATGGCCCTAATTTCTTGCTCAATGCCTGATACATATAGATAATAAACATTGAGCAAATGTTCGATCATTTGAAAAGATGAAAATGCTGGAGGAGTTTTTGTAAACTGAGATCTGGACTGAGAAAAGGAAGGTAGTCACTGGATTATTTCAGTTCTAGTCACTTCAAGCATGTGTCTCCTGCAGACCCATTAAGCCATATCCATTGGGAAATTGTTCTCTTTACATATCATATAAAGGCAAAATATGATCTATGACCATGATCTAAGGTTGACTAGGGCAGAAAGACTGACAATAAGCTAAAGGATGGCAATGAGTCAACCTCCATCCATCTATCCATGTTTTTCTACAGTGTCTTCCTAAAGGTTTTCCTCAAACAAGCTTCAACCAACCCTCAACCAACCCAGATGCTCCTGCCCAACCTCTTGCAACTCCACTTTCTTCCTTTTCTTTTCTCTTCCCAGCTCCTTAGCATATCCAGATAGGGCTAATGGTGGAGAGTCTTGTACCACAAGATCAGAGAAACAAAACCAGAAGAAACTTTAAGTCTCATCTAGTCTGAAATTTACAAAAGAGGAAACTGAGTCTCAAGGAGGGAAAATAACTGGCATAAGGTCACACAGAAGCACAGCAGAATTTGAATCTAAAGCCCATGTCTTCAAATCTAATGTGCTTAGAAATTACTTAAAACATAAATCAGGAGGGACAAATAAAAGCAGAATGAGAAATCTTTAGTATCACTTATACTGGGGATTCAAGAGATCTGAATGATCATTGATACCTGCAAAGCAACACTCTCAGTTAATCCCCTGACAATGATAATACTAATGAAAATGCCATTCTGGGATTGTCCTGCCTTTTGAACCTATAGGATGTCCCTTCAAGCCTCCTTGGTGGTGACTCACTTTTATTTTTTAAAGGACAATTTGACTTTTGGAAATAGATGAAAAGGTCTCAGAGTCAAATCTGATGAAGACAGTGGGAGATCAAACTAGAATCTATTGTATGTGAATAAAAAACAAAATGTGATTGTGAAATAATCTTTGCATGGTTTGTGAAACAGCTCTAAAGTCCATTTGCAAAGGAGATCTGCACACACTGTAAGAGGGTCACATCAATCAAATACACACTAAGGGGACTACTTTAATGAGGTTCCTAGGTTCATAGATCAAGACTTGGAGGAGTGTTAGAGGTTAACAGTGTACAGATGAGGAAATTGGAACCCAGGGAAGTTAAATGACTTGCTCAAGGTCATAGAGCAGTGAGGAACAGAGGCAGGACTCCAATTCAGTTCCTTTTACCCTATATGAGTACCAAGCTTTAGGAAGAATTTCCCTGTCCAACTTCTTTAACCTGTAATTGGAAAACTGTTCCTACTGAAGTACAATATCCATGTTTGTGAAATTCCTGTATAGAAAGGGGTCCTTGACATCCTTCTGGGCCCTGAGAAACTCCTTAGAAATATAAATTTGGCTAGGTGTCTTTGGGTCTGAAAATAACCAGACAGGACCCAAATGCTTGACCCTGGGGGGTCACGGATATTCCATAAATTTGCAATAACAATATTTGTGTAATCCCTGTATGGAAGGAGCCCTTGACACCTTCCTGGGCCCCAAGAAACTCCCCAGAAATTTGGCTAGGCACCTTTGGGTCTGAAAATAATTTGACAGGACCCAAATGCTTGACCCTGGGGGTCACAGGTATACCATAATATGTCTAAGATTCACAAAGCACCCTTGTTAGCCTCATCATCTTGCTGTATCTGTAAAATTCCTGCTTTCTCCCAAAACTGACTTCCCTTCCCCCAGATGCGGCTGGCACCACAAGATGGTAAATTTTCACTCCATCAAACCTGTGGGAAACTTGTGAATATGTGACTCCCTCCATCTCAAGAAACATGTTTAGACAAAACACAAAGACCCTGACCCTTTCTCACTCTGTATAGTCCCCTATCTATCCTGAACCATTTGCTTACATATGTTTGTAGTAGTATGACAAGAAAATATAACTAACTGCTATCCTTGCTTCTGTCTCCTGCTTGCTCTAAGTAGCCCCTCCCTCAAAACACTATAAAGACCCTATCCCCTGAACACTCAGGGACTGTCTGATTTGTGCATGCTTCATCCCCAGGCAGTCCCTGGGAAATAAAGATCTCCAAACTTATCAAATTCTAGTCTCCATCTTGCTTTTGGGGTTCAGCACTACCACGAGACACACAACTAGTGGTAACCCAATCTTTCCTCAAAGATCTTCAGTGAAGGCAAATTCATGACCTCTCAAGCTGACCCTTTCTCCATTATATATAGTTTTATTTATTAAGAACTTTTCCTTTATAGACAAAAGAATGTCTCAAGAGATAGTGGATGCCTCTCCTTAGAGTCTTGCAACCATAACTGTATATCCACTTATGGGGAACATTATCATTGGGCATTACTTTTGTGTGTGGGTGGTATTACATGACCAATGTGGTCCCATCCAAACTTATATTCTATGAATGCATAGAAAGCACTGAGGGGTAGAAAATTGACCTCTTTGCTACTTCCACCCACAATTCCAAGTTCTGAACTCTGGGTCCAACCAAATGTTCCACATAAAAGTCCTGCAAAAACTGGTAGACTTCTGTCCTGTCTCCTGCCCCCTTAGACTTCTGTCCATCTGAATCAAAATGTCAATTCTTTCAATTGACTCTCGTGTGTCATGGACTCAAAGCCCTTGACCATTTTGATTACCCCTCTCAGATACTCCCTAATCTCCCAATATCCTGTTTCTACATCAGTGCCCAAAACTGAGTATAACATTCCAGGGGTGGTTTGACTGGGTCAGAGAACAAGTGCTCCATCACCTCCCTCTTTCCAGATTCTCTGACTCATTTAATATCATTCATAATATCTCTGACTGACTTGGCAGCCGTATCCTACTGATGATTCACAATGAGATTGTCATTCAATTATTTTCCAATAAGGTCATCTATCCATGCCTCCTCTGTATTTTACAGGGGATGTTGATTATGTTTAATATAAGACTTCTTATGTTAGACATACTCCTAGGTAGGAAATGTAGACAGCAAAAACATAAGACTTTATATTTAGCCCGATAGATTTCCTCTCATTTGGATTTCCAAGCTCTAAGATCATTTCTAAGATCAGTTTGATCAAACATACATTTAGCCCAATAGTTTACCCCACATCTTAGATTCTAGGACCTTCTTCAAAGCATCCACCATCGAGGGCAGGTTTGGGCAAGGTTATCTAACTTTTTACAAGAAGCTTTTTTCTTCCAGTCAAACAAATAAAACTTCTTGGTATTTACATTTGCTCAGCAGCCTTCTGCCACAAAGAACACAAGTGAGCCTGTTTAAAAGGAAACCACCAAGAATTGCCCTCTAGAAGAATGCATCTTGACATAGCCCCACCAAGACATCTTTAGGGGTTGGTGCCCAGGAGAAAAGGCAGGATCATGGTGAGCTTTGCCAAGAAGTGCTGTCCCAGCTAAACCAGGCTGGGGTTCCATTTGAAAATATGGATTTGGTTGTTGGTTGCCTTATCCTGCAAAGCCAAGCTGGCTGCTTCACCCATCCCATCTGACAAAGCAAGGCAAAGCTGCAAGCCCTGAGGAGCCCTGAGTCACAGTCCCTACTGATGAGTTGAAATAAATATTTTGCAAGTTGCCTGAAGTTTCAGCAGCATGATCCCTGTTGACCACGATGGGAAGCATGGGGTCAGACTGCAAAATCTCCACTCAGGATCTTAAGTCACCATTCTTTGTCACACCTCCAGATCCAATTCAATCACTCTGTAATAAGTAAGACTTGAGTCTGGAGTGAATATGCATTCATAGCTGTGCTTACTGCATTAGCTCACACAAATCACCATATTAGCTGGGTACTCTAACTCTGCTGATCCAAATAATGACCCTTCAATGATCCTCAATAGCTTCATGAATGACTGAAGCTTACAAAAGCTACTACTTGGCAGCCAAGGTCTCAGTGGTGAATCTCAACATCCTCTGGTAATTTGGAATTGGGGTTTGCCAGATTCAGGACTGGGGTCAGTAAGGCCTGGTAAGGTCCAAGAATGTGACCATGAAAATCCTCCAATATGTCCATGGTCAACTTTATTTTAAGAATCTATTATTACAAAGACAGTTCAGGTTAGTGGTTGGAGACCTAACCTCAGAGACTGGAGGATCTGGTTTCAGGTCCTGCCTCTGACACATCTCATCTGTGTGACCCTGGATAAGTCTCCTAATGTCTCTAAGTTCTAAGCAACTTTAAGAATCTGAGTCAGAGATCAGCTCAGTTCCCATTCTGCATTGGGAGAAGTGGTTTCTGATACTTCTGAATTTCCCAATGACCTGCTTCTACATCAGTACCCAACACTTATCATTACATTCCAAAGGTGGTTTGACTGGGTCAGAAGACAAGTGCTCCATCACCTCCTTCTTTCCAGATTTGCTGACTCTCTTAATATCATTCATAATGTAATGTCTTTGACTGACTGGGCAACCACATCTTACTGTTGATTCACAATGAGCTTAACATTCCATTATTTTCTAATAAGGCCATCTATCCATGCCTCCTCTGTCCTTTACAGGGGATGTTGATTATTTTTAAATCAAACATAAGATATTTATATATCATATATTATATATCAAATGTATATTTAGCCCAATAGTTTTCCCCTTATTTGGATCTCTAAGCTCCACTTCATTGATTCCTAAGAACAGTTTGATCAGCTCATCTCCCCATCCTGGATTCTAGGACCTTCTTCAAAGCATCCATCATTGAGGGCAGGGTCAGCTCAGTTCCCATTCTGCATTGGAAAAAATGATTTTCCTAGAGGAAACTCCTCAAACTAATGAGAGCAAACAAAAATTATTGTGGAAAGTAAAGCAAGTAATTTCTAGGTACAGGATAGGAGGAGAGAGGGTTCTTAACGAATCTCATGATATGGAGGCAGGTGTGGCCCTAGGAAGAGAATGTGGAATTTGGACTCAGAGGATTGAAATCCTGGTGGAGCTACTTGTTGCTTAGGTGACCTTGGGCAAGTCAGCCTCCTCCCCTTGGCTGCAGGAGGGAACAAGAGGATTTGGCTCTATGATCAGTATACTTGGCCAGAAGGCCACAGGATGCTATCACAGGGACAAACAGTTCAATGAGGTGCAGGGGAATGCAGAGCCAGCAGAGACCCATCAAGGCAACCAGGGGCTATATTGAGACACTTCTCTGAAAGTACAGCAATGTTGTTATGGAGACGACAGAGCATCTCCAACTCAGCTGCAGTCAATAATAACAGACTAATTTGGTGTGACATTTGAAGAGAGGAAAGGAGGGTAGAGGTGGGGAGGGAGGGAAAGAAGGAGAAAAGGACAGGAGGTTGGAATAAATATTGAATGAAGCATAAACATTTACTCAAGCCTTACTAGAAATTATTTGTTCTGCTAAGTTCTAGAAGTACAGATAGAAGAATGACAGTTCCTGCCTTTGGGGAGGCTTACATTCTAATAGGGAAAGACCTGGACATGAGATAGTGACATGTGGCTGTATCCACCAGGGAAGGGTATACACACACAAAAGGTCCAACCCCACAGCTCCCCAGACTAGTGTGAAAGGATTACATCTGCAGTCCAATACTTTGGTGTGCTGTCTACATTTCCTAACTTGGAGTATGTCTATCACAGCTGCTTAATCTACATAGCAATATGGACAGTTGGATTTCATCCTCCCTCTGCTGGTGATGTTGATAGGCATAGATGGTCTAAAAGCAGAAAAGGAAGTCAGAGATTTAGAGCCAAATGGAACCTCAGAAGCTACTTAATCCAAATCCTACATTTTATAGAAGAAACTGAAATGCAAGGCAGTAAAGTGATTTGTCCAAGGTCTCAGATGCAAGTTTTGATTTTGGGGTTTCTGATTCTCAGTCCAGTGCTCCTTCTATGAAGAACAACTGAGGAGAATGTGTAATGTTATCAAGGCTTATCAAGGCTATAGATAATTTATACACGGTTGCTGATTGATTTATTGATATCTAACAAGTTGCCTATATTGATCCTTAATCAATCTATCCAAAGCATGGAATCAGATCCTGGAGGGGGTAGGGTGATTAATCCTTAAGCAATCTATCCAGAGCTAGGAATAATGAGAATAGAATCAAAAGGAGGGGTTGGGGTGAGGAATCCTCCACTAAAACCTTCCCCTATGCCTCCTCATGGAGTAGAACTGATCTGGAAGCTCAAGAGCTGTCCCCCAGAAATACAAGATATGGTGGGATCTAAAGTCTAAAAAAGCTTCAAGAATGAACTTATACATGGCCTGAATGTCTGCTATCAAAGGACCATTCCTGAGGCAGCTAATTGGTTCAATGCAAAGGGCATTGTTCCTGGATCATGAAGACTTGAGTTCAAATCTGGTTCACATGCTCACTTGCTGTGTGATCTTGGGGATAGTCACTTAATCTCTGTCTTAATCTACTGGAGAAGGAAATAGCAAACCATTTTAGTATCTTTGCCTAGAAAACTCCATGGACAGTATAGTCCACAGGGTCATGAGAAGTTAGATATGACTAAAGAAGACCAACAAATTGACAGAGGTTCATCACCGACCCATTGAAATGGCCTCCTTCTCTTCTATGAAAGAAGACCTTTACTTCTTGGCTCTCAACATTTTCAGTGATAGCCCTTTATGCCTAGAAAGTCTACCTTCCTCTACCTCAACAACTAATCTCCCTGTCTCCCTTTAAGTCTCTTCTAAAATTCAACCTTCTACAAGATGTCTTCTCCAACTTCTAGCACCTTCCTGCAGTTAATTATTGCCTATTTTATATGATTTGCTTTATATACATTTGCCTGTATGTCATCTTTCCCATTAGACTGTAAGCTCCTCAAGCTAAAATTTGCTTTTATCCTCTTTTTGTATTCCCAATGTTTAGCAAAGTATCATATACATTTGATTCTTAGACTATTGATATTACTAATATTAAAAGAAGTTCGATTCTCAACAGAGAATAAATCTTTTGGTCAAAGCAACCAATGGAACCATCTACTAAGGAATTGTGGTGGTTGGAATATGGGGGTGGGGTGCAGCTGGTGACCCTATATTTTAGAGAAAGGAATAGTCACAATGAGGAGTCTCCAGCTCCTTGAAGTTGAAGTGTCATCCTTTATGGTCTATCATGATTTCTTTTTACTGTCTCTAATTGTTGCATGGAGCTGTATCTGTCATTGGCACCAACCAAGATTGGTATCCAACCAAGAATTCTGGAGGGGAAGACCAGTGTCCATGTGGTTTACTTTGGGCCACTCCCCAGCAACTTGCTGTATAAGAAAAAGATGACACCAAAGAAGACATGTCTGGTAGCAGTGGTCCAGTCCTGAAGACACAACTCCTTTGACTCCCCAGCTCCAATTAATTTCAATCTAATTACCATTTTTGTGCAGAGATTCTCAGAATGAAGAGAGCATTAACTCAATTCAGAAGATAATTATTGATAGTTTACATTATGGCTGATGCAATTAATTTAATCACAGGCTCAGTTCTAGACTGGAAAGGATCTCAGAGGCCATTTAGCCCAACTCTCTTATTTTAGATAGGGGTAATCTGAGGCTCAGACAGGGGAGACTGTCCAAGGTCAAATGGGTGGTAAGAGACAAAGACAGGATTTGGTGATGTCCTCCAATTATAAATCCAGTCTTCCTTCCATGGAGAAGAGGGGAAAAGGAGCATAAATAATTCATAAGAGAGGTAATAACCCTGCTAAATTATAGGCACTTAATAGCAAGGCAGTGTGGTGTAGTGGGTAAGGCACTGGTTTTAGTCTCTAGTTTTCTGTTTTGGGGTTCAAAAACCTCCTTTCAAACAACTAAAGCTCCAGGGGATGAACTGAAGGAGAAAATAAAATTTCCTGAGCCACATTGCATTGTAAGCTGTCACTGGGCAGGGGACCCAGCTGGAGGCAATTCCTGCTTTTTCAGCTTTATCTTGGAGGAAATGGTCTATTTCTTCTCCTTCTATTCCCTCCTCCCATCCCTAGGGATGCTTCTTTCCCCTGGGATCAGTAGCCATTCCATTCCTCCTCCCCCTTAGGAAAATAGGGTGCAGTACTTTGATGTCAGGAAACTGGCCCAGGTATGTATCCAGGGTGAGTAAGGAGCCATCCACTAGTTTTTGATGGAAGTCTTCCCAGAGCACATCGCATTTCTGAAAGAGAAAAAACAGAAAGAGAAGTCACAGTTGGATTATTCTAATTCCTCTCACACAACTGAGAATACAGAGAAATGTATCTGAGAGAACCTGGAAAAAAGTTGTTAAAGTATTTCTTCCCCAGATGTTGAGATACTCCACCTTTAAAAAGATATGGATGATTTAATAGTGCAATTAATTTTAAACACGTTTTGGCTGCCAGTTTCCATGTGTAATTCAATCCACCTAAGTTGTCAGATGGAGACAAGAGGCTTATGAGCCTTTATAAATCTTCAATTTCATCAAACTTCTGTCAGATTGGTAGGGTGCCATTACTATGCCCATTTTACAAATGGAGAAGTTGAGACTTAGAAGAGTCAAGTGATTTGTTCAAGATTAATGGCAGAATTCTGATACAGAATTGGGACTTCTGACTCCCTGGTGTCTTTGCCATGGTCCTGTAGTGTTTTCCTTTCTTTTTAAATTATAATTCATTTGATATTTCAAACAGAAAAGATCTGATTTATCTAACATGAATTCTGTAGTAGGGAAGATAGCCAACCAAAACCACCCAGCAGCTCCTCTCAAGGTATTCTTGACAGTCACAGTCATCACAGTCAACAGAAGTTGGCATGAAGGATCTCAGAGCAAGAGTTGGGAAGGCGAGATGAGTATATGGTGAGGGATAATGTGGGGCAAGGGATGTTGATTGAATTAACTGGAGTCTTTCATGAACTCATTTTAAGATATGAGGCTGCAGGTCTCAGATATCCCAAGATCCTCATGTCCCAACAAAAGATCAGCTCTCTTTAATGTTCTATTGGAACATCAAGGATGTTTGGAAAGATGATTGGAAGTTCATACAGTGAGGAATGGAATGAGTTATGGATCTGGGGCCAGAAAGACCTCACGCTCAAATCCACTCTCCAGACACTAGTTGCATAATCTTGGACTAGACACATATTAACTGGACCTTGGATTCCTCATATAAAATGGAGACAGGGAGGCAGGGACCTGATGATCTTTATGTCTCCTTAAGTAATAGAAAACAGATTCCTAACCAGGAGTCAATATACTTTTTTTTGCAAGGCAATGGGGTTAAGTTACTTGCCCAAGCTCACACAAGTAGGTAATACTTATTAAGTGAGTGAGACTGGATTTGAACTCAGGTTCTCCTGACTCCAGGGCCAGTGTTTTTATTATGTCACCTAGCAGCCTATACAATTTTTCAAAGATATATTTTGAGAAATGTATTTCAGTATAATTGGTTTTGATGTATTTTTTCAATGAAAAACATTATTTGGGGGGCAGCTAGCTACACTTTTTAAAAGATATATTTTGATAATTGTATTATGGGATAATTGGTTTCTGTTATTTTTTTCATTGACAAACATTATTCCACAGCTAGGTGGATCCCATGAACCTTACAATAGCTGACCTTCAAAGTTTTACAGAACTCATTTCAGGAGATATGTATTTCTCTCAAAGATATTCATTGAGGTAGATTTACTCAGTATGTCCTAACATTATGGGATCCAAAGAGATAAGCATTTGCTTTCATTTTATCTTTCAAAAGAGCAAATCTCCTTCTTGCTAATGATGCCTTGCCTTTATCACAGCCTCCCTAAAGATGCTGAGGCGGCAGCGGGTTCTGAAACCACCCACAGCAGCCAGGGAGTACAGACAAGAACAGAAGATACTTAACAACTGAATTTGCAAATGATGTGCGTCTGGAGGCCAGCTTTTGCCAAATTCATATCCTGGAATTTTCCACAAGCTGGAATGGAGCCTGAAAGTCATTGCCACACTCATGAGTTTCTTGTTTCATTATCTCTATCACCCTTTCCTAAGGATCAAGGTCATCCAGATAGCAGATGTTCAAAGAAACTGAAGACCATTGGTTGTATCTCCCCCAAAACAAGACTTCCAGTTCCATATCTTACATCCCTCCCTCCCCCCAGAGCTCTGGTTGCCATTAGAAAATGCTCTAGGGTGACTATTTCACTTGGGACTCACTTAAGGCAAAGAAGATGACAGTTGTCAGAGGCCTGATGCTATTAGAACCCCAGATGTGAGACATCTTTCTCATTTGACAAATGCTTCATTCAATTCTAGTGTTTTCGAGGTACTTGAGAGAGTGCAAAGAGACAGAAGAGTTGATTAAACCATCACTTACAAGCTAGGAAAAAAGGATAAGACAGGAAGACACATACATGATAGCAGGAACTTGGAAGAGCAGAAGAGAGAATGTTTCTACCAGGAAGGGGCCAGGGAATCAGAAAAGGGATCACTTGAAATAACCTTTGAGGGAACACAGATCCCAAATCTGGAATGGACCTTGGAGGTCATGCCCATCAAAGTGAAGTGACTCGCCCAAGATGCCACAGGGAATGAGTGTCAAAGGCAAGATCTGAATCTGAATCTAGGCTCCAGAATCAGGTCTTTTTTCGCAGTCTAATGCTGCCTTCCTTGTAAAGACCTACAAAACATCAGTAGCAGTGGAAGTAGAAGGAAGGAATAATTGCAGGGTGTCTCAGAGGATGGAAAGATTTCATTTGGTGACTCAATTGGTATATGAATTTTAAAGATGGAATAGAAGATGCCTTGATGTATCAAGGCTGAGTGACTGGGAGGAGGATCTTTATCCAGACAAGGAAGTAGCTTGCTTAATGGAAAATTATCAGAATGCCTTCTTAAACATGTTGAGCTGGAGGTGTCAGGTGTCAGGGGAATATCAAGGCAGAGATGTTGGCAGGTGCTTGGAAAGGTGAATCTGGAGCTTGGGATTGATGCCAAGGTTGGAATTCCAAAACTGTGAGTCATCCACATCCAAGCTGGAACTGAATCCATGGAAGTGGCTGAGAAGACCATGGAAGGGACACAGAGAGGGATGAACTAAAAGGCCAAGATGGAACCTGGGAAAATACTTGAATTTTGGTGGGGGGGGGAGAAGGACAAAAGTCAGCAAAGCAGCCAAGTTTCACCGCCCTCTCTCTAGACAGCCTTTGGGTGAGCCTGACTCATTGGGGGTGGTGACAGCTGTCTCTATGGTACAGTTTGGGGATGCAGGAAATGAACAAATCAGCAAATAAACACCTCTATCTTCAACTTCAGTTTTACCTTCAGCTCCAACCAACTGATGTATGAGATACCCCTAAATATGGAGAAAATCTTTTATTCCATTCATCCTTGAGGGCGATTGAAATTTGCACCATCAATGTCTAGAATCAGATCCTTTTCCAAAGAAATGCATTGTGATGGGTGTACAGAGCAAGTAGAGATGGTTTGTGAGGACTAAGTTAGAGAGGGAAATAAATACTTGGGCTTGGAATACAGCAGGGGCTATATTCTAGAAGGGAAAAGCCCAAGGGAAGGAAATGCTGGGACAAAGAGTACAAGGGGAAATGGTTAATAAAGGGAACTTCAGGTCAGGGGAAAGTGGGTTTAAATCCTTCTTTTTAATAAGTTGGAGGCTCTCTGAGCTTCAGAGAGTCAGTTAAGCACCATTGATTGAGCAGCTCCTAGGGACTGGGAGATCATCCCCATTCTCAAGGAGCTCATCATCTAATGCAGGAGACAACCTGACAAGACTTGGGTAGAAACAAGACACAGAAAAGGA